>NC_140126.1:32011577-32228572 GCF_964035555.1 Netta rufina | reverse complement strand
TTACAGGCTAACGTTTTTTTTAGGTGTATCTACCTAGGTATAAGGGCATGCCAACCTTTCTACCCTTCCTTCAAAGTGACCAGACATGCTTCATCTCTCATACCAAAGCAGTTATAGTTCCCTCTGTGGTAGTGTAACCAGGCTGATAAGCCTACCTGGGGGTCCAGATAAATTAACCCCATCAATGGAACACACTCATGATACTTCATCACTTTCAGTCAAAGCTGGCTCAGACAGTTTGGGAAGGTCCATGAGTGTTTGTACCCTTTCAAGCAGGCACAATTTGACTGCTAGCACGCAGAAGAAGCTGTGCTTCTGGTATAGATTTTGGTATGGAGCATTGTGTCAGGTTGGCACCACCATCCCCACTCAGGATTCCTTTCTGCTTGGGGGCAGGATAAGACAATGCTTTCACTACAGCATGGACTGGGTCCTATGCAGTCAGCTAATACTACCAGAACAACGTGGGTGAAGCCAGCTCTTCTCTTTCCCTGGCTTTTCCCAAACAGCTAGTGAGGTAAGATAGGGAATACACTAGTGGAACCTCTCCACAATCCTTTTTGCTTTAACAAAGCCAGAGCTATAGTCTGAACAAGTGTCACTTAACCCAAGAGGGAAGAAATAATGGGGACATCTAGTATGATGATGATCACTCAACTGCCTGAGAAAGAGTGGAGTGAAATATACCTGGCAAGAAATATACATTTCACTAAGGGGAGAGATGGCACTTTACTAGAAGGGACAGCTTACGTTTATTTGCTGAGAGCTGGGACTTATACTGGCCTCGAACCAGACGGCAGGTGGACCCATCGCCATTGCAGACCCCACAGTTATCTTCCTTGACAGCGCTTCCCAGCTGGCGGTCACAGCCAACAATCTGGCAAGAGAGAAAGATGTGCAGTTCAATGTGAACACCTACTTACTGACTGCTCGATCCATCTCTGCAACTAATTACTGCCAATTTCTCTCTCAGCATCTCTAGAGGGCCATAAAGTACATTAGCAATGAAAGAGGTTGAGCAAATCTGGATGGGAGTTTCAGACATGAGATAGTGAGCAGTTTAGTATTCAATAGCTTTTGCAGTCCACAGAAAGAAAAGAGTATTGTTGGAGATTGTTCTTTTTAGGGCACAGTCAACATGTCATGGTCAGGATCCTATCAGAAGTTGTCCTTCTTAAGAATTTCAAAACGAAAAATACCTGAAGTAGGTAGGGAGACAGATACTCAGAAAACAGACATAGATAAGAGAAAAGAGTAGCACAGAGCAGCACAGATAAATAATAGTAAAATGGCTGAGATCGCAGGGAAATTTTACCTGCTATACATTTGGAAAAAACATGTGGTTTTAATTATGTTTGACAATAACCCTACTCCACACAGTCAAAGCCTGTGTTCAGACTTAAAAATCTGATAAAGGCAGAAGGAACGGTTAAACAAAAGAACTTAGAGTCAGAAGTCTAATTACCTGCTTAGAAACTGGTTTTACACTTATGTGTAAATTGTTTTGTTCAAAATTTTAAAACTTAAATAAGTAAGCTAGGCATCTCAATTCATAAACATAGTTCCCAGGATAATCAAATACAAATTTATAATTTAATAGGTTTAAAATTAAATAAATGGAATATAAATTTATTTAGCACAGTGCTAATATAGGCCTTTTCTTTGAACTTTGAATTCTGGATCCATGTTATGAATTTTATACACAAATACTTGAAATTCAATAAATTAAGCAAGTCCATACAGCATTATAATTATCTTTAAATATATTAGAAAATGAAAGGCCTTCTAGCATTCTGGCATGTAAAGTAAGCAATGAAAAAATAAATGTGTATAAGTTCTGCTTCTAAGGAGTTTGTGCTAACACTAAGCCAGAGAGTATCTATAAATGGGGAGAATTTTAAGTAAAGTGCTAAGTTCAGCTTTAAAATTTCCTCCATCAGTGAGCTTCAGTTAAAATCAGAAAGTTGACTCTTAGAAACTGTTAAGAGCAAGTAGGACACTTTTCCTCCAGGCTCATAAAAGCTGCATATGTAACTTGCCCACTTAAACAATCAGACTACCATGTCTTATTTGTGTGTGCACAACTGCAGAACCCTACTAGTGCTAGCTGTACTTGTCATGTTGACACTTCCTCTGTTTTCTGCTGTGAAAATGTAGGCCTTGATTAAGGCTTGGTATTTGCTTTCAGCAATTCAGTTCCCATTTCTAACATCATTATTTTACTAGTGAAAGAAAAACATTTTCCTTGGTTATCTGTCATACTGATATAATTAATTTAATTTCAAACATTAGAGGTTTAGATTAAGGGTTGATGAAAACAACTGCTAAATTTCTTTGATTTTACCCACTTCTGCTGGGTTAGAACTGGGTCAGTCTACCACGCTTCTGCACTACATTATAATGTCTCCATGGGAACTAACATAGGCTAATGGAGTAATAGTCAAGCAATAATGATACATTTCTTTAAGAAACTGGTCACACCCAGACTGCAAGAGATATTTTATCACATTAAAACCACCATGGCAAATAATGCTTAGACAGCTGCAACAAAATTAAGATTATCTTGACAATGACTACTATACAAAGCTTCCGATTACAGATATACTCTATCAGTCATACCGTGTAAGATTTAAACTGTCTGACACAATGCCTACAACTCAGATGACTTTCATTCAAGTGCACCACTACAGATCACTAACCTCCAGGGTGAGAAGTGTCCTGCTGAAGAATGCATACATAATTGGAAAGGCCAGAATTCCCTTCCATACCTGTCCATAACATATTTTATATTAATTCAATGATTCAGTCTAGAATGGTATCCATATCTATACGTTTCCACCTATTTTGAAAAGAACACACAAACTGCATGAATGTGAAAAGGGCTGAACTTGAAACTCAGAGATGAGGAAAACAATTTCAAAAACAGCCTTTACTACTTTAAAGCCTTTTTTAACTTTGTGAATCATCAACTTGCATGTTGCCATGGGCTGCATTCTGATTAAAGTAAATTTATAAATTGAGCAATCTGGGGCTAGGTCACAACTTGTAGAGGAAACCACCAGGAAAATCTCAGGTGTAAAAGGAAGACATACTGAAGTTCATTGTTCTTTTTGAGACAGATATTCATTGCCATTGTATGGCACAAAAATAATTATTTTATTGAAAATGCTGTATTTCAAATGGAAACATTAAATAAAACGGAGACCTCAGGTGAACACCAAAATTTAAATAGCATGCACAGAACATGTACATCTTCCTGTACTTGGTAACGTCTCTCAGATAACCGTATACTTTCAGAATCTTTGACAAAATTAAATAAATTTACTATTTCTCCGCAAATTTCCCAGGTGGCTTTTTGGTTAGCTATACTAGCTATCTGTCCTAATAGATATTCAGAGCTGTTAGAACATGTATTAAATTTTCATTTAAAATCCTTATGAGTGATTACAGAAGATTCCAAGCAACTATATATAAATATATATATTTAATAAAACAAACCAAAACAAACAAACAAACAAAACAAAACAAAACAAAACAAAACAAAACAAAACAAAAAAAGGAAAACTGTGCAAATGGTCAAAATGGTCAAATATCACCCTGCAGTGAGATGTTGACAAATTAGAGGGCTGAGCAACCACCAACCACATGAAGTTTAACAAGTGCAAGTGCTCAATTCTGCAGCCAGGACAGGGCAAACCTGTTCGTACATACAGACTGGGGGATGAGAAGATGGAGAAACACCCTGCAGATAAGGACCTGGGGGTTTTGGTTGATGGCAAGTTGAATGTGAGCCAGAAGCATACTCTGGCAGTCAAAATTGCCAGCTGTACCCTGGGGTGCATCAGGCGTGGCATTGCTAGCCGGTGGGGGGAAGTGATTGTCCTGCTCTACTCTGCGCTGGTGCTGCCTCACCTTGAGTACTGTGTGCAGTTCTGGGCACCACAAGACAAGAAGGACATAAAACTATTAGAGAGTGTCCAAAGAAGGGCTACAAAGATGGTGAAGGATCCAGAGAGGAAGACATATGAGGAGCAGCTGAGGTCCCTTGGTTTGTTCAGCCCCGAGCAGAGCAGGCTGAGGGGAGGTCTCATCGTGGCCTGCAGCTCCCTCACGAGGGGAGTGGAGGGGCAGGCGTTGAGCTCTGCTCTCTGGGGACAGTGACAGGACCCAAGGGAATGGCATGGAGCTGGGACAGAGGAGGGTCAGGCTGGGGCTTAGGGAAAGGTTCTTCTGTGATTAATTTAACTGATGCCTGAATGAAAAAATATTTCCAAGTTCACTTCACTGTTCACTTTTTTTGTTTGTTTGTTTGTTTGTTTTGGTTGGTTGTTTTTCCCCTTTCTTACTGAGGGAAGTCCTTCTTCAGAGAAATCCTTCTTCAGTCTTTTGCAGATGATTACACTCAGTAAAAAGCCAGATAGGCTTTGCAATGGAGTCCTCAAAGCTTTAGAACCAAAAAGCATTACTCCTAATCTCTTATGTTACTTTTTATTATCTCTTACATGAAAATAGTCTATAGGTTGGACACTTATAAAAATAAAAGATCAGACAAGTAAATATTAAAGTGCTCCTAAAAAAATACAGAGTTACTGAGAGGAATAATAACTTTTGCCTCAACAAGCAGGAGAAACTTAAGTTTGGCTGTGTTGGAATGAGAATATGTAACGTCCTTAACATTTCTGTCCAAATCTCTGCTCCAACAAGGCAGCAGAGAACTAACTCACAATGAAGGATGAAGGTCCAGGTAAAAATATATCACCACCACTCCCAAGGTCTGCAGAGAGTTAGCAAGGAAGGCAGAGGTGTTTCTTGAACAAAATGAACAACATGAACAAAATGAAGAAGAATAGGTTTTGGAATAGTCATTGCAATGGATTATGCTGAAGATACAACACACTAGCAGAGACCCAGCTTTCAGGAAAAGTAGGTTAACTTAGACTGCAGAGCTAGAAAACCTGTTTTTCTAGATGACCACTGACATACGGACATACTGACCTGACCAGAGTTGGTTAAAGATTCGCCATGAAAATAAGTACCATGGAAGATACTGCTTGCCTGGGTCAGTAGGCAAGGAGTGAATAGGGATATTGTGCCTCTGACCCACAGCTCAGAGCAAAGGTTTGGTGGACACAGTTTGAAACAAAACACTGACATTTGTGAATCAAAGGTCTGGGGAATATTTCACTTTGAAAAGCTTTGAAATATCAACTCCTCATCTTAGTTTGTAACTGGAACCAATGTTGAAATTCTGAAGTTTCTGTGGGATGGAAACTTCCTTTTCCAATGCATTCTAGTGTTAATCTTAATATATCCTGGGGGGGTTAGGGAGATGAAGTCTGTTTCAATCCATAAAGTGTTGGGAAGGAAGCCCCTACCAGGAATGAAAATGGATTACTGCAACATATTGTGCCTAGAAATGTTCTGAAGTAAGCAGTTTTCGTATTCATTTCTATTACACATTAAGTTTCCTCCACTTAAAGAAGGGTAATGAAGCACAGACTTTCCACACTGAAATCTTCAGAGTTTCAAATTGCTGAAGTGTGGTACGAGGCTTGAACAGCAGATTGGTACCACACAAAATGTCAGAGGCAGCTCCATTCAGTTCCCTGGCAGCCTAATCCAAACCCCATTAAAATAAAGAAAACTCACCTGTAAGTTCAGTACACTTAGGATGAAGTTTTTACATATTCCTAAAGGACTTCCTATGAAGCATATTGCTGTTGTGGTTAAATGCTCATAAAGTACAGTATATATATCCATATATCAGCTATGCAATACTAGAGTGAGGAAGGCACAGGTGAGTATCACCTCCCTGCCCAGTTTAGCATCTCATCCTATGACAATATATACTCTAAAGTGGGCAGACTTTTTATTATCTTTATGGGTTTAGCATAAAAAGCTAGCAACAAAAAGCCAGAATAATAACAGCTAATCCCTAGCTGGCAGAGCCTGTATTGTTTTCTGGCTTAAGATATCACAGTTCTGCTTAGAGGTAAAGATTCCATATTACATTCTAGGCTGAAGTCCCACACTTCATGCTGAGTTTGATTCTTCCCCACTCCCAGTTTTACTCCACTGACAGCCAGTGAGCTGGCAAAACAGAATAATAGGGATATTCCTGACTCTGAGATATATAAATAAAGAAATTTTTACAAGACCTTGCAAGAAAAAAAAAAAAAAAAAAAAAAAAAGGGTTATCAAGTTAACAGAACAACTGCTTATGCATAATTTAAAGGCATTAGGTTTCAAGTCCAATGACGGGGGTTGGAACAAATTCACTGAGTGCGTGCATGAATGTTATGCGTGTATATGTTCCCTTTCTGGACTTGAACTCTGGCTCAGTTTAGCAGATTTTTCCAGAAATAAAACTGGACCAGCAATGACAGGTTCTGCTTCAGCCCTGCTAGCCTGGAAATGCCCTGAAGTAAGAAGTTTTCATAATCATTTCTATTCAGTATTAAGAAACCCTGGGCAGGAAATAATGTAATAAAGCGAGCTTGCAAATCTAGCCAATTATAAATAAATCTCCCTGTTTTTCAAAGGGCATGTCTGCAGTTCAAACACAAGGAGTTCTGAGATTCTGAGAAAAACAAAGTTGCCCTTCACTTGGAAACTAATGTGGGGCTCAAACTGGGACTTGTGTAGATTGTCACTGCTCAGCTGAAGAAAGTTTTGGATCCAAGCCACTCTTTCAGCTGAGTTCAAAACACCATTTTACAATCAGGGTGAAGAGCTGTTGTACTCTTTAAATTATTGTGGAGAGAACAAGCTTCAGGCTGTATTGCAAGCTGGAACCAGACTGGTGTCTGTGATATAGGGACGCACAGCCCCTGTTGCAGTGGTGTCTGCCTTCCAGTTCACTTTATGTTTCGTGCTGACACTTCCCAGCCTCAGCATTTACCTAGCACAGCCTGCCTCCAGACACGACACCATCCTGTGACAGGCATGCTCTTGTGCAGCACCAAGCACCAGGCTGGATCCTCTTACCCCACAGAATTTAGGTGGAGCCACACCACAAACAGCAACTGTAAGATGATTTTCACAATGGCAAGGCAATTTGTAATTGTGCTGGTAGAAGTGGCATGTGCTAGCTAGGCCTAGTGACATGTGCAGCCAATGGGCCTGTTTGACACTTGAGCCAAGAGCAACTTACAGCTGTTCAGGCAGCATAAACAAGCTTTTGTCACTGATCAGTAGCCAAATTGTTAAAAATAACCACTTTAGTGACTGAGATCCACCATCTAGCACAATAAGGATGTGGCTGGCCAGCTCAGTAATTCAGTGTAACTGATTTGCAGATCCTGTCTGGTATCTGCCCCATCAGCCTAGCATTTCAAGGCAGTCACAATTCTCAGCTATTACTATGTTTAAACCGAGACAATGACCCTCATGGAGCCTTGCCAGCATGTTGGACACAGTACTTAGGGAGTCAATGGTTTAGCCATAGCTCTAGAAGCAAACAGCAAACATCTATTAGCAGAAGAAACTCAAGATAAGTGCCTATTACTCAGGTTTCCCTCAGGGAAAAGAATAAATGTGACCTCATTCTGAAACCGCCCTTGATTTAAAAAGAAGTAATTAAATTCATTTAAAAGCTGCAACTTCTAAATGAGGATTTATAGATACATTAAAGTCTTGGATGTGGGAAAAAGGCAACTCCTATCCTTATAGGCAAATTTCATTAGAACTAATCTTCCTGCATTAAAAGGTTGAATTTTGCAGGTTCAGTCATACATACAACCAATTTACTGTTTGGGCCAACATAAGAAAGACCAGATATATGGAAACTAAGCCACATCTAGTTCATTCTCTGACGATACACAAATCCAGACTCTATCATTCTGTAAAGAGCAATATTTAAACAGAATTAAGTTCAAAGAGTTTATAGACAGATGACAAGAGAAAACCTGCTGCAGAAGAGGCTTTTGTAATCATTCATCTTCCCTTATCCATCTCATTCATGCTTTCCTTTAATTTTCCTATATGTGGGTTCATATGCCGATCTTCTGCAAAAGTAAGAATGAGTTTCTGCTATATTCCTGCATACCTGTGCTCTAATTCATGGAGGAGAATGAAAAAAAAAAAAAAAAAAAAGACTTTTTCAAGGCAGTGCTCTATAGCAGGTTACTACTGAAATACTAGATTTTCTCTAAAAGATTCCCACATATCATCTGGTTGGATAGCTTATTTAGCATTTCCAAGGGAAAGATTTGCCATGTTTTGTGAAAGGGGGTAAGAATACTACAGCAGAAAGTGATTGCACAGGCCATTATAAATCAAAACTCACCAAGGCAATTCTCTGTAAGTATCTTCAGAACAATGTGCTTGAGAAACCAAAAGCAAATTCTATGAAGCCTGCCCTCTGGGCCCACTCTCTTCTCCCAGACTATGAAGCACTAAACTGTAAAAGCATTTAATTGGCTCTTGTGACACTTTACATTTGACTGTGGTCCTTTGTCAGCTCTGGTGTGGCTTTGTGGCGTGCTTGATACTGACACTCAGACCTCTCTTCTGTTGGGTGTACAAGCTTCCTACTCTCAAACAGACTTCTTTTGTTGGCAGGAGTCTGTTCTCCGTCGGTCTGGATAAAGGGGGATCCAGCTGCAGTGCCTTGCTACAGACAGAGTGCCAGCACAGGCTTTCTGGTGCTTCAGGCAGTCATGCCATCTGTGTTATCAAAGGACAAAATTCACCCAGAGTTCAAATAATTAAGAGGGACTGCAGGCTCCCAAGCCACTGCTGAAACTTCTAGTTTATATGGTATTCTAGCCTGCTCCTCAGTGGGTAAGAAGAGTACATGCAGGCTCTATGAGAAGACAGGATGACAAAGGACCTAAGGGGTCTGCAGTACCACCTTGTCCTGGATCTTCATGAAAACTGTAAGACTCATGGTCTTTAGTGAGACCCATACAACAGTGTTGGTGGGAACATTCAAAACCACCCAGTCAGCATGGATATACTGCTGTCTTCACACAGCACTAAACCTCCTGGGCTACTCTACGCACCTCAGGTCTTAGGTAGGCTAAGGAAATACATACACATAGACAACTTCTTAGTATCTGTAACAAGCCTCCAAATTGATCTTTTTTTTAATTATTATTATTTTATTTTTTGTAAGCTCCTGAATTACAATGTGCTTTGCCTTGGCAAACGGATGTGCTCTGTATGCTGCTGGTCAAGTACACCATGCACAGTAGACAGTTTGTCTTCTTGGGAGTAACAGCAGGTATTGTTTCTGCTGAAAGACTAGAACAAAAAGCCTCTGCAATGGTGCCAATCTCTGTTGGATAATAAAGTGGAAAACTGATAGCTCAGGGCTGGGGAGTGAAGTTCTAATAATGCAAATGCAGATTCCTTCACACAATAAACGTATCCCCATTTCCTTGCCACTCTCTGCCACAAAAATGTTGTTACCTGGCATAATAATAGCAATTTAAGAATTTGACAATTACATTTCTGAGTCATTAGGTTCTCCATCCCACTCATTTATGTGTGTTGGAACAATGTCACATCAAAGCTACTTCTTTCATCTCAGAACAATGATAGTTATCAGCAACAAAACAAAATTCAGGTTTGCTATCCACATAACTTGAGATAGATGAAGATGAGAGTATTAAACAAAAGACTCAAGCAGCAGTTCAAGCTGTTCAGCCTGACACAGCTCAAAAGTACCTGACTGTCAGAAATCAAGGATTCAGTACTTTTTGAAATGCTTGTTTCCCCAGAAAACATCTAGGTTTCAATGTAGTCCCCCAAAGGATGGATTACTTTTGAGTACTTATGTTCAGGAGTTTTGTGCAGACATAAGAAACTGCAAAGTAGTTTTAAGCATCAGGCCAAAAAGCTGGGCTAAGCTAAAAGACAACTTAGAATTGATCCTGTTGTAATACCTTCTGCATGTCTGGGGAAAAATAGCCACCTTTTTGCCTAAATAAAACAGTTATCTTTACACCTTTTGTACTTTTCTTCTGGAGTTTTTGTAGCTTAGAAAAGAAAAAAAAAAAAAAAAAAAGCAACAAAAAGGAGCCAGAAATAACTGAATGACAGAAGACTGAAATCCCAGCAACATTTAATTACCTACACATTTTCCCCCCAATGCTTTCTTTTGCTTTAACCTGACTTCTGTCACAGTCTTGGCAGAAGAAAAATATTAGTGAAAGGTGTCATGGGGGACTGAATGTCTCTAAAAATGAATACATGCTAATACAAACACAAATGGTGCCTGTTTGCAGAGAATTAATGGCACAAAGGCCACCATTTCTCTATTCTGCCATCAAATGGGCAAATGATGGGTATTTTCAGTACTCTTCTACGAATGTAAAACAGCAAAACAGGTAAGAACATCTTTTTGGAAATTTATCCCTCTGAGAGTTTTCAGAGTCAGATAATATGCCAAATTAAAGTGCAGGAAAATGGGATATTTTCAAAGGAAGAACCTGATCCCCTGTGTTAATGGTAGCAAGCACGGATGAGAATAGTCATTAAAATTAGAGCAATTAGAACTGTAGGGTGGAAGAAACACAGGCTATTTTCTTCCAGGGCTTCAGTCAGGACAGGATAGAATCCTGGCCTTCTCCTTCCTCAAATCTAAAGTTGACTTGAAATGCTTGAGGAGAGCATGCAAAACAATTGGGTCACAAGCTAAGGACTAACTAAGAACAGTCTGGGGCTCATGGGCCCATTTCTGCAGCTGTGCCCCAAGTGCGTCCCAAAGGAAGACATCTATGAACCTTCAAAAGCCTGCTGAAGTGCCTATCTAATCCACGTTCTTTAAAATCCATATTTTAGTAGTAAGCAGGTTTATTGTGTCAGTGAATACAACATCCATGTACCAAATATGCTACCGCGTTAAGTGATACCCTCATCCTGATTAGCTGTGTATTGAGAGGTTAAGCCAGAAACAGGAAAGAGTCCATAAAACAATACTCTGTATTTGGAAAGGGAGAAAGAGAAACTGTACATCCCTAAATCATGAGTTACTCTGAAGGTTGACAGGCAATATAGCACAGTTATTACTTAAAGCAGAGCACGTCACTGTTCTGACATTAAGCACCTGCAGCCACTGTCTCTGATGTAAAAATTTAGAACCATAAGCATACGCATACATGTATATACATAACAATACAAGCTTGTATATATAAAGAACATAACAATGTGGTAAATATACAGTGGGAAAAACCATTTAACAAAACATCACTGCAGAAAAACCTGCAAAAGAGGATGAGGGAAAAGATAGGTGTGTAACTTTCATACTCTTGCATATACAGTAGTAGAACTACTGTTTTGCATTTTTGTAGGTCTGATTTTGGCCCATTTAGGGACCTAGTTGACAGGTCCTTTAGGAAGTAGTTCTAAAGGGCAGAAGGATCCAGGAAGACTAGACATTTTTCAAGAATGAAACCTTAAAGGCACATGAGCAGGCTGTCCCTAAGTTCTGAAAGATATGCTAGCAGGGAAGAAAAGCTTCTGGAACTTGAGAAAAGGAAAAAACAAAAAAAAACAAAAAACAAACAAACAAACAAACAAAAAACAAACAACAAAAGGAGTCTATGAAGAAGAAGCAGGCAATTCAGGAGGACTATAAAGATGTTGTGAGGTTATACAGGAAGGAAATGAGAAGGGCCAAAGCCCAGCTAGAGCTTAACTTGTCCACTACAATAAAAGGCAATAAAAATATAACTACATAAAAGAAAAGGAGAACTAAAGAGAATCTCCATCCTTTATTGGATACAGGGGGGCAACAGAATGGCAAGGGATGAGAAAAAGGCTGAGTTACTTAATGCCTTCTTTGCCTCAGTTTTTATTAGTAAGACTAATTCTTCTCAGGGTACTCAGTCCATGGAGCAGGAAGACAGAGGCAAGGGGCACAATACAGCCACTATGATCCAGGGGAAAATGATTAGCAATCTACTGGACCACTTGGACACCCACAAATATATGCAGCTAGATAGGATCCTCTCAAGGCTGCTGAAGAAGCTGGCAGAAGTGTCTGACAAACCATTTAAAAAAATTTAGCAGAGTCCTGGCTGACTGGAGAGGTCCCAGTTGACTGGAGGTTGGTGAATGCAACACCCATCTACAAGGAGAGGAAATACTATAGGCCCATCAGTATGACCTTGGTGCCAGGGAAGGTCACAAAGCAGATCATCTTGAGTGCCATCACACAGCACATACAGGACAACCAGGTGATCAGACACAGTCAGCGGGGACTTATAAAAGTTGGATCCTGCCTGACTAACCTGATATCCTTCCATGACAAGATCACCTGCTTAATGGAGAAGAGAAAGTCTGTGTAAACAAAGACGTTGTTTACCTGGACTTCAGAAAAGCAATTGATACTGTTTCTCACAGCCCTTTCCAGGAGAAAGTGTCTGCTCTTGTTCTGGACAAATGTACAGTTCACTGGGCAAAAACATGTCTAAATGGCTAGGCACAAAAGGTTGTTGTGAATGGAGTTAAATCTGGTTGGTGGGCAGTCACAACCTGTGATCTCCAGGTCTCAGTATTGTAGCCAGATTTGTTTAACATTTTAATCAATGACCTGGATGAGGGGATTGAATGCACCTTCAGTAAGTTGCAGATGACACCAAGATGGGCAGGAGAGTTGATCTGCTTGAGAGTACGAAGACTGCACAAGGATTTGGACAGGCTGGACGGATGGGTTGAATCCTTCCACATGACATTCAGGAAGGCTAAATGCTGGGTCCTGTGCTGGGCTCACAACAGCCCCATGAAGCCATATAGCCTTGATGAAGAGTGGCTGGAAAGCTGCCCAGCAGAAAAAGACCTGGAGGTGCTGGTCAACAGCTGGCTGAACATGAGCCAGCAGTGTGTCCAGGTGGCCAAGAAGGCCAACAGCATTGTAGCCTTTGTCATAAACAGTGCAGCCAGCAGGACTAAGAAAGCAATAGTCTCTCTATACCCAGTACTGGTGACTATTGTGTTCAGTTTTGGGCCCTTCACTACATGAAGGACATTGAGTTGCTTGGGCATGCACAAAGAAGATCAACAAAGCTGGTGAAGGAACTAAAAACACATGTGTTATAAGGAGCAGCTAAGGGAACTGGGGCTGTTTAGTCTAGAGAAAAAGAAGGCTGAGCGGAGACTTCATCATTCTCTACAGCTACCTGAAAGGCACTTGCAGTGAGGAGGGTGTCAGTCTCCTTTCTCAGTTGACAAGTGATAAGAGATGAGGCAACAGCCTCAAGTTGTGTCAGAGGAAGCTTAGATCTGATATCAGAGAGAATTTCTTGATGGAAAGGTTGGTAAGGCATTGGAATGGTCTCCCCAGTGAAGTGGAGGTATTTAAGAGATGCATGAATGTGGTACTTAGAGACATTGTTTAGTAGTGGACTTGTAGTGTTAGGCAGATTGTAGGACTTGATGATCTTTAAGTTCTTTTCCAACCAATTTATTTATTTATTTATTTATTTATTTTTTGTATTTATATGTTATTCATTCATCTATTATACATATCCAGGCCCTACTGGACAAAACAGCATATGAACATCCAGAAGATAATTTCTCACTTAATCAGAAATATTTTCCACTATCAATTTATTTGATCTATCACTCACTAGCAAAATCTTTTATCATAGATTTGCAATGATGAGTAATGTCAAAATATTAAGAATTAGCACTTAAGACTAATATTAGAGTGGTTTTTTTTTTGTTTTGTTTTGTTTGTTTTTTTTTTTTGAGAAGTAGATGAAAAAACTATACAAAATGGACTTCTGGCAAAATATTCATAATCCAGTGCACTCACTGCCTCAGCTTGAGATGAACTATAGCTCTGCAAGTACAAATTTGTTTTGTTGGCTACAATTCCATTGCAATACTTACTTCAAAAACAAGCAATACTTTTTGTTATTTCAAGCCGTGGCATTTTATTAAATAATCTTTCGTAGTGTATTTATTTATTTTTAAGTCAGTGGTTTTCAGCCAGTGTCCATAGCATCCTGGTGTCCATAGACTGACCACTTTTACTACAGGTACTTATCAGAGTTTGTGAAAGGTAAATAAGGGGGCAGTAATCCTGCTATCTGATGACTTCACTATTCATCTTAGCAGGAAAAAGTCTTGTAAATCAATCAATCAGTCAGAGAAGATTATAAACTACCACTAGTACTATATGGTGATTGATCTGTAAATACAACAAATGAATACTACCATAAATATCAGACATTAAGATAAGATTTTATGAGATACAGTTCTCTTTAACTAACAACCTCCAAAATGAAAAGAATGTAATGGAGTGTATCAGGTTTACACAGCAAAGGCCCATTAGCAGGGGGACTGCAGCAGAATCCAGCAGCTGCCCCGTGTCAGATCAGAGCCAGCTCCAGACAGCTCCAAAGGGACTTGCCATTGGCCAGAGCCCACGCAGGAGCAGGGGGTATGGGGGGAGCTGCCGCCCACCCGTGGGGGACCCGTGCTGGAGCAGGTTGCTCCTGGGGGATGGATGGACCCCGTGGTACGGAGCCGTGTGGGAGCAGTGCCTGAGGAGCTGCTGCCTGTGGGCAGCCCCCGCAGGCTCAGTTCGGGAAGGATGGCATCCATGGGAGGGACCCCACAGAGAGCAGGGGCAGAGAGAGGCTGTGAAGGAGTGGCGGAGACAAAGCAACAGAGAATGACGGCAGCCCCCATTCCCCGTTCCCCTGCACCGCTCAGGGGGAGCAGGTAGAAGGGTGTATACAGGGAAAAGGTTTTTAGTTTGCATTTAGTTTTTCAGTGCTCTATTCTGTTAGTAATAGACAATAAATTGCATTAATCTTTCTGAGCTGAGTCTGTTTTGCCCACGATGATAACTGGTGAGCTATCTTCCTGTCCTTATCTCAACCCTTGAGCCTTTTCTGTAGTATTTTCTCCCATTTTTTCTTTGAGGACGGGGAGTGAGAGCGCGGTTATGGGGGAGTTCAACTGCTGAGATGGGTAAAACCACCAGATGGAGAAAGATGGATAGTTCTGAAAGAAGAAACAAGTGTGCTTTTTCCAGCCCCATTCTTTTCAAAGTAGCAAACTTCCCTGAAGGCCTCCTCAGGAATGACCACCTTTTGTATTTTTGTGTCTAATCCTGCTATTAGAGCTATAATATGTTTCATTCTGCCATTCCAGTATAAACAGAAAATAATTTAACAGGCTTTAATAACAACAACAACAACTGTAGTGGCAGCAATAATAACAAACATACAATTAGTATCAGAGTTGATTTTTCAATAGCAGAATAATCTATGACTAATGTTAAATTATTCCTGGTTTAAACTGAAATAAAAGAATGCAAAAGTTTGCCCCTTTATTTTGATTCTTTAGAGAATTTTAAAGGAGTCAGTAGGTCTTATACACCTGCATGTGTAAGAAAGCAGTCAGCTTTTAACAAAACCCAGGCATACATCAAATCAATTTTTATGGATTTTTTAATAAGCACCATACTCCTAAATGTTGCTATTAATTGCAGCATAATTCTTTAAAAAAAAAAAAAAAAAGTTTTTGCAAGTAAATTTATGCTATCGTTCAGAGCCAGTGGTTACAAGTTTTGCATTTGGTGGGAGAGCTTACTTAATCATGTCCCTGTAGGAGTTGGATAAAAGGGAATGTTCTAGTAATGGACATTTTCAAAGTTTAACATTTTAATATTAGAATGCTGTAAATTTGTGAGGGCTATCATGATTTTTCATGGTGAAGGAATGCTGTTGTCTTGTTCTGTGGCTAAAATGTTAAAAGCAAGACCTCAGATGGCACACTTCACTGAGGCTCATATTACAGGGAGGGGAGAAAAAAAAAAAAAAAAAAAAAAAAAAAAAAGAGAGAGAGAGGGGGAGAGAGAGAGAGAGAATTAAGTGAAAAGAGTAAGTGCCTGTGAGAAAGGAGGGGACACAGAGATCCTGTGTGAACTGGGAAACTGCTGTATTATCACTTTTCCAGTCCCTGTGAATCTGGGCTCCTTGGGCTGGGAAGGAGGAATGCAGAAGCACCATGCCACATGTGTAAATATAAGAGACTTCCCAGACTGCAAGCACCTGATCAGTGAATGTGGCTTCAGGGAAGTACTCATCTACATCAGGTGCAGTTTTGGCTACAATACTGATGGGAGCTGTTCTTTGGAAACACTGTATAGCACCTAGCTGCCTGGCAAAACATTTAATAAATAACATAATCATCCTGATCTGGTGGCACACAGCCCCACACAGATTCTGCCATTAATACTGGAGACAGCAGAAGCCTTGGATAACCCTTGATCACCTGAGAAAGCAAAGACTGATATTCTTGCTCTTCCTTGCCAGAGTTAACAAAAGGAATATTTGTGGAATTCAGAAAATCAGAAGACAAAAATTAAATTGAAAGTGAACCAACTATGAAGACTATGATAACAGGAAGAACAAGTGAAAATGGTCAGGAAAATAGAGAAAGACAGAAACAAAAATGGAATACTTCCCCTTCAGCAGAATCAGAGACAGAAAACCAAGGAGTCTGGTTTGTGGAAGGGAAATGTTAGAAGAAACTGGATAACAGGAAAGAGATTTTGTTTTCCTTAGTAAAAGTCCCAGAATTTTTATGGTTACTGGTGATTGGGTTACAGGCCTTTCAGAGCATATATAACCATGCTCCTCACAATCCAGTGCTGCATCCTGATCAGGGTTTTTCTAGAGCCCGAAATATGAAAGTGTGAGGGAATAGAGAGAGCTGCACTAACACTCAGGTGGCTGCTTGAGTGAATAATCAAGGGAAAACACACAGCAAGAAATATGGCAGGCAGTCACAGGGACATGGCAGGGAAGGGCACAACCCACAACCCAGCAAAGCTGTCAGATCAGAGAGTATAAAAAATGTGATGGTAGAGAACAGAACAGATGAACTGTCAGTCAAAGAAAAGGGAAAGAAGTCCATGCATTTAACAAATTACAGTATGATTTTAGAGAGCACCACATAAGGCTGGCTCTTCATCAGAATGCAGTATAATAAAATCAATGAAATATGACAGAAAATTTGATAGAAAATCAAAGAGAAAAAAAAGCAGGGGAGAAAACTTCCTAAGGTACATAATGTGGCTGAAAATACATAGAAAGCCAACAATGTATAAAATCTACTTAGATTTGAAGGAAACTGGACATTGAAACATGAACCCAAACTTTGCCTTATCTAATATTGAAGTGTGCTTGGTGCTAACAGAGATAGCACAAATGTATCCATTAGCCTGTAGTCTATAAGCAGCTCAAGCAAATAAAGTTTGATGTAGATAGGTTCAAAATAACAGTAATATATATATAAATGCAATACATAAATAAAAGGTAATAGAAATGCAACTCAGTGAAATGAAGAAGACAAATTAGGATGTCAATAAATTGGCTGAATTTAGACGTGAATTCTAGACATGAATTTAAGGGTTAAAAAGTCTCACTTTTAACAAATGGATAAACTGAGGCCCAAAGAGGTGTAGCAGCTTGCTCAGTTATGTTACAAACAACTGGTAGATTTTCCAGTTTTGTACTTCATCACCACTATGTGGTTTGTGACTTATAGGGAGCAATAATCCTCAAAGACAACATAATTTTCTAGACCTGGAAAGCTTTTGCAAAGCAAAATAAAAAGCTAAACTTATTTTTTTAGAATACTTTCAAACTTGATCTACTACTGCAGCTAACTACAAAACAGTTCAAAACCTGAGATAACATTCCTCCAAAAAACCCAAGGATACTGTATAAGTGAGAAAATAACTTTTGCTCATTGATTTTGTATACCTCTTCCAAACAAGATAACAGTAAAGAGAACAAGATTATGAAAACAGATGACTAAAAAGAACCCTAAATGATACAGGTATGGAGAAGAAGAGAACATGTAAGAGAGAACTGAGGTAAGAAGTCATCAACAAAGGTGGCAGAGTACGGCTTCTCTCCTTACTTGGCACAAGCCGCTGATGCACATGTCCAGGGATTCAGTGTAGCACCGGGTCCCATCCAGAACCTTCGGTGCCAGTTCTACAACCAAAGCTGCCCCTCTGGCCTGGCACTTCAGCGAGCACGGGTTGTCAGGATCATTAGAGACAGGAAGCCACTCATAAAACTGCCCCTGGTACTTGACATCATTGTGTGCCGAGCACTGCTGAGCACGAAAATCACCTGCTTCTGGAGGGCAATCCTGCAGAAAAGGAGGAGGAAAAGGTCAGTGAGTCTACTTGTGATGAGTGACCACAGTGTTGTGTAGCTGGCCAAACTTCACAGTGACAAGATGTACCCAAATTTTCTGTTTAGAATATTTCAGACTGAAATAGAAGAGACAGCTATAGCTACATATTTCAACATATACATTCAACATATACATTCAAAGTATAATTATGCCTTCTTTTCTTCTTTCCCCAGAATTACTGAAAAAACATCAAGACCACGTGTAAGTATGCAGGAGACACAAGAAACACACTTTATGTATCTTAACCACAGAACCTGTCAGTCCTCAAATGCTCTTACAAAATTTTTTCCACTTGTGCACAAATGTGCATATTTGTGTGAGCACAGCCATCCTGCCAACCAACTTTTCCTGTTTGAAGAAAAAGAAAACAAACAAACAAACAAAACTGGGTTCAGTTATGTGTTTAAATTTTCTTCACTGTTGTTTTCCCCTGTGGCTTAAATTGGTTAGTATGGAAATAGAAATAAGAAAAAATGTAATACATATTTATATTTTTCAATCTATTAGAGGCAAAGATTTTATAACTCACATAATTAGAAACTTATGATTTTACTGTGCTTTGCTAATCCTTTAGGAGGCTTGTGAGACATCTAATCTGACTCTACACCCAGTACCCTGATATAAAAAAAACAAAGATCACTCATAGTACTTCAAGTCTTTTGTTAATTTATCTTCTTGAGATTAGAAAGTTACTTTTTTTCTATCTCACAGATACTTTCTTGCTGTCATTTAACACTGAAAACCATGAGTTAACCTCTCAAGAGAACAAGAAAAACTTCAAAATCATGAGACTTCAGGCAAAATAAACATGAGCTCTTTTTATCTCCCTTCCTGTTTTTGATCCTTAAAGCCTGATATTTTCAAGTTTTCCTGTGCAAGCAACCACAAAGATTCATCTTTTTTTTTTTTTTTTATTGTTTTTTTTTTTAGAAGTAATTTGAATTTCTTATAAAATTACAGGAATACAGGAGCTAACGTTTAGGAGAAACATCCACCATCATGAGAATTATGACAAAACAGCAAGTACTGGAAATACAGCTGCCTCAGATTATTAAGGCCCTACAGTCCTCCATCTTGCAGTCATAAGGAAATCTGCTCCACACTGGCATCTGGTCAAATACCAGACGAAATGAATACCTGCAATACCTTTGGTTGAGGATCATAACATTTATTTAGGGAGAAGTACTAATGTTGATTATATACTTGAAGGAGGGGGTTTTTACATATATACAACCAGATAATGTCCTTATAGGTTTTCCGTTTTATCTGTTTGTCCTCAAAATAACTACCTCCTCCTGTAGAAATTCTGGTGTTATTGATGACAAACTAATTCACATATCATCCCAGCTAGGAAAATTTTGCTGCTATTCAGGCAAAATAACTCCTCTGAGGTTTAAATGGCCACCTCTGTTTCTCAGACCTTTTTCTACATCTTCATTCACTAGCTCTTTCCTGCTCCTTTAGACAGGATTTAGAGGTTTGCATTGTTTTGTATTAAGAAAACCTCTCTTAACAATCAAGCTTTCAAATCTGCTCTTGAAGAAAACTGGCAGAATCTTGGCTATAAATTCATCATTTGTATACTCTTGGCACAAACCCAGGATAATGAATCTGGCCCGTCATTCACTGTGTAGTGGCAATGTGGTTACGCCCATTATGCTTGAATGTTGAATGATGTTAGATCACACCACTCCAAACATTTCTTACAGTGAACTATACACACATACAAGCCATGGCCATAAGCCACAGATTTTCAGTTAATTTGCTTTGTACCATGAGAGCAAATTTTCAGTTAGTTTGCTCTCTATTTGAGTGTGATGCAGCCTAAATATGACGGGTCAAGCTCCAGGCACAGTTCTGGTGTTTAAGTACAAGGAGGTAGTGCTCTTGCTACAAAAGGTTAAATGAATTAAGAAGAAGAAAAGGATTTGGGCCAAATCTTGCCGTAGAAAAATATGTATCAAATACTGATAATGTAGAGCTCATCCACTCTCCTTGGAAGTCAATACTGAAAGTCCAAGTTCATAACTGGAATCTTACTATGGGAGGACTTAAACAACATACAACTTGTCTCTTCATAACTTGTGGATGATATATATCTTTTTGAAGATAAAAGGTTGATTTTATTTGTTTGATTTTAAAATCTCCAGAAAACAAAACAAAACAAACAAACAAACAAACAACAACAATCAGGCATTCAGGCCTTTTTTGTGATCTAGGCAAACTGTTAATACAGGAAAAACTTGGACAATAGCAGAGAGTGAAGAGAGCAGATTATGTAGGAATTTCATTATTCCTCCATAGTAATCTAAAAGAGAATAGTAGAGAAAAAGGGTCTTTCTGTTCTGCTTTTAAACAGACGATGAACAAGACAGTTACCACTTGACCCAAGATCTACTTTAGCTCTATTTTCACCAAAGAAGGGACAAGTAAAGAGGAACACTGTGGCCTTATTTTCTGCCAAAAAATCTTCTGATGCATGCCCTTCCCTGAATTTTTCTGTCCATAAGCAAATACAGTCAGGTCTCTTTGCCTGGCTTATGCTTGTTGCAGAGAGCCAAGCCAACTCTCTTGTTTGTTTCAAGTTTGGCTCTACCTTTGAAACTTCCTGGCTTGCAATAACTTTATTTTTTACAAAGACAGCAAGGCCCTTTAGAACACACAACATACAGAGCTCATAATCCTGCTTTGTAAAGGATTCAATACTATATTTGTTGTGTCAGATTTTATTTTTAAATCAAAGAAATAAAAAATGTATGGTCAATGTAACAAACTTTCGGGACACTGCAGGTGATCAGGACCAATGTTAAATACTTCCACTCTTTGATATAATGATCAAAATAAGACAATGGATTTAAATAACAGAGCTTGCATTTAAAAAAGTTTGCATGTGAAACCTGAAGCCATTCAAGGAATTCATTCAAGCAGTCACAAAGGCAGACATCCATACTTATCCTGGCACACAGATATGAAAAAAGGCCACAGCCTGACCCACCACTTTTCTCCTACCGAAATCCTAAATGTTGAATCCTAGGTCTGCCTAAAGACCTTGAAGATCCCTTTCTCTCAAAGGGAACTTTCCTTCCAGTTAGGAAAGCACACGTACTTGCACCTACACCCATAACACCTGCATAGCCTCTGCAATGTTCTTTATAACAAAATGGTCAAGTTAAGAAAAGTTGCAACCCAAAAGTATTACCATCATTAGACACAGGTCACTTAGACTGAAAAAGCAGAAAATGTACTGAGATTGGTACTTTTTATTAATTTGTTGTCTGTGTTTTCATTGGCTTTTAAAACTCACTATTTATTGTTTGTATTACATGTCAGTGATGATCAAGGGGAGCTTTGTTCAGTCATATAATGGTAGACAGACAGAAGCTCACAGCTTACAAATGAGTATTCTAGTTGCTGAAATAACAGATAAGGCAAAGCCAACGTTTTATTTCATATTGGTTCAAACTGTAAGTTGCTATTTTCTTCTAAACACTTCTCGCATCTTTAGATAATAGCTTTTGCCTGTTTGAGTGCCCAATTTGTTCAGTGTTGGCTCCTGGTGAGGAGAAACTATAGAGTCTGATTTGACAAAGTCTTTTCCATAAAGTCTTCTCCATTTTTAAAATTCAGACATCTTTCAGCATGTGTCTGGGGGTTGGTGGAAAGGGATCCTTTACAGCCGCCAGCTAGCACTGCTTCATTAGCTTGAGTGAAGTTGTATTTTCCTCTGCCAAGAGTCTGATCCTGGAAGATATCTAACAGTATGTAGTTTTTCTACCTGTACAACAGAGACAAACAAAGGTGTGCCTACCTGTTGAACCATCCAGAAGTTGCAGGCCAAGTTAGACTGGCAATGAGCCTGACGTATCCTGATCTTTGTATGGGTTATGTTTTTCTGCAAGGTATTTCACTGAATATATCTTCATGGCCTATGCTTGGCTTGGAACATGTGCCAGCACTGTTGTCTGGCCACAAAAGCACTAACAGTTATGCTTCAGGCTACTCTAATTTGGTGCTATATTCAAATCTTACAGTTTTTGCTTTCATTTTGAATATATCTGTGGGCACCTGTGGACATGAGGAACTGCTGCAATTGCACTCCTTGTAGAATCAGCAAGATCTTATAAACTTGAGTCTTGTATAAGCCCGTTTTCTTCAAGCATCCTATCCATTATCACAGAATCACAAAATTGTCTAGGTTGGAAGAGACTTCAAGATCATCGAGTCCAACCTCTGACCTAACACTAACAAGTCCTCCACTAAACCATATCTCTAAGTTCAACATCTAAATGTCTTTTAAAGACCTCCATGGATGGTGACTCCACCACTTCCCTGAGCAGCCCATTCCAATGCCTAACAACACTCTCGGTAAAGAAATTCTTCCTAATATCCAACCTAAAACACCCCTGGTGCAACTTTAGCCCTTTCCCCCTCATTCTGTCACCAGGCACATGGGAGAATAGACCAACCCCCACCTCACTACAGCCTCCTTTAAGGTATCTATAGAGAGTGATAAGGTCACCCCTGAGCCTCCTTTTCTTCAGGCTGAACAAACCCAGCTCCCTCAGCTGCTCCTTGTAGGACTTGTTCTCCAGACCCCTCACCAGCTTCATTGCCCTTCTCTGGACTCGCTCAAGCACCTTGATGTCCTTCTTGTAGCGACGGGTCCATAACTGAACACAGTACTCGAGGTGCGACCTCGCACCTCGAGTGAAGAGGAAACAATTTTCCAACTCTGAGTTGTAATTGGCTGTCTGATGACCTTTAGTGTGTGAAGGCTCATGGGATATTTATGAAACACTTAGCCTGTGCTTATGCCTATAATCTTTCTTCATCCTATCAAGGCAAGATTTCTTCTACCACAAGCAAAATACATTATCATCTTGAAGACGATCAGAAATCTGTTTGAAGTATGAAACCTATTTTAAAACAAACACAAGAGTTTCATCTTCACCTCTTAGACACTTAATCCTGGACATATTACTGTGGCTTTCCTCACATGCATTTGTTTCCTCACATACAAAAAAAATTTTTTTCAAGTTGACCTCCTATTTGACCCTATTGTAATTCATAAAGTCCATGGAATTTTGCCATGTTTGAATGCCATTCAATAAAATTTCTATTAATCAACAAACCAGTGGAAAAGATAAGATGAAACCCAGATGTCCCTTGATGGTGATAGGTATGATTAGATTTCATGGGACAAAAGTGGGTCAGGCTTTTAAAAGTTTACTTAGTGAGTGAAATGTGGAAGATCATATCTAAGCTGTGATAGGTGGAAGCAGTTAAGGAACCTTCAAACAGTTTACAGTATGTGTGCTTGTATATTTGCAGAGGCCAAGAATGATTTACTATACCTGGAGCTTTTCCTCTGTGCAAAAAATGACTAATAACTGTGCACATTCTGTGCAGCATCTGACAGAACAGCTTATTGAACCAGTTCCATGAAATATGCACTGTGTTTCAGCGACACCAATTTCTTTACTGAGTAAGAAATCCTGAAGTCTTCCAGTAGGGGTTTGCACAAGATTGAATGAGAACTTCAGATGCAAGTGCAAAGATTTAAGAGATCTATGGATTTAACAGCAACTCCACTCAACTTTGAAGACTTGTTGAGTGCCCTGCTTGGATTAAGTTTCTTATAACCAAGTTTTTCATTAATCTGCTCCTGTGAACTTTAAATAATTTAGGCACATCCCTAACTGCTTAGATCAAGTGTGGCTCACACTACAGCTTTCTCTGACAATCCCAAGACAAGGCAACATCTGACAGGACAACGTGTGAGAAATAATATGAACAAAGTAAATGAGGGAATATCAGCAGATACTTCTACTCTGTATTAAATAAACATGTACTGGAGATGAAACAGTCAGCGTAGAATCTATCCAAACCTCCAAGAGTATTTGTCATTAGAAATTATTATAAAATCAATTCTTAATAATGTATGTATATAATTTCAAATATGTTTCAATTTTTATCTAATAATTCAATATGCATTTTTCATATAATTCTATTTTTTTGTTTGTTTGTTCACACCTTTTAAACACTAAATGAAAGTGTTTAAAATTTATTATCATCAGAAATAGCAAATTTAAATGTGTGAATTATCTACAGGTAACAAAATCTTGAAATGCCACTGTGATGGAAGTGATCCTGGCTTACAAAGACTCTTGATGTTCTTGATAGCAGTGATTTTGTTGTTGTTGTTATTGTTGTTTTTCTGTTTTTTAGAAGTCATGGACTCATGGGTCTATTTGCTAAGAAGATATACTGAGAAGTCAAAGCTGACATCACTAACTTCCTTTTTTTGCAATACAGAGAAATACTTGCTAGACAACACACAATAACAGAGAGGTTTAAAAGAGCACCCACTCAAAAATAGGATAGCGGCCATTAAAATCCAACATTTTGAAGAACAGATTGTCGTCACAATAAATGACATGAGTTTGAAAGAATTTCTACTGAAAAAGCAAACTGTCATTAGGCAAATCTGGTGTTAATAAGGAGATATTTGTAGTTCTTCTAGTTGCTTCCCTCTTCCCGCCCACCCACCTTCCCCCCCACCCCCCCGGAATAAGAAAGAAAAGTTTTTTACACTGAAGATTACTTCATATAATATATATACCCATTAGAGGGTAGAGAAATTAAATTCTGCTAACCATTTGTGTATATCTGAAAAAAATCTGCCTTGTAATAGTGCTTTTCATACTCACAAGTCAATGCTTCTAGAAGCAACTATGCACTTATTTGGAAGTTTAGGCGTAATGGTTTCCAACAGGTTAGGCTTTGGTATGTGGCAAGAATGTAGTTTCTTCTGCAAAAAGTGATATGGACAATATAGGTACTGGTGTGTACAAAAAGCAGCATGAGATAATAAGAAACAGGTATGGAAGTAGTTTGTCTGAATGCAAGCCAGAAAATGGGGGATGCCACCAGAGTTGGTATTTTATACGAGTGAAGTATGTAAGTGAAAAAAAAAAAAAAAAAAAAAAAAAAAAAGAGTTGAAGGTGTTGTGAAGGTGTTGTTTGCAAGTTTTGATGATCTGATTAATGGGATCTACCATCCACAGATTCTATCTTAGACTTAATGGAACCTCTTAACAGAAGCACTTTCTGTGTAGAAACAGATAGTACTCTTGTGCAACTTGCAGCACTGTCTATTTTCATGTCAAACAGCAAAATCTCAAAAGCAGCTTTATTTGTAGTTTTTATCATCCTGTTGGCAGGTATAAGTAAATAAGAAAAGCAGATTCCTACAGGAATCAAGTGTCAGTCTCATGCACCTCAAGTGTCTCCTGATTTTATATAGGCAGCAGTGAAATAAGAGGAAAAATATCAGGGAAATTGAAAAAAAAAAAAAAAAAAAAAACAGAAAAATGGGCTGATAATTGCATGATAATTGCAGAGAAAGGGGAGGAAGATGTTATACAGTTCAGCAAACCTTCTTCAGAAAGATTTTTCATGTAAAAGGAGCTAAAAAACAAAACAAAACAAAACAAAACAAAATAGTGCAGTGGCAGTAGGAGTGAGAAAGGGCAAATGAGGTAGCATGATAGCCTGGTACAGAAGTTGGAGAGAACTTGGCAACTGAGAACATGCCTAGAAGAAGGAACAGGGAGCATGCTAGCTTGGAGAAAAACCTAGTCAAAAAATCCTACTCACAGTTTGGAAATATTTTTGTTTATTTTGCATAAGATTTAATACAGCAACCCAGACGGATACAAAAGCGTGCTTTCATTGCATTTGGAGTAATTTTCTGAAGAAAAACAAATGACTACTTCCCTCCCCCCATGATTACATTCTAAAATGGCTGGAAACATACTTGGAGTCAATATGAATAGCAAGAAGAAAAAAGACTGATGCAATTCAACCCTAAATCATCTTCAGATTCCCTCATTCTTTCTTTGACTATTTACACATGTGGCTTCATATCCATAACCCTTCTACTTTCTGATCACCACCAGGCAATGCAAGTGGTGAACATATTGGATTGGATTAATTCTTGTAAGGACTGCTCAGAAGCTTTATAAACAGCAGTATCAGTCTCTCTTACAGTCAGTGTTATTCAAAAAGGTTCAGCATCCCCAGGCCAATGAAGAAATAGATGTGCCACTCTCTCCCCTTGCCTTTCTTTTCTCTATCTCATTCTATTCTTTTAATGATATTTAATTTCATGATGAATTAAAACCAGCTGTAGCAAAATCTTGCTAATGATAGTACCTACAAAAATGTGTTCATTGCCAGTTTCCAAGACATATTCTTCCCATTCTCCAGTTTCATCTCTGAAATATTTTGCCTTTAGTATATGTGACTACCCATCCTTTCCTGTGAGAGGACAGTCATATAAACAAAAGCATATCAATTCACAGAAAGATGTTTTGCAGAAAATAAAAAGACCAATTCTCTTATGAACAACAACTACAGTGCTCAAGCTATACACCAGCTAATGGCAATGAAAGTTTGTATTTCAGTACTCTCTGATTTCCACAGAAATCAAAAAGGAATTTTTCCACAATGCATGATAGCGAGCTTCATTTGGAGGGCTAGGAGTTTACTCTCATTTTCCTTGAACACAACAGGCTGTCATCCAAGACACGGAGTCTGGCAGTTCCCTCCTCCTGATTTTCAGTGTCTTTGTGGATGAAATCTTAAAAGGAAAATTCTGAGTAAACAAAAATATGCACACTACAGTGTGCATTTTTCAGAGCAGAATTCTGTGATGAGCCATGGGGTTAATTAAATATTTCCACAACCTAATTGTGTGTGTGTGTATCCTGTGATTTTGGAGACAAAAATGCCATTAAAAAGAAAGTTTATGATTGTTTGTTTTACAGTGAAAGAGTACACCATTCAGTAATGGTTTCGGTTTCTACTGGTGCTGCACAAGGTATTTCAAAGTGGCACCCAGCCCCAGAAACACCCCTGCTGTGGCAGGATCCTACCCCGTATTCTGTTGATAATCATGATGGCAGTGCGATTACAATGACAGATAATAGGAATAGTGGTGCACACTATCTTAGATTAATAAAGATGGTGAATGGAATGCCATAACATCTGAATCAAAGACTTAGTGTACTTTAAAAATAAATAGAAAATGTTTTCCACTGAGATCAGATATCTGCAAAGCAAATATAGCCAAATACCTTCCTTTTTACACAAAGCCATATTTGAAAGGCCTGGTCAAAGTTTGATGTAGTCAGTAGCTTTAGGATTGTTTAATTTATTGCTAGTTTTGCAAGTTTACTAATAAGAAACAAATGAAAGCTTATTTGAACTTTGTGTTAAGGAAAAGAGATCATGGCAGCACAATGCATTCTTTACCCCCTCCAATAAAAGGGGTTAAAATTTCACACGTAATCCTGGGTCTTCATCACTCAATGGCAAAACTCTCACTGACTTCAACATAGTAAAGCGCTTTCAGGGCTTCAGTTTGGATTACTTGGTGTTAAAAATTGAGTGAGTTCTGAAGCTGGATGCCTCAGTGCTATGTTGAGAAGTCTGGAGCCTGTATCGTCAAATACAAGGTATGTTAAGGAATTGCCTGACAAAACTGTGCAAGGATTTATTTTGGAGGAAAACTGTCCAGATCCACAGTTGCAAAACAGAACCTAAAGCTAAAAATAACATTAAAACCTAAGCTAAAAATAACATTAAAAAAAAAAAAAAAAAAAAAAAAGTTCTTTGTCTTGCAAAGTTAAGCTCAGTGGTTACAGAACAAGGGTGGCAACAGAGGAAAAATGCCAGGGTCTTATCAGGATGATCCAGGAACAACTAATGGCAGCAGAGTGGTATGCTGGTACCTTTCACTGCATGAGACTGCTCGGCAGGAGGGGAAGCAGACTGTCACAATACACAGCAATGCATAAACCGAAACAAAGCTGATGGGTCTAATTTTAGCCCAATTAGCCTTCAACATTATCTCGCTACTCCTTCCCCCCCTCCTCCTCCCCCCCCCCATCCTCCTCCCTTTCTTTATCATATTACAGAGGGCTATAGCATGCAACCATGCAGCTTGAGTGACACAAATTAACCTTCCCATTCCTTCCAAGGTCACAGTGTAGCCTAAGTGCCTCACAGCTGGAAATCAGACTGTTAATCAGTCAGCAGACCTATTTATTGACTGTTCCAGTTGTTGTTAGTGAAGCAGATGTCTAGATTGATGGGTGATTTCAGTGACCCAAAGCATACAACCAGAACTGATTTCAGAGGCAGAAGTGTGAGAAATTCACTGCATGGGAGACTGTAACTCAGTCTGAGGCAAGCGATTTTTTTCATTGTGGTCTACTGAAGAGAATATCAGCCAAATATGAGGGAACATATATATGTATATTTTTTTAAACTTAAACTTTTTAACTTTTTTTTCAGACAAAGCACCTATTGAAAGGCTTCTGAATATGTCCCTATCAGGCATGAGAAAGCTTGGCCCAGAGCATGTTTGATTTCATTTTCCATTTACTGGTAAAACTGACATTGCTCCATGTAATTTGAGAGCTTTCACAATTCTTGGCACCCAATAAGACTTTCCATATGAAAGTCTTTATTTCCATTTTCATCAGTGAAAACACACTTTCACTTTGGTGAGTATAGAAGTTGAAGTTTCTTATTTTATTCCAGTGAAATCTACATTCACTGTAGGAAAACAAACAAACAAACAAAAAACAAACAGCAAAAGCATTTGGAAAGTCTGCAGCACTAGTGCAGGCTATCTAAAACTGCTTTTTCTAAGACATACAACAAAATTACAGTGCTGGGAGAGGGGAGAGCACAAGTGAATAGCAACACATATCTCTTACTAACTTGTCTTCAATCCTTAACATTTAATCCTCCAGCCTGACAGATGGACCAATGTGAACCAGAGCTACCAAACTAACATGAGCAGTCTTTGAATCTGCTGTGAGGTTATAAAGAGCAGCTCTGAAATTTCATTGACAGATTACGTAGAAAGGTTGTGACTGAAACGCCATCCAGTTTTAATGTCATGCAATGCCATCATCGCTCCATTCTCTCAAGAAATCAGTAATGATTTGCCAGAGGTCCTGTGATATGAAGGCAGTTGAAACAGCTATAGTGTTCCCATTATCACACAAGCAAATTATTTTATCTTATATAGGCATGACTGTCATATGTGATGATTTGTGTTATATCAAAGCTATACTTCACTTACCACGTTGCTGCACGTCCTGTATCGGATGTTTCGCCCTTCACAGGTCCTGCGTCCAAAAATTAAAAACAAACCCAAAAATATTAATGGCTGAATACAACAAGCAAGAACACAATGTTTACTGCACCAGCATTTTTCCAATGAGAATCTCAAACCACCAAGCCACCCACCAACTCCTCCCCAAGATAAAGGCCTCTATGTACCTAAGTGGATGTTGAGGAATGAATTTTACAACTTTTCAGGTTCCTACTTAAAAAATGATTTTCTAGAAGGTGATATCAGTTTATAAACGAGGCTGGAAGCCAGTGGACAGAGCGTAGCTGGCAGGCAGCATCCAAAGCACATTCATAACATCATCTCTGTGCCTGCCTCAGCCGGGCCCTGGGCTGGGACACAGCTGGGGCAGCCAGACTGGGCCTGCTGGGGAGCAGCCTGTGCACTGGCAGGTGGAAACCCTCCAGCAGTGGCCTGCAGCAGCTGGCTGGCAGCCCTGTGTCCGTAGGGCTTCTTCCAGCTCGGTTCAGAGGGGGGAGGTGAGCGTAAAATTCCACCCCCAATCCTCCATGCCCTCCTGTGGAGTGGCAACCAAAGAGCAGCTGGGCCTGGCAGAGGTCGAGGAGTGCCAGTGCCCCCACGTGTGCTCTCCATGGCTCTCCTCCCCTCCCTATGCACACAGACCCATACCAGCTTGGATGGTAACAGGGCTCCTGAAGGAAAGGTCAGCATCCAGGTATCTTTTCAGCCCTCAGCAGTATGTGCTCTGAATATTTGACCTTTGGTTTTGTATGTTTCATTCGTTCAGACAGAATACTCCACGGAGGCTTTAAAGATTATCCTTCAACAGAATAGAATTCCTAACATTTTTAATTTCTTAATTTCACAACTTTTTTTTTTTTTTTTTTTTTTTTTTTTTTGGTCAGGATTTAACAAGCACACATTCCTTGAGGACTCAATGCCTGCCAAGACTGAAGTTTTAAATCCAAACCATTTTGAGCTATCCAAGAGAAAGGACAGCATCTGCATGCATTTGTGTGGGTTCTTTTTTTCCTTCTTCTTTTTAAGACTGAAAAACTTTTTCCATACTGAGTTAACTCTAGAATAAACTCAATAGTCTTCCTTTAGGTTATTGAAACCATTCTTCCTCCTAAACACATGAAAAGCAGGTGAGACTTAATTGTGAAATTCCTCCAGTAGTTATTTACACCTTCCTGAGCACAAAATCAGGACAAAAAACAGTTTTGTGAACATACCAAAATGGTGTGATTGCAAGAGAAGATACAAGAACATAAACAAGAAAACAAGAAAATTAAGTCAATCTCTTTTTCAGAAGAAAAATGTAAGAAGTGTAAGAAGAAAGATAATATAATCTCCACTGTAACATTTAACATATGAATTGAAAGCATAGTAGAGATACCACAACTTTAATGTTTTTGCAATGTTATATAATTAATTCACATATAATTTTAGCATTGCATGCATGCATAGAAGTCAAAAGTGTGCACAGGGCATCCAGCACTAGGTATAACAGTTTTAGCAATACAATAGTAGACATCATATTCAATAATAGGCTATGAACTAGTAAAGCATACCAGGATTTTTTTTTTTAAAAAAAGAGCAACTCCCATCAGTATGCCTTTCAGTCCTGAGCAACATAGATAGCTTGATGATACGCTGTTGCGTAGGCTAGACCTCTATTTACACTAGACATTTACTAGTCTTGATTTACACCTACAGAGAGCAAAGGAGAAAGTATATTATATAGCATGCAGGCAGTCTTAGTGCAGTCCTTGCTTACCACACTGAATAGCTTATCCAGCAGACTTGATACATGCCCCATCTCTCTCTTATAAATGCCATAAAACCACCAAATATATCTTTGCTGTACGTAGATCTGCTGCTATTGAAATTTCAATTACCATAATTTATTAGCCTCAGAAATATTGATCTACCATAGAAATTTAAGCTTCCTTTCTGTCAGCTGCCTCACAATTTCTTTTTTTCACACTTTCTTCATCTCGTCTGTTTCAAAATTAAAAATATAATAATAATAATAAAACACAAACCAAACACATTTATTCTTTGCACTATGGAAAAGAATAGGTACATTTATTTAAACATATGCCACATAACAACTCAGATTTTTCTTCCAATTTCCCTCCTTTGGCTATTGACCAGGGTTGTTCAGAACAAAAGTTCAATTCTGGATGCAGCTAGTGCTGGATTGATGATTTATGAACACTAGGAACCACTCTTGCAAAACTCCCTTTGTCTCCTTGCCAGGATCAAACTTTTGATTTTTGTTGTTTAAACTCATTACTTTCCCAGTTATCACCTATCAACCAAAAGATTCTTTCATACTAAGCTGATACAATTTCATAGTAGGTTTGTAGAGTACTTTGTGTTTCAGATGTACTTGGCTTCAAAACAGTATTCCAGACTCTCTTAAACTGAAGTCCTCCTTTTTGGATTCAAAATTATATGATTTGTTGAAAATAGATGACTAAAAAAAATAAATAATAATTTAAATTCTGCTTCTGAACCTATGCTTAAAATGGGGAAGCTGAAACCTTCTTGAGAATTTAATTCTTCTGGAGACAAATACACAGCTCCTTGCACAACACTAGGCCAGGGCAGGTATTTTCCTCTAGGCAGGGTTTGAATTAATGGTATGGATCCTATGTCTTAGTGTGCAGCATTTCACCTCCAAGGAAGGACCTCAGCAGATTACTGAGACCACTTTATAAGACACAGTTATCACACATCCTCTGACCTTTGTGGGTTAAATAGAAGAACTATCATCAGCAAGAGCCACCCAGAAAAGCCAGAAGTCACAACAGATGGCAAATTAGTCCTAGAGGGCACATAGAGTGTGAGCAATAAGGGGTACTTCTGCAGTCTTCTCTGTCATCAGGCATACACTGTGGAAGATTATGCTGAGGAAAAAGGTGGATGGGGGTTTAGCTTGACAGGCAATTATTATCATGTGAATACGCAAGAAAAGCAAGCTATTGGGAATCATGTTTCATTCTTCAAACCTAGTCACTTGTTTACAGTAAAGTTTATGAAAGAGGTTAACAACTTTTAATATGTTAAAATATTCACTCAGTTTAATGTAAACAACCCCAAACCGTGGTATTTATTTCTCCAGGCTCCAGTTTGTAGAGGGACTTAGTTCAAGTCCCCCCCCCTCAAAGGTTTAAAGTAGATGTGTGTTTGTGCTCAGCTAGAGCTAGAAGATTTTCAATAATCCATGCCAGTAAGAACAGCAACCCCATGCCAAAGTTGCCTTTATCTGTAATTACCAAAGGCGATGAAAGAGATTTGCAGAGGCGGACCTCATCAACTCCTGCCACTCTCAGTGGTCATCAAAGTTTGAAGTGCTTTTCTTAAGAAACAAGCCTTCACACAAGCAAGCAACTAGGAGCCAGAGGTAGGTTATTTTTGTGGATCTGAATTTTGATGCAACTGTTCACCACAGGGGTTTGAAAGTTGATGTAATGCTGGACAATCTTCACTCTCCTTTATTTTCACACCCCTTGATCACCACTCTTCTGGGTTACGTTTTGGTTCTGGCACTGCACCTGTGAGAAAAGCATGCTGTGTGCCTTTCTCCTCTCATGGGATTTTAAGAGGGGCTGAGTCAGCCCTCCACTTACCCTAGTGACAAGCATGCACAAGATAACAGTTCACACACAGTAACACCATCTTGCATCCCTCTTTCCTCACTCTGTTACTCCTAACTCTTTTCCAAATGTTGTGCAGTATTATGACCCCCACCCATTCTCATTACAATTTATGTATTTGTCTTTTTCTGAGGAACAGAATCTCTTTTTTCATTCTCTCAGTTTATTCCTTTTCTCATAATGAAAACTTGATGAAATGCCTTATGTACCAAATTGTTAGGAAAAAGAAAGATACATCAGGACCATGCTGAATGTATGAGTTCACTTTTTCATTTTATCTGGTAAGATCTGCCCGAATGCATGTTCAAATCATTCATTTAAGAACAAAATTATAAACAATATAAATTTTTTTTCCTTATTCTTTTGGTAACATGTCCCTCATCTGACAATGGGTTGTGCAGATGTGCTGGTGTGTTTTGACATGATGCTTGACTTTTTAACTGTAAAATCATGAAATGTCTTGGGTTGGAAGGAGCCTTAAAGATAATTTACTTCCAACCTCCTTGCCCTGGGCAGGGATGCCACCCACTAGATCAGGTTGACATCCAAATCATCGAGCCTGGCCTTGAACACCTCCAGGGATGGGTCCTCCATAGCTTCTCAGGGGAACCTGTTCCAGTGCATCACCACACTCAGAGTGAAGAATTCCCTCATAACATCTAATCTAAATCTCACCTTTCAGTTTATAAGAGATTCTGCCTTGACCTATCACTGTCTGTCTGAGCAAAAAATAGTTCTCCATCCTTTTTATAAGACCTCTTTAAGTACTGAAGAGCTGCAATAAAGTCACCCTGGAGCCTTTTCTTCTCCAGGTTGAATATCCCCAGCTCTCTCAGCCTTTCTTTAGAGAAGTGTTTCAGCCCTCTGATCATCTTAGTTGCCCTTCTCTGGACCTGCTCTAACAGATCAACATCCTTCTTGTGTTTGGGGCCCCAGAAATCTTTAATTCTTTCTATTTCAGTGACTAAGACACTCTTGCACCATCTTCAAATAGTGAAATACCAGAATTGTTACAGGAATAGTTAACCTTGGGACAAGAAAAGTGGGCCTGAACAGACAACCCAGCTTTCCCTGTCAAAATTTTTCACAGATCTTATCTTCTGCAGGAGATAAAGAAAAAAAAAAAAAAAAATCAACAAAATGCTTGGATGCTAAGTGCCAATTTAAGCCACTACGGGCAGGAAGCTGGCTAGTCAAATCAAAACATGAGCTTTAATCTGTGGCTGCTAAAGGCCTACTTTCTGCATAAATGTTTTCCACAATATTTTAATTAGGGAACTGTGTATTTTGAGGTAAATAATGTATCATAATTAGCATTAAACAAACACTGACTCTCATGCATGTGAGAGGTGGGTATGGGACTAACAAAACACCAGCATACCAGGCTTTACACTCAGACTTTTCTGTAAATCTAGAGTAAATTTACTGGAATCAACAGAATAGAATATGGCTATACACATGTGCAATACAACTATACCGTATATCAAAGTGATGTTTTTAGCAAAAGCATAGAATGGTTTGGGTTGGAAGGGACCATAAAGACGATCTCATTTCAACACCCCTGCCATTGCCAGGGACACTTCCCACCAGACCAGGTTGCTCAAGGCCCCATCCAGCCTGGCCTTGAACACTTCCAGGGAGGGATGGGGCATCTGCAGCTTCTCTGGACAACTTGTGCCTCGCCACCCTCATCATAAATAATTCCTTTCTAATAGCTAATCTAAATCTCCCCATTTCTAGTTTAAAGCCATTACCCCTTGTCCTATGACTCCACTCCCTGACAAAGTGTCCCTCCCCAGCTTTCTTTTAGGCTCTCCTTAGGTACTGGAGGGACTCTATAAGGTCTCCGTGGAACCTTCTCTTCTCCAGGCTGAACAACCCCAACTGCCTCAACCTGTCTTCATAGGAGAGAGAGGTTCTCCAGCCCTTTGATCGTCTTCATAACTCTCCTCTGGACTCATTGTAATAGGTTCATGTCCTCCTTGTGCTGGGGGCCACAGAGCTGAATGTAGAACTCCAGGTAGGGTCTCACCAGAGTAGATGGGGAGAATCACCTCCCTTGACCTTCTGGCCATGCTTCTTTTAATGCAGCTGAGAATATGGCTGATTTTCTGGACTGTATACATGCACATTGCTGGCTCATTTTGAGTTTTTTGTCAACCAACACCCCCAGCTCATTCTCCTCAGGCTGCTCTCAATCCATTGTCCACAGAGCCTGTATTTGTGGTTGGGATTGCTCCAAATCGAGGTGCAGGACCTTACACTTGACCTTGTTGAACTTCTTGAGGTTCACACAGGCCCACCTCTCAAGCCTGTCCATGTCCCTCTGGATGGCATCTCTTCCGTTCAGCATGTTGACTGTACCACACATCTTGGTGTCATACGCAAAATTTCTGAGGATGCACCCAATCCCCCTGTCCATGTCACCGACAAAGATGTTAAGAGCGCCAAACTCAATACTTACCCCTGTGGAACACCACTCATCACTGATCTCCACCAGGACACTGAGATGTTGACCACAACTCTTTGAGTGTGACCATCCAGCCCATTTCTTACTCACTAAGTGGTCCATGCAACAACTCCATTTCTCTCCAAATTAGAGACAAAAAATATCACAGGAGAGACACTGTCAAATGCTTTGCACAAGTCCACATAGATGTCAGTTGTTTTTCTCTTATCCACCAATGCTGTAACCCTGTCAGTGCCTGACAAATCTGGTGTCCTATCTTTCCTTAGTGAAGCCATGTTGGCTGTCACCAATCACTTCTTTATTTTCCATGCGCCTTAGCAGAGCTTCCAGGAGCATCTGTCTCCATGATCTTGTTGGTCACAGAGGTGAGACTGACTGGCATGTAGTTCCCAGGGTCTTTCTTTTTTCAAAAATAGGGTTTATGTTCCCCCTCTTCTAGTCAGTAGGAGCTTCACTGGACTGCCCCATCTTCTCCTATATGATGGACAGTGGCTTAGCAACTACATTTGCTATTTCCCTCAGGATCCTTGGATGCATCTTCCAAAATACGAAAATATGGTCCAAAATATGGACCCTTCCAGAGAGGGTCCATATTTTCCATAGTCTTCCTTTTATCACTGATGTACCTATAGAAACCTTTCTTTTTGCCCTTGATGTTTCTGGACAAATTTAATTCTAACAGGACTTTGACTTTCCTATTCCGATCCCTGGCTGCTCAGACAATGTCTCTGCATCCCTCTCAGGCTACCTGTCCTTGCTCCCACTCTATGTAGGTCTCCTTCTTCTGTTTGAGTTTGTGCAGGAGCTCCTTGTTCATCCATACAAACCTCCTGGTGTTTTTGCATGACTTCCTCTTTGTCAGAATGCATTGCTTCTGAGGTTGGAGATAGCAATCCTTTTTATTAACCAGCTTTCTTGGGCTCTTTTTCCCTCCAGGGCTTTGTCCCATGGTACTCTACCAAGTAGTGCCTAAAGAGTGCAATCAACTCCCTCAAAGTCCAGGGTAGTGAGCTTGCTGTGCTGCCCTCATGATCTTCACTGCCCTCACGATCCTAAACTGCATCATTTAATGGTCACTGTGGCCAAGGCTGCCCTTTAGTTTTGCATTCCCCACCAGCCCCTCCTTGTTGGTGAGAATGAGATCCAGCACAACACTTCTCCTTTTTGTCTCTTCTAGCACTTGGAGAAGGAATTCGTCATCAGTGTATCCCAGGAACCTCCTGGATTACCTGTGCCCAGCTGTGCTGTCCCTGAACAGATATCAGGGTGGCTGAAGTCTCTTATGAGGACCAGGGCCTGTAAACATGAGGCTGCTTCTCTGTCTGTGGAGGGCCTCATTTAACTGGTCTTCTTGATCAGGTGGCCTGTAGCAGACCCCCAATATAATATCACCTGTCCCTACCCTCCCTTTAATCCTGACCCATAATCTCTGTCAGCTGTCTCTTGGAGAAAAAAACAAAAACAAAAACAAAACAGAAAAACAGTGGCTTTACTTGATACTTACCTAAACCAAAACCTGATTGATTGTTTAGGAATTTGAAGAACATGTGAACCCTTGTATCTCAAATACCAGATTCCTTTCATGGTGTTAGTAGAAAAGAACTGCTTGCTTCTGGCTATGCAGTGCTTGTTCAAATGAAGTGGTGAAATGTTGCCTGCAGAAAGCCATTAGACTTCTAAAATCTTGCTTACGGTGTAGGCTACAGTGCAAGAAATAGCCAAATATCAGTAACTGAGCTAGCTAGTTTTAGGTTACTTTGTCTATCTCTTGCAGTCTAGCTGAAATAGCAGTGAGCCAGAGAAACTTAATTTATCTATTGGTCTTGTAGATATACATGTAAGTCTTTCCTTTCAAAGGCAAGACTAGTCTCAAGTCACAATTTCATTTTAAGTTCCAGAAGATTTGAGAACGTTATACAAAAACCAAGCAGCTGCAGTTCCAACAGTGCTTCCACTCACACAAAGTTCTTATTCCAGATAGCTTCTGCTACTCCTGGAGTTTAAGGTTGGCATCATATTTACTCCAAAGTTAGGCAGACCTTGCACTTTGCAATACAAATTGCTAAATAGAAAAAAGTCTATTGCAATTTTTACTGTCAGATTAGTCTTTGCATTATTCAGAGCCACTAAATGTTACTTTCTGAGTAACAGCTGGCAATAGCACTCCTTAAACTCTCAGCAAAACAGAAACTGTCCAATCCAATTAAAATAAATTAAAAAAATCAATTTTGAAGAAAACAAAAGGAAAGACAGAGGATAATTTGTCAGAGAACTTCAGACTGTTGTTATTGTTGATTTTTATACAGTTATTCTCTGTTACTGCAGTTTTTTTTCCTTAAGAGTTTTTAAAATAACTTTAGATTTGCACATATGACAAATCACATATATACAGGAAGTTCTTACAGTTGCAAGTATTTTCCAGTTACTCACTAGCCGAGAAAGGCTGAAAAAAAAAAAAAAAAAAAAAAAAAGCAAGAATTAAATAATTGCCTTTCAGCAGAACACTGGTAAGGGGTCTCTCCACAGGCCAAGTGGAAAGAAAATACAACATTATATCTCACCTGGCTTGTTCTATCACAAAGATAGCATCTAGAACCTGTCGCAGGACCCCAAGTACTTAAATCCCAAATCCGAACATGCCTGAGCTCAGATCTAGATCCAAGCTCTGCAGCTGGTCTTTACAAAACAAATGTGCTGAATATGAATCCATGGTCCCCATGCTTTGAGGAAGTCTGAACCACATGTGTTAGTCCAGCTCCAGTTAAATTCTCATGTACAGCTTGTGGCTTTACAGTTTCACAACTTACTTTTTTTTTTATAGGTAGCAAGGCTTATAAAAACTCAACATCATGCAAAGACCTGGCTGATTTAATTATTTTTCATTTAAATCTCAGAACAGATTTATTGAAAGAATTATGAATATACAGGAACTTCTCCAGTGAACCTGAGTTTATGAACTGTATATCATACAAGTAAAGGGTTCACAGACATTTTTGCAAGGTAGGCTACATCTCAATAGAGAGACAGATTTTATAGAGATCATATCCATCACTCTCAGCTGTAGGTACAATGCTGGCTGTTGTTCATTACAGCACAGATCACTTCCTCACATAAAACACCAGCATGTAGCATCCTTATAGCAAGTCTAGTAATTGCATGGGAAAAGGACCTGTATGAAAACATTTGATACTCTTTTTTTAAATTCTTTTATTCTTTCTTTTTTTTTTTTATTGTAGCACAGCAGCTGGAAATTAGGACAGCCAACACAATGTAACTGTCTCTCCAGAGAGCACCAGTAATCACTCCACGGTCCACAGCACTGATCTAAATTCTATGATACTTGCAGCTTTCGACAGTATTAACTCAAATTTAAGATTACAGCTCAGTGTTTCTACTGACAGGTACTGCTGGAACTGTAATCTCTCTTGAAAATTGGAAATGCTTCATTAAATCAAAGCAGGAAGGAGTCTCATAAATACAAATTTGACTAATCCTAAAGTATATAAAATAAAATATCTTTTAAAATGCTGGTATATGGTACAATTTTAACCAGCAGTGTCCACAAACTAAATATAATCTAAATTTCTTACAAAAATTTTAGATCACCTAATATAGCAGGGAGAACACCCATGATAGAGTAAAGCAGTTCCAGATAGCAACTGAAGCAGGAAACGAGACAGCTATTGAGGTACCCTAAAAGTACCCTGAAAGTAATTTACACTGTATTAGTATACATTTACAGATTCAAACGGAATAATGAAAACCATTCTCCCAAATAATCTCATACCTCAACTGATTTAAGAATTCTGACATTGAGTGACATCGTATGATCCATCAGAACATTATTTAGATTTGTGAATGTATTTAGCAATTACTTTAGCATTTACATGTATGCATTAAATTTCTGGTATGTATTCTACAGACCACAAGATAGCAGAGAGCTTATTCTTAGAATTAGAAAATAAAGAGCTTTTTAAATGATCATTCTGACACACACAGGAACATTTTATAAAATGTAATAATTTGCCTTATTTATCAGTGCCAGGATTTGACAAGGCAGCATTTTTTTCATCTCATAATAGAAGGTAACATAAATTACTCCAACTATCTTATAAAGAAGCAACCCAAGATCTAAAGTAGCTTTTCCATTGTAATTTTCACTCAGAATTTTAAGGGACCTTTCATTAATGTTATATTTGAAATACTTTAAATTCTCTTTATCTGAGAATCTAAACCTCTAAGACAGCTGAGTTTGTGATTGGAGCTTGAAACTATGAGTCACAGTGAGACGCCTTGACAAAACTCCAAATCCAATTGTGAAGCAGCAAAAGAACAGCAGACAAAGCTTTGCTATCAACATTATATACAGCTGAAACTGTAAACTAGATTTTTCACATATGTAGTATTTGATGTATCCCTTTTAACAGCTAGTCACTGTTGCTGTAATGTTTTTTTTTCCCTCCATTATTTAACTTTAAGCTAACATGAATGAACACTCACCTATTCTGCCACATTTAGACAGACAGCAAACCCTTTGATTCTTGATTCTTCAATGGACAACCTATGTGATCATAGTGGGAAAGTAATAGTCCTTCATGAAATAGTCTATTATATTTTGAACTTCATGTACTATGGCACATGAAAAATATTACACAGCATAAAATCAACCTAATTTTAGCTGATTTAGCCAGTTTATTGAACCTAATCTCCAAAAATACATTTTCATATGTTATACTATTGATTGACTGAGTCAAACTACAATAAAACTAAGAGTCAATTATATGAATGTACTTTTCTCACTTCTCTGCAATATGCAATAGCAGTGGGCTGAACAATCAAAGTAGTGAATCACTATACTTACTACTTAGCTTACTTATCAAACAGAGCTAGTGGAAAGGCTAATCCATACTGGTGGTTTGCTTTTGCATGCCATCAGCTGAAGGAAGGAAAGAAGATATTTGAAAGGGAAATAAAAAGTATATTCCAACAAGTAGCATAACCAGTATGAAGAATCTATGCAAAGACAGATTCCTTATAAATCCTCTCATGCATTCCCTTTTATTGCTGAGGGAAATTTGTCAAGAAGATGTTGACATTCTTTGGCTACTGACATATGGGTCAGTATCTGACATAATCATTGTTACAAAGAGGAGATCTAGTGTAAACTGCTGAATGGAGTGGAGGTTTTCCACCTGATGATCTCAGATGTTCACCATTAAGCTCAGATTCAGTATCCATGGAACTTCATGTTCAGCATCCATGGAACTTCATGTTCAGCTTAGCACTCTGTTGCATATATACTCACACAAACTGTTCTCTACTTCATGCTTTAGCCTGAAACTGCAGCAGCAATAACAGGTAGGATTTATAATTAGATTAAAACAACTTTTTGTCTGTTTCACACACTATTCATATCTTGTTCCACAGATTTTTCACATATTATCTACTGAAATTATTCCCAGTGTTCTTGGACATCCCACTTCTCTGCCATCTCTACCACCTTAACAGAAAGTGATGATGAATTTGCAATACAATCAAAAAAATCACAGTTGTATTCCTGCTAGGCTAGAAACAGTAAAACAATTTAAATACTACAAAAATACTTGTTAATATGAACAGTACAATTCCAGAACACAGAATATTTTTAGCATCAGGATATGTGAATGTAGTGTAATTCATAATTTTCTTAAGATCTGAAAACCCTCCAAAACAAGCAAATGAAATAAATTTAGCCTCACCTCTGTGCCTGGCAAGATTATGGGAAAGATCCTCCTGGAAGCAATGTCAAGGCATAAGCAAGACAAGGATGTGATCCAAGACAACCAGAATGGTTTCACCAAGGGCAACTTGTGCCTGACGAAGCTGTTAACCTTCTATGACAGAGTGACTACATCAGTCAACGAGGAAAGACTGACCAATATCATCTATATGGAGTTCTATAAGGCCTTTGACATGATCCCACATGACATCCTTATCTCTAAATTGGAGAGAGATGGAATTAGAGGGTGAACCATTTAGTGGGTAAGGAATTGGCTCAAAGGCTGCACCCAGAGAGCTGTGGTCAATGGCTCTATGTTCAGACACAGGCTGGTGATGAGTGGTGTCCCTCAGGGGTCTGTCTTGGGACTGGTGCTGTTTAATGTCTTTATCAGTGACATAGACAGTAGGATCGAATGCACCCTCAGCAAGTTTACAGATGACACCAAGCTTAGTGGTGTAGCCGATACAAGAGAAGGAAGCGATGCCATCCCAAAGGGACCTGGACAAGCTTGAGAATTGGTCCACATGAACCTAATGAAGTCCAGCAAGTCCAAGTGAAAGGTGCTGCACCTGGATCAGGACAATCCTAGAGTACAGACTGGGAGAACTCACTGAGAACAGCTCTGCAAAGAGGGACTTGGGGGTTTTGGTGGATGAAAAGCCCAACATGAGCCAGCAGTGCGCACTTACAACACAGAAGGCCAACTGTGTCCTGGGCTGCACCAACAGAGGGGTGGACAGCAGGTCGAGGGAGGGTATTATGCCCCTCTGCTCTGCACTTGTGAAACTCCTGTAGTGCTGCACCCAGGCCTGGGTCTCACAAACCAAGAAAGATAGGGGGGTCCAGAGGAGGGCTATGAAAACAATTAGAGGGCTGGATCACCTCTCTTACAAAGAAAGGCTGAAAGAGCTGGGGATAGGGTGATACAAAATACATTCCAAAATAGATGCTCTGGGGAGAAAAATCAAGCACAGCACTGCTTCGTGTTTGAGGGAAGGAACTGTCCAGCTGGGTTTGTTCAGCCCAGAGCAGAGCAGGCTGAGGGGATGCCTCATGGCAGCCTGCAGCTCCCTCACGAGGGGAACAGAGGGGCAGGCGCTGAGCTCTGCTCTCTGGGGACAGCGACAGGACCCGAGGGAACGGCATGGAGCTTGGACAGGGGAGGGTCAGGCTGGGGGTTAGGGAAAGGTTCTGCACCCAGAGGGTGGTCGGGCACTGGGACAGGCTCCCCAGGGCAGTGGACTCAGCACCAAGACTATTGGAGTTCAAGAAGTGTTTGGACAACACTCTCAGACACATGGTCTGATTTTTGGGTGGTCCTGGGTGGAGACTGGAGTTTGACTCGATGATCCTTGTGAGTCCCTTCCAACTGAGTATGCTCCAGCCTGAAGAAGAGAAGGCTCCAGGAAGACCTCATTGTAGCCTTTCAATACTTAGAAGAATTTACCAAAAAAAAAAAAAAAGACAGAACAACTTTTTGACTTGGGCAGATAATGATAGGACAAGGGGATATGTTGTTAAACTGAAAGAGGGGAGATTTAGTTTGGATTTTTTGAAGATATTCTTCACTCAGAGGGTGGTGAAGCATGCCCCATCCCTGGAGGTGTTCAAGGCCAGGTTGTGCAACCTGATCTAGTGGGTGGCATCCCTGCCCATGTCAGGGGTGTGTGTAATTAGATGATCTTTAAAGTCCCTTCCAACCCAAACCATCCTATGATTCTATGAAATTCACATGAATTTCAGATATCTAAAGAACATTAACCTTTTTTCTTAATCCCGTGTTTGCTTGAGTAACAGTTATTGAATACCTTTACTGACACACAGAATCCAAAGCATTCTGTGATTCTCTGACACACTGGTATTTTCACTGCAGCTCTTCTGAACCATGGACACCATAAAAATCTGAGGAGAAAAGCAACAACCATATTCCAGCATCTCTCCACATGCTCTGCCAATACATTTCCAGTGCCCTGTAGCCAAATACCTAATAGCTAAGAAAATTATGTTCTCTGTAGAAGCACAACAGTTGTTAGTTTGTCCCTCGAGAAACTGAAGTGTTTCTCCTCTTTACAGGTTTTGGTCAGCAGTGCTTCAGGACACTTCATGATGGAGAGTAAACAGATGAGGAGTATTTTTTTCCTGAGCTTTGTATCAATAAAAGGATGCTGAAACTGAAGGGCAAAACATTCTGAAATGACAAACAATACTTCTTTTACCCAAAATACAATTAGTCTGGGAGCTTCACTTCTACAAGTGCATTGAGGCAAACAACTGTAAATTCAAAAGGAGTTTGTCAAAGTGAGTTACATAGAGAGTTATTTCCAACAAATAGCATTAAAAATATCATGCTTTGAGTTTTAGCCCAGTCTTCACCTACTTGTTATTAGAATGTCCTCTTCCTGCATCTGCTTCTGCCACTCGAGTCAGCCAGTGCTCCTCACTTTGGTGCAGGATACCAGGATATGTAGTTGACTTGGGCTTATAGCTTGTCTCCTAATGCTGCTGGTACATTTATTTATAACACTACCATACTAAATGTCCTTAGCATAATCAGGACCAGTTGCTGTAGTTACGTGATTTTTTTAAACAGCCTCTACCCTCAAATGTTTACTATCTAAAATGGTAGAAAATAGAATTTCTTCCTAACACTTTCCATTCTTTCGTCACAGCTGCACAAGCATAACACAAAACATGTTCCCAAAACAAACAACACAAGCACTAAGATAACTTTGGCAAACAAAAGCTGGAAATAAAACTGTTTTTCTTGAGTTAGCTGAGTACACTAATGGTGTTTAGGAATGGACAATTAGTCTTTGCATTTCTTCAAAGACAATACACTAGGCTTTTAATTTTCATTTGATGCTCTGAAAGCCATCTCATATAGAACTAAAAGGCATAAGGCATTACAAAAATCCATCCCAGGAGAACTACTTAGAACTACTAATTTGTTCCAAAACATCTAAATATGTGGTCATTTTTTCATTTGCTAGAAGCATGTAGTGTCTTCCTTTATTCTGCTGTGTAATTATACACAGTAAACACATGAGATAAATTGTATCAATCAAGAAATTGTTTTAAAGAGGTTGAATTTTTTCTAGCCTTGCCAGATTTGAAATACTCATGTACACAGGCCTATTTTCAAACCTTCAAAGTTTGGATGACTTTCTTTCTCCTGCTCCCTCTCTGCCTTTTCCTTAGCAACATGAACTGCCTGTATAGCACACACACAAAAAAAATAATTAGTTAAAATCACTATTTCATTTGCAACTTCATGCAGGAAAAAGGAAAAACTACCTGAATGGACCAAAATTTGCATTTGTTTTCTTAAAGCAGGAAGTATTGCTTATACACTGAATGGACAGTAGTTAGGTATTGTATGAAAAGCAAGAACTCTTATTTGTGAGCTTATTGACTGAGGTAGTTTCAGAGACCTGAACAATACAAGAATCAGATGGAGGAGTTGTTTGTATGCCCACACGCTGCAGAACACTTATGCTACTACTACCATAGGCCTCCAATACTCTTCTTCTGTAAAGAAGGCAGAGGTGTAGCAAGCCTTTGTATTAAAGATGTCCCAGATCTTCTGCAATGTCTGGCTTCATGCCCGCATTAAAGGAGCATGCACAAGATCTTAGTTTCCTAAGACTGAAAAGGATACAGTGACTGCAAACAAGCTCCCACCTTTGCAATTCCCAAATTCAAGGTCTTTAAAGAACACCTATTTGCCATGGAGCATATAAGAGATGCGAATTTGGCCCCAAGTTTAAAAACCAAAGTATTCTTCTCCCATACTCCCTCCCTGCCTCCCCTCCCCCACCGTGGGAATGATGTAGAAAAGTAGTGTTTTTCCACTAGTTGCAGTAGACGATTTTGCCTATCTTTTCCCCTTCTAGTAGACAGTTACATACTATCAGCCCAATAATTCTTTGAACCAGGAAACCAAATTGTCCACAGATAGAGTTAAAATACACAATATTCTATTCTGACCTTATGATTATATGCTTTGTGCTGTTTCTTGTCCTCACTAAAAAGCATTATGTTTTAAAACATCAGATGTAAGAACTAATTTTGAATGTATTGTCACTATTTTATTAAAATCAGTTTTATAAGCACATGAAAGAAAATTACAAGAGAAATGCATGCAGGATAGAAAATTGTATTATATTTTTTATACTACGATATATGAGGTATCAGAGATGGCAGAAAGCCACAAGTTTGAGTCTGGAGTTTTCCTTTGTATTATTTATCAGATACCTGCTAATATTTATCACTACTTACTGCAGGTGTTTTATCCTAAAGTAAGAAACAATATTTGCTGGAAATTTTTTGTCTTGCATATATTTTTGAGTGCAATTGTCAAGTGACTTGTCCATGTTCTATTGGAAGCAGGTAACTGTGGAGGAAGAAGTTCCTGGATGCCTGTCTCTGGTTGATTTCAACTTTGCACTAATCAATTCTACCCCTGCCTATTAGGAAGGCTTCCATACCAGCAACTCTTCCTATCTGGAATTTAACTCCTAAGATACCCTGAGAAGAATTATCATTTCTTTTTTATAGTCTCAGTGTAGCTGAGATTATGGGCCTCTAAACCTAGTGAATTAGTTTTAGTCTGGTACAAATATGTGAAAAGGCTTATTGCTCAAAAGGTGAAAGTCTAGGGAGGTTTCACTTTTCAGTAGCTGGCAGCCTTCATCATGGTAAACAAGCTGTGCAGGCAACTTCTGTATCTCCATAGGTTCCCACTTTATATGTTTGTTGCCTTATCAAACACATTGGCCACTTGCCTGAGTCATAAAACACGATCCATAATTTTCTAACACCAACGTAGAAATTTCATCATTGCTTGAGACCTATACTAATTACTTATGATCTGACACATACCAGAACTTCAAATTCTCCCATCAGCACAGCAAAAAGCATTTACCCACTTACTTGCTGCTCAGGCAGCGTCTCAGTGAATATGAAGCCCCTCCTCCACAAGTACGTGAACATTCACTCCATGAACCCCAGGCATCCCACAGCGAGTCTCGGTCTTCCTCTGAGCGAGCTGTTCTGGAGCTCTGAGGAGAGGGAAAGAGAGGAAAAAAAATCAGGAAAAATCAATTCAAAGACAAAAAATACTGTTGCTAGCTTCACCTTTCTTTTTGCAGGACATCATTTTGGTCATTGAAGACACGAAATAAATCTTTCCTCTGGCATTCCCACTGGTTGGCATCTGGCTCTTGTTGTGAGGGTTTCTCTAGGAAGTTGATTCCATTTTTTGAAAATCATTGTCTCAGTTTGAGACTGGTATTGATTATTATAGAAGGCAAGGTATTTTTCCTGGTTAAGAGGAGGAGGGAGGAGTATTGAACATTACAAATTGTACTTCAAAGTTCTGTTGCTATGTTAGAAACTATGAAATGGCATATTAAAAATTGCCTTCCAAGGCAATGTTCGGGAGAAAAATAATCACAGTGTAGTCAATCTACATGATACCAACACATTTAACATAAGATTTTCATACATTCACTATGGTTATTTTTCTCTGCCTAAAGATCTCCTATATGCTCTCTGGATTCCCAAATTGTGTTATCTCCATTTGCTGCATTGAAAAGAGAGAATGAATGCTAACTTAAGAGCTGGACTTGTCTTATGCCAGGTGCAGGCTCAGGCAGTGCTATCACTAATGCAAGCAGCATGGCTAAAACAACTCTGTGGAGAGGCAGCACTGATGGAATCCGAAATGTTCAGATCTTCTGGGACTGACTTATGAATGTACAGCACCACCTGTCTCAGATAATTCAGTCATTCACATACCAACATTTCACTTTCATTCATGCAAATGTACCTTATGAACAGATTTGTAGGGAGACAAATAATTTAATAATTTAGATAGATATTGTCCTTCATGGACAACAGTTTTGCTAAAGGAAATGAATAACACACAGAAATATAGAGAGGTGCATGGAAAATACCTATGCCTGATGGTGACCAGGCAGTGTACTCAATCAAAACATGGCTGTGGGCAATCACATACTGAATACTGCATTCCTACTTGTATTTGGAATAAATGAGTAGACAAGAAAAGAATACAAGGGAAGCTTTGGTTGCACATCTTCACCATAGAAAAAACACCAAATATCATTGCTAGCCCTCATTAGAGGCATCAACATCAGCTGTCAACACTGAGGTATTATTTGAGATAACGCAGCTCAACACTGAAATCATTTCATCTTCACTGAACTTGTGTAGAAGTTTTGTAACGAAATCTGAAACCGTCTGAAAAACACGAATATTGTATACTGTTATTTGCAGGCATAAGACAACAACAACAAAAGAAGAATTGGTGACAGCTTAGAGCTGTGAACAGTTTGTCACACAGCTGAGATCCAAAACTGAACACTGTGTCTGTAGAGCAAAGGACTTATGTCTGACACTATGATATGAAATGTGTGTTAATTCAGATTTATCAAGATGAGAGGTTAACCATTCTTTTTATTTTTAGGAGCCAAGAATACATTATACAGTCTAACCATTAATACTGAGAGAATTTTCCAACATGGAAATCATTCAATCCTACAAAATTTTGCAAGGGCATTGCAGTACACGCACGAGTGTCATCCACAATGCTGAATAAACAGCCAGGCATTAGACTAACTGACGTGGAAGCCCATGGCTCTAATTAGTTGTCTCTATACTCAGCTCAGTAATGAGGCCAAAGTCTCACACTGAACTCTTTTCTCCAGTAAACAGAAAGCCAGTAATCTCAGTGTTGTACACATTTGCAACTTCTGACAGTCATTAGTTCCATACATCTGAAGTATAAAAACACTGCCAGCGCTGTTCATATAGTCCCCTAGGAATCCTCTACCCCGAAGCGATTCATTAGCTCACAGATCAGTACTTAGTTTACTCAGGTTGACAGAGTAATTACATTGTTATATTCATTCCAAAAGCCTGATACTACTCTTAGATACACTGGCACAATAAACTAGGAGTAACTAAATGAAAGCTGATCATGTGTAAGTGAGCTCAGACTGTGTGCCAAATTGGCAAACTTCTATGGATAAATAGTTTAAAAGAAAGAAAATTAAGATTTGTAGGACACCTGCCTAGCTACTTTCTCTTCATTCCCTCTCTTCCCATGGTTTCTTTCATCAAGGCACAGACCAAACCTGATCTTGAAATATAAGTCACCTGTTTGGGCAGAATGGGGAAAGAATTTTCCTCCCCACAAAACACCAAATATAGCTATTTCTTTTGATGAGATGAGTTCAGCAAGTGGCAAGGGTCAGGTGCGAGATGCCAGCACAGCAGCACACCAGACTGTCCACCCAACTGAAGCTCCCCGGCATTTCACAATAGATGCCTGTGGCACTCCACATGTTACTGCTCATTTGCCCTTCAAAAGGCATGGATGCTCCTTTTTAAAACCAGATTATGCACATTAAAGGGCAGATACCCAAATGTCACATATGTATAGTCCTTTTGGACTTCTCACACAAAGAAGGCCGACCCTTTTGAATCCTTTAGGATCTGGTTGAAAGCATGCTGAGGTTGAGACTACCAAAAAAACTACAGGGATTCAGGAGCAGAACTTTAAAGATACATTGAACATTAAAAGATAAATTGAAAAGGGGACACAGCACAATTCTTAAAGTTTTTTTTTTTTTTTTTTTTTTTTAATTATTTAGTAATCAAATCCTGTGAATGAGAAGGAAGTTAAACAGGCAAAAGGCAAGCTTTCCTCCAGCAGTTCTGTTGAAGTACCTCCACTCTGATCCTGCTGCCCCATTTTTGCACTTTTGTCAAGCAGACCTTGACAGCTGTGCTGAATAACTCGATTCTGTGTTGTAACTAGCCTCCATTCTCAGTTTGCTTAATGGCACGCAGTTTGTAATAGCATTTTAAACACATGCAGCACTTCCTTCAGCAGAACAGCTTTTGGAAGATAGTTTAGATGGGTAATTGAACCAGTTTTACATTGCTGTAACATTTAGTATGAGGTAATTTTGCTTTGGATCTACTGACAGGAAAAAAAGCCTGAATTAATTTGTTCTGTGACAGATAATACTTGATTTGTCTTCATGAGTGTACAACCATGATTTGACATTCAGTTTATCTTACCTTTATTAAAATGCAACATGATTTAATTTCAACGCAATAACCACACAGGTAAATATAAAATTTAAGGTAAGATAAGTGATCAAATTCAGAATATGGCTAATCCCCACAGCTGCAGAAGATCACATATGCAACAGTTTTACAGATGTTATCCATCATCTAGATACAATCTCATTAACATTTACATGTGAGACAAGAAGAACAACATGCCAATTTACTGAGTTTATTTCATCTGTTTCCTAAAGCATATTTTTAAATGACAAGTTCTGTTTGCACGTTTACTCTGCTAAGAATAAAATGCATATCTACACTTTTAGTTTAGAATAAACTGAATATCTTCAAACTGAAAACTTGCCCTGAAGACTCAGCACTAGTTGAAAGCCCAGTCAACGACATAATTAGAAAATGTTGCAAGGTAAAGTTGCATGAACCAAGTACTCTTACCTCATCACAAATTACAAGCATCAGCACAGCTAGACATTCTAAGGGTCCAAATTTTTCTGAAATAAATTGTACTCCCACCCAGAGGAGAGCCATGTGCCTGTTATTTGCATTCCAAGATTTGTTATAAGACCTATATATTCCCAGAAAGCACGTGATCTCAAGCTGGAATAGGCTCCAAGTTTTTTTTTAACAAGTGGAATAAACATAATTCATGTCAACTCAATCCATGTTTAATGTTAAAGAAAGTAGAAGTGGTTTTCCCTCCTATGAACTACACAGTTAAGACTGAGCCTGAAATTCTAGCAATGCCTGAAAAGCCATTTTAAATCTGAAGGAGATTATGGATCTACTGCAGACTTAAAAAATATATACCATTACCAGCTAAGGACATGCTGTTTAGCACAGACTTTTCAGAAGCAGATTATACAACTAATTAATAGTTTCTACCCACTTTCAACAAAGTTAACTACATTGAAGAAGTTACATTAAAAATATTCATGATGATAGTTAAGAACATCTCACTTCTCTACAATACAAGGACTGCTACAGTACTCCTAAAAACCCTAGAGTTCTTACTTACCATAAAGGGCAAGCAGGGGGGAAAAAAGAGGCAAAGAAGAAGAAAAGCAGAGGAAGGTACATACCTCGAAAGCTGCTAGGTAACCACCAGCCAAAGCTTGCTTTAACTAACACTTCTCTCTTAGAAGTCTTTTATCCCTGCCAGAAGTACCACAGGTTGGTACTTCTCTAAACGTCATCATGCACCAAAAGAGGAGAATACAAATGCTCATCAAGGTCTGCTATACCCTACTACTGATATATAAACAGCATCCTTCCTTCTTCTGTTCATCCTAAGTAGATCTCAGCCTCAGCTTTCCAATACGTACCCACCACTTTATTCTGACACCTACATCATCAATGGTAGAAATGTTCCCCACTGAAGGCAATTTGCTTATAAATGACCTACGTAAAACAAAGAAGTCTGTTAGCACTAATTGAAATCAGCTTGCTGTTTATACCTCATTACCCTAATACACACTTAACCTGAGGGTGATCCTTCAGCTACCACCCAAAACAGCAGCTGCAGGGGAAAGGGGGCCTGTGGATGCTCAAGGAGTTCTCTAATGAGAAAGAACATTCTATGCTTTTGGACAAGACAGCATGAAAAATCATGTGTACAAAATGAAAGAATGAAAAAAATGAACTCACTGTTAGTGGATTAAGCATGCTGTTGAAAATGCTTACAAAAAGAAAACAAAAACAAACAAAAACAAACAAACAAACAAACAAGGGAGTGGGGGGGCTAAACTATGAGCTGAACAAAGGGCTTCTTAGAATATAAACAGAGATAGTCTGATATAATCAAGTAAGCCTAAAAGAATTGTATCCAATTTTATTGTAGGAAAAATAAACAATAAAATCCAGTATCAGTGGTTAACAGCAATTTCTGAATTTATTAAAGAATTGTCAAGCATTCATATTGTATTCAGACAGCTGAATAATGGACCTTTTCTACCCTCTCCACTAACATACAGTACACAGAAATCATTTAAACCATCTGGAATAGTATGTGAAAAACACAACAAGTGTCACACATCCTTAAATCACAACAGCTGCCTGGCCATCCAGGAGCTGCATCCCTGATGAGAAAACCATGTTTGTTCTAAGAGCATGTGTGTACACATGTGTGTGGGTGCACAGAGGGAGAAATATGAAAAGTAGCAAGACCTCTGTTCATATCCTGAGACCTATAAATGCAGCTCAGCCTTAAGAAAATAAATCTCTAAGTTGCATACTGGAATTTAATTTAAAATTTTGATTGGAAATGGAGTATCCCTACAGAATCCAACTATTTGTCAGTGTCACACAGAGAGGAGTGCATATAAATGCAGATCATGTTCTTTCATTGCTCCTCAGTTACGAAGGATTCCAATCTGCCTCCTCCTTCAGCACGATGCTGCTAAAGTCATATTTTTCAAGCAACCAGTATGCTTCCTAGATTAAATAGCAACATAGATAGTGAAAACTGCAATTAACCTGTTGTTGGACTAAGGCAGTGATACAGAATTTAAGCCACAGTTATTTCCCAGATGATATGCACTACTGGGTTTGGTTAAGAATTTTAGATCATCTGGTTCTTATCATACCCCCACTGTTTAGGGGTATGATGAACTGTCAGTGACAATATGCAAGGCTCCTCTGAGGCCATTGGCTAACTTGTCTTTTGCTACTGTGAAAATGATATTAGGGACAAAAAAAAACAAAAAACAAAAAACAACAAAACAAACAAACAAACAAAAAACTATTTTCTCTATTATGTGGGCTTTCTGCCCTTCCTTCTCAAATATATTCAAACAAATCCTTGTATGAATTCTTGCCAAGCCATACATTCTCCCTCTTTTGAGTAATCCTTAATCATCCTTTGATGTTAAATTGTCATTGAGGTAAAATTGATACACTGAGGTACTTCACAGTGTACTGAAATGCTGTTTGTATTGAACCACTTATCTAGTGCTCTCAGCACTTACATAGGTGTGTAACAGTAGAAGACAAGTCCCTCATCCCTTTTTAGGAAACATATTTCAAAACTTCAACCAATGTAAATATATGGTTTGTAAGATTTAATTTGTACGGTGATGCATATCTTTGTGGCATTCCATCCAAAGTAATGGATGAATTAAGGTTCAAATAGGAAACTGCTTGGAAATTTCTGTCTTTTAAAGGAAGGCAAGACAGAAAAAAATCATGGCCAGATGAATTATTACTGGTATTTATTGTCAAACAAAATGTTTACATGCAAGACTGTTCTGACTAGCTATGGAAACTTTCCTGTGCTATTCTCTTGGAAAAGTCATGAGTAAAATATCTAGACATGTCCAGTTTGCAGTGCACAAAAAATATTTTTAATGTATCTAGGCATGAAGCTGCACATCACTTTAAACAGTACTGTATGTCTGAAGCACATCAGCTCTTCAAGTACTATGCTGAAAAAAGGTCTTATTAAAATAAGCCTTATCTTGTGAGGAGAATAGTTCCATGGAAGCACCAGGACTCACCACCTTAATAGTCACCCACCAGCTCCCACTATATATCTGCCCATTTCATGCACCTCATCCAAGCACAGCTCCACAGGATAGCCTTAGCAGCATATCCAATGATGGAATAGGATTGAATGGTGACCTGTTTTAATTTACGAAGGGGGCTGCTTCAGGGTCAGGGTGCTCATCTGGTGTGATAGATTGTGTTCCTTTTGTCCTCACCGTATCCCATGTAAAGATGACTTCACCCACCAGAACTGCCAGCCAGCCACCCTGAGGAAGGACCACACAAGCCAGAGAAATCTGCCTACCCACTAGACATCCTTACCAAAGGAGATCATTTTGCTCTCACAGATGCCAAAAGATGAAAAGAACAAATGCCCTTCGGCCCAGGCTGCCAGAGCTGTTTGCTGCACCTGAGATGCTAAATGACCATGGCTGCAATTGTTCCTGTGATTAACTGCACACTGTTTCCTATGGCCGAATTAAAAGGATGCATGTTCAAACTCCTACTAAAACATTGTATTCTCTAATAAGCAACCTGGAAAGAAAAGTAGCTGCAATAAACATGAGAGCTTTTGAGGTGTAAGTGTCTACACTGTCTCCTCTGCTCCTGGAGCACAGCAGCTCTCTCTGGTCTGGTGTGGAGCTGTGAGCAGAGTACCAGCCCACTTGCCCCTGGCTTCCAGTCTTGGAAATAAACTGAGGAATTTTTGCCTCCTTTGCAGTTGCAAGACCAGGCAAAAGGCCTGTGAGAGGATCATGAGAATATTTCCTATGGAAAGCCCCTGGCACAGGAAACACTAGATCTGAGTGACTCCATGCCCCAAGGAAGGCACTAGCACAGATGCACACGTGTGTGAGGGTATATCCTGTACTTTGGGTAATTACTTTATGCTTAGAACTTGCTACTACAGAAAAATGGGCCAGGATTTTTTTTATTTTTATTTATTTATTTATTTATTTTTCCTACTCAACAAAAAAATCCTAATCTTTTTTTTTTTTTTTTTTTTTTTTTTTTTTTTTTTTAAATTTGCCCTTTCTTCAGGGTCTAAATCATCTATCACTTAGAAGAAATTGGATAAGACACCTTGATGAGAAGGTGAGAACAGGAAATCTCTCTAAGATCCTCTTTAGGTTTTTCAACATTCATTCTGCTCCTGCAAGCAGAGTCAAAGTGAAGAGCAATAGGTGGACATTTTTTCTTTATTCTGAGGGAAGACACCCAATAGGCAAATTGCTAGGTCAGTTCCCGGTGACATAAGAAAAAATTTGCTGTGGTAGTCCATTTTGTTCCTTTTTGTCTTCTCTTAAAAATCAGAGCTGTGCAGGAACTGTGGGAACAGAAAAAGGGAAAATTATGGCACTTTTTTCCTTTTGCACATGAAGGCAGAGGTTAATGTAGGGGGAAATAACTATATATTACCTGATATGGTTATTTCGTAAGTAATAAGGAGACAGTGTCACAGTGAACTCTGATCTCCTGAAAACAGAATACCTGTAATCTCAGTATTGTACACATTTACACCCTACAAAAGCCATTAGCTGTAGGCATCAAGTGTTCTCTGAAGGACAAAAGTATTGCCAGTGTCCCTTGGGATTCCTCCTGCCCTCAAAAAAGCCATATAGCTGTGCATATAGTATTTTAAAATGAATCCTCATGACCCATCATAGGGAGTACACAGCTTCTTGTCTGCAACAAAAAAGGGAAGAAAAGATAAACAGTTATGTCAGTACATTAAGAGCTAAACATCTATTCCCAAGGCTGGACTGTAAGTTGTATCCCAGGAGAAATGTGCCAAATGTGAGCTCATTTCTTCTAAAAGGGCAGCAGCCAGCCAGGAGGGTTGCTGGCAGAGGATGGAGCTGACACCATATCACTTCAACACACTGCACGCTGCTCTCCCTATAACATTTTATAACAGTGCCTTGTAAAACTCAGATCAGTCCTATCTCTCACTGCAGTTACCCGTATGAAAATATACACCAGGGGAGCAATGAGAATACAAGAGCTCTCTTTCTTGCTTTCACAGACCCAAATTACAACACCCTGTTGTATTTAAATCCTGCTGTGCTGGTGTAAACACCAGGCATGGGTGATCCAATACAGTGCAGGTCCAAGCTGGCTCAACCTCAGGCTTGTCGCCTAATTGACTCGGAGCATTTTTTGAGGCTAGGACTTTTTCAGATGCAGGGTGGGTGAAATCACTTTCCAGAATTCGGAACCCACCCAACAGAATGGGTTCAAAAGTACATCTTGCACTTTAGGACTTTGGGTTTGCTTTCCATGTAGGAAGGACTGGGTGTGGGGAAGGAACTGAGAGGGGTACACAGAAAGGAAAAGAAAGAGAAGAAAAACTATTGTCTGTGACAATGCCTGCTACATGTTTTCTAAGTGGAGAGACATGAAAGCTGTGTGCTGGCTTGGCTGTGTCTGTTGGTCTCAAAAAATAAATTGGTCCACATGTGGCAGACAGCCCCATTTCCATGGGTGAACCATTGTCTCCCTCAAAAAGTCAGGGTAACACATTGAATAAGTGAGTATTAGCCATTTTCCTTCGGCTTAGTAAACTGACCTTAGGCTTCAGATATTTACAAAGATTAAACATCTGCACAGGCCATAACAGCTAACCGTTACTCCTTTTATATGCATCAACCCCCACATGGACTGGATTGAGAAACTATGGTTCTGAAAGTCCAAGCTAGAAGACCATGTCATGTTAACCTAGACGGAAACAGGCCTGTTAGCTCCAGGGTGGTTCAGCCTCACTTGCAGCTGGTGGGAGCAGTAAGGCAAGTTGCCATGGGTTATGAGAAGAGATGGCACTCTCTGGTCAGGAGGCATTTCAGGGAAGGGAGGAGAACTCTCCAAGGGCTTGTGTAATTTCAGATAAACACCCATAATTATGAGGTTTATTCAAAATAAATGAAGACTCCTATCCTTCTGATGGTCTGCCATCCCGTTCAGTTACCTCATGGAGCTGTGTATGTGTTTATTTTCACAACAAGAGGCTATATAAAGGGTTGAAACATTGAGGAGCCTCAGTGGAGGCAGGAAAACTGAAAGGTAAATGTTTATGTAAAAGAAGAGAGAGCAAAAGAGAGGGAGAAAGAAGAGAGAGGAAAAGGAAGAGGAAGAGGAAGAGGAAGGAAACCAGAAATTATGTGGAAAGCTCAGGATCTCATGTCATAACAACAAAAAAAGGGAATATGTAAAGAAAGCTCACAGGATCTTTAGGAATTAATTGCAAACCTTAGGTATAGTCTAACATATTTATTCTCCCTTAATCACTAGCAATTGATTTCAAATTAATGTAGATGTTTCTTTAACAGAAAATGCACTTAGTTTTTAAGAGTTTGTGGTACCAACATGCTTGAGTTTTCTCAGAGTACCAGATTTTTTTCTTCATTATTTTAAATTGTTACAAAGATGTAAAGACTTCCTGGTTATAAGCTGTTGCCGCTGTCATACTGCCCTCTCATATCACACATAATGAAAAAAATGTATTCTTTCCTCTCACCAAATAAAAAGAAAGACACATCCACATTTTGGAGCCAGCATGCTGCACAGAAGAGGCTGTGGCATTCCACCCCCACCTCCCGCCGGTCTTCATCTCTGGTAAGATGTGGTAAACCACTCCCTTTTGCCCTGTTGCTCACCAGCACTGACGTGTGATTGAACTCATTACAGACCAAGACTGCTCAAGCTTGGAGCATCAGAGAAGAGTCTTACAACTCAAGCAGGGGATGTTTAAGTTTTTAGATTCAAAAATTTCTGTTGAATTACATGCTCAACCCCCCCTTCAGAACGTTCATCTTTAAAACGTGGCCCTGGATACATCTTTAAGGAACACACTGTTGATACCACAGTAACTTGAAAATCCCCCACTCTTTTTTAAACAGGAACTATGAAAATGTCATATCTAAAACACATCCACAATCATAATCCATCCAAATACCAACATGAAAAAGAAAAGACAGGCCTGGGCTTGTTAAGGGCAGTTATATTAGCCCTCTACAACAGATGCTTTTAACAGTCCAGACTGAAAGAAATACAGGGATTTAAGTAAGTCAATAAGTAAGTAAGTAAGTAAGTAAGTAAATAAATAAATAAATAAACCACCAATTTGATGCCAGCAACAGAACAGTAGGAGACCTTATTGTTTCCTTTATTCCTTTTCATTTCTGTTTCTGTTGATATAGCACAGGAACTGAACAATACACTAACAAACTTCAAACAGGGACTGAGATTATATCCAACAAAGTTAGAAGAGGAAATATGACACCCCTACAGAACATTCATATGGAAAAAAAAAAAAAAAAAAGTTATATTTATTTTATGGGACAGTTAAATTTATTATAAATTACATATAATTTCCTGTCTCATTTCTTGAGCACTCTTGGAATTTATTTCAGGATATCTTACATTATCATACACACCCTTCCCTCAGCCCTGACCCTCTCCCTGCTGGACTTGTTCTAAAGGAAGTCCCTGAAAGGCAGCGATCTCAGGGCAACCCCTAGAGTGTTGAAGCTTTGGAAGAAAATCCATAAAGGCAGTGAAGATGAAACTGGAAACTATGTGAAAATTAGTGCACTGAAGAATCAGGAGCATACCACTTTTTTCTTTACACAAATAGAAGAAGGAACACTCCTGTGAGATATATCTGAATAATTCACAGGTGGCAAAACTATTAAGATTTCAGCATACGCTTGCCTTGGAAGCAGAATAAAACTCACAAGCTACCCTTGCTGCTTTCCCTTTCCCTCCCCCAGTAACCTGCCTATGTTGCTTCCCAATTTCAACACTATATTATTTACTTATACAAGAAATTTGGAGAAAATGGGCTGTGGCAGCAAAGAAAAAAAAAAAAAAGCTCACATGTGAAATGAAATTCTAATCAAGACACTTAAAGAGAAAAAAAAAAAAAAGGAAATAAACTGAGAGTTAGTAATCTTGGATATGGTGTCATCTCACTGTCAGTGAAGTAGAGTCAAGGTTCTGGTCTACAGTAGTCTTATGTACATTCAGATTCAGGCCATAACAAACTCACAACCCTCAGCAAAGTTGTTCTGTTGAAAATAAGACAAAACAGTCACTCAGGTTTCACCCAAGGATATTCACGACCAGTGTTTTTTGGATACATTTTAATTGTCCTGAAGCATGACATTTGAATACCACATGAAAAAGTTCACAACAAAAACAGCTATGAAATGAAGGACTGTAGTACAAAGTCTGGGCAGGTGAAATTTAATGCACCATTATTGCAGTTAACAGAGGCAAATTAATTTACATAGCTGAAAAATTTGATCTGAAATTTCATCTGATACTGTGCTTTTGAATCTTATATTAGAAGTTATTCTAAGAATAACATTTGCCACTTCCAAAAAATGGCCAAACACTTAAATGCTGATGACTCCATGCAACTGTGGAAGAACCCTCTACAGAGACAGATAAAATACTGCATACAATCATCTTGAAAGACAAATAGAACATGTGAGAATGTCATCTTAAAAAATGTGATACCGACTTTTAAAAATTTCAAGTATCTATAATCCCCAATAGACAATCCTTTCTTCACTTCCCTTTTGAATATCAGCCTTTTTTTTTTTTTAAGTGATAAAAAATACAAGTCCAAATATGTACAATGAATCTTAGCATACATGATAGCAAATCTCAGGCCTGTGATGAAACCTAAGCATTTCTTGAGATATAAAGGTATCTGAAGGACATTTACCATGACTGGGCTATGCTCAACACCCTACAGGTCCAGGAAGCTACAAAAGATTTTACAACACTCCATGAAATGTGTACCTCTTACTTACCTTCTCCAGTTTTCTTGAACATACACTTAAGGATTAGGAGATCAGAAGGCTGGAGCACCTCTCCTGTGAAGACAGACTGAGGGAGCTGGGGTTGTTCAACCTGGAGAAGAGAGGGCTTTAGGGAGACCTTATAGCGGTCTTCCAGTGCCTAAAGGGGGCCTAAAAGAAAGCTGGGGAGGGACTCATTCTCAGAGAGTGATAGGACAAGAGGTGATAGATTTAAACTAGAAGAAAGTAGATTGTATTTTAGGAAGGAATTCTTTATGATGAGGTTGGTGAGGCACTGGAACAGCTTGTCTAGAGAGAAGCTGTGATTGCCCCATTCCTGAAAGTGTTCAAGGCCAGGTTGGATGGGGCTTTGAGCAACATGGTCTAGTGGAAGGTGTCCCTGGCCATGGCAGGGGGGTTGAAATGAGATGATCTTTAAGGTCCCTTCCAACCTAAATCATTCTATGATTCTGTGATTCTATGATCCTGTTCTCTAAGATGTCCAACATCCAAAACTGGTCTGCCATCCTACTGCCTATCTGCTGATATGAAACAGTGTCAATGCCAAGGGCAAATGTCAACCCTTCCTGTAAAACAGCATGGAATATGTTACATTCCATTCCAACATACAGTATTTTGATAAAATTAAATGTTTCACAACAACTTTTGATTAGTTACTATCCACCACATGAAAAGACTGCTTTCATAGCTGTTACTGGCTTGGGCTAGAATGGGTTTCTTTCTCTTTTCTTGTTCCCTGTCCTCACACCACAGCATCTGTTGGATAATACATTTTCACAATTTATTTTTTTCCCCTGCAGTTTCCCAGTTTTTATACATGTAATTGCTGCCTGTACAGACTTTTCTTACAAGCATCAGAAAATAACTATGAACATCAGCAACAGAGATAACAGGAATGCCTACAGGTTTAAGAAGACAACTCCATAACAGAAACTATGAGGATATATTTGGATGACTAACAACACAATTATAAAGGATACAGTTTTGGTTTGCTTCACTGAAAATTCAGTTATGCAGGATTGATAGCCCTCTCCTAAATAACTATTAATCTGGGCATATAGGCTACTCAGGCTTCACATTAACTACTGATACTTGAGAATTTTTAGCATATGATCTGGCACCATTCAGGTGCCAGATCTATGATTACAGGTGACTGTACTCTAAGCTTCAGAACTTCTACGGTGTTCTATTCCATAGTTTCATTATTATTCCTTGCCAGACCTATGAATCTAGCAAAAGTCATTAAAACAAATTGCACCTATCTTTAGTGACACTGATGTAGAAGCCCAACAGCTCAGCAGCCTTCATTAAGTAGTATTCACTTAAAACCAAAGGAAAAATAAAATACCATCACATGATCTTAGTACGGCTTCTGCAAGCAGTCTAACACGAAGTCTGAGAAGCTTTGTCACTTGGTAAAGAAAGAGTAAATAAATGATATACTTAAAAACAAACAAACAAACAAAAAAACAACAACAACAAAAAAACCCTGAAGGAGGAGGTAACTTAAATAAGTCCAAACACAAAATTCTGGAGTAACGTGTGAAGAACGTTTTGAATATACACTCTTAGTAGCATTAGATGTTCATGTAAGCTATTGTGGCCTTTATAGATATCAGTCATGATATCTATAGTCTATGGTCTATGGTGGCACTGGTGGCAAACCACAATGGTGAGAAATTTTCCACCCTTTTGCACAAATAAATTATAAGTTTGTATAGTTAAGCTATGAAAGTCAGTGCATCCTTACCCAACTGAGGTGATCAAATGCCAGTCTGCTCGTAGACACGTCTATGCACAAAGATGTGCACACTTTGGACGCTGTACTGGAAAATCCTTCTCTGTACAGCTATAAATGTAGAAACAGATGAACAGACATACAGCAGTAGGTATACCTATCTACACGTGAAAGGAAAAACTGTCAAGCATTGTACTTTCAGATGTAAACAAGAAGCATCATATTCATTCCACTGCTAATTGTGGTTGTGGTCATCCAAGACAGACCCAGTAAGATAATAGGAGAATATGATGCCAAAGAGCCTGGAAGGAATGGACTATTGTATTTGACTATTTTCCATGTACAAATCAGCACAGCAAAAGAAAGAAATCCTGCAGAAAAAACACATGTACTTTATTACAGTTCATAGTGTTAGTTCTGTAAATAACACAACAGCAACCCAGAGAGCTAAAAAAAGCTGCTGAAAAGATGCAAACAACAAATGCAAATGTGATTAAATGCCCTTCTGACATGAAGTGATTTGACTTCAAGTTTAGATGAACACGCATGTCAATGGTTGGTTATGGTTTTGGCCACATTCCCTTTGAGTTAGACAACTGTGATTTGCTTGTGTTAGACTTTTATTTTTAAACCAATAGAAAGGAAAATCTTTGGAACAGATTGCCTGTTCTCTTTTGTTTCTCTTAAAAGTGGTGTACTAATATTTTCTTAGCATGCAAAAGTTCACAGAACAATGATCAAAATTCTCCAAATACCTGCTTAGTCTGGGAAGAGAGAAACAGAGAGAGAAACAGTCTTTTCAAGTTGTTTTCAGTCTGATCTAAGTTTTTCAAGACAGGCAAGTAGAGTTATAGCTCAGATTTTTAAAAGTATCTGTGAAAGTACCTAACTGCCATTTATACCAGGAAAACTGGACGTCTGGGCATGGAGCAAATTCTAGGGCAGTTATCAAATAAAGTACAAACCCCACAGATCTTAATCAAGCAGCCTTCTATTACTCAACTGAAAATTATTTCTTTTCAAGAAGATTAAGAACCGTGATGGACTACACTCACCACTACACTTTTCCAGGTGGTCTGCCTTGAAGCAGACTGTATCTGCTGGCTAATGAGGGGATGCCGCAGATGGTGCCTCTGGACTTGTCCTTCCCTTTAGTATTTTGTGTGTATGGGCTGGAACTGTGCCTGGGCTATGCAAGCTCATTACAGGGGCAAAGAAGCAAATCAAAGAGCAAAGGCACTACTCTTCTGTACAGTGTCTTACTGAAAATACAAGGGCATTTGATGAATGATTGCAAGATTAATCCTGTGAGCAGCTGCTACCAAGCCCTAGTGCTTAAAACTGCAAACACTTCTACTGATGTTACTGGAGTGCTTCATGACTGGAGGCTGCTCATTCTGCCCAGTGTAGGCAAGACAAAGATTTTAGAAACACACAAGATTGGAGAAACACGTAAATCCAGACATAGATTTCCATAGCTCTGAACTCATACACCTACTTCATTAGAGGCTGATGGCTAATAGCCATGTCATAAACCTATTTATGTATGTATTTATTTATTTATTTATTCAAAAACATCAGTGAGCCATACCCTGTAGGAATTCATGCTGCAATAAACTACAGTAGTAACATTTAGACCAGGGTATCTTAAAATTTATCTCTATCTCTATCCAATCTGGAAGTCAAATTCTTGCATATTTACCTAATCTCCTGCTGAAAGCTAGGAAGAGATTTTTTTTCTGACTGTGGACAGAGTAAAAGAATGGTCTGATTCAAAAAAGAAAGTTAGGCTTTCACATCACAATTCTTAAGGCCACAAAGAGATTTGGTAGGAGGTGTGGGGGGGAAATCTCTCGAGGCAGGATAAATCATGCAAATAAAAACTAGTATAGTATGGAATAGAATGAATAATAGCTGGCAGCTATTTATACACTATTTATTTTCATGAAATGGGGACTGAGAACTTAATTCACAAGCAGGAGAGTGAAGTATAAATGTTATGAGTATGAGCTTAATATGGGGCCAAATCCTACAGTCCTTACATAGTCTTGTTGAGTCATATCTCCTGTTGATCTTCTCTAAATTAGCAGTGCAGGATTGGCTCATAATATATTACAGTCATCAGGTTATAAACTTCTCATTTTCATCTGTGAAAGGGAACCAATGCCTGACTTTATGCCACTTCTTGTGATTTCAGTGTTTTAAATAGAAAAATAAATCTTTCAACAAACTGGAAATTTAAATCTCAGCCTTAGTAGCTTTCTTATTTCTAGTAATGAAATGCCATTTAATGATTCAATATCTAAAAGATTAAAAAAAAAATCATACCATTGTTTTTATTAAGCATTTGGAATATGGTTATCCCACTAGTTTAGGTCCAGACATAATTAAAAAATTGGTTGAAAGTGTGTTAAGATTAGTTTGCAATAATTAGCACAGACTGTTTCATACAAATAAATAGGAAGATGCAAGCAACTAAAAAGTTTTTTTTTTTTTTTTTCCTTTAAGATTCTTTTCTATTTGGATATGTTCAGTTAAATCTTCAGGAAAAAATAAGATAAAATAAAATAAAATAAAATAAAATAAAATAAAATAAAATAAAATAAAATAAAATAAAATAAAATAAAATAAAATAAAATAAAGGTATGCCAAGACCCCTACAGTATCAAAAGTGTGTGTATACTAATATTCTCACTGCAGATTTCCTGATAGCAAACACACCTATAAAATTAAGTATGAGTCACAATGGAACACTTAATCTCAATCAAACAGCAGAACTACAGCATTCATCTGTAGAGCATCCTATCAGGATAATCAGGGGAATTATGAAAGAAAATCATACTATAATGATCAACATTATAGCCTTGAAGTATACCAGATATCACATAATATATCTTCCAAAAGTTGGTATAAACTTGTCTCTCTAACAAGTTACAGCAATAGTAAGAGCTCATTTAAACTGGCTGCAGGAAAAAGTTCGGTACATGCTGTACCTGTTTTTTCTGCATTTCTGCATGTGCACAGTAAAAAATACTTTTCCTTGTCTGTTTTTTTTTTTTTTTTTTTTTTTTTTTTAAGGAAGGAAGAAAATTCCAGGAACATTACAGTGTGCTATATTTTGATTTAAAGGGGGAAGAACAGCACTTCGCCAAATCCCAAGCATTTAAATCACCATTCACAGGTCATTGCTCTCCAAGTTTATAAAAGTGATGCCAACATCAACTTCTTAGCTCTACCTGCAGCAACCCACAATATCAAGCCTCAAAGTCTGCAGTACTTTAGCAAAGATAAAGTATATGTGATTTGTTCAAAACAAACTCCATCGGTGATCTTAAGGAATAAAAACATACCCACCCATATATGTACACACAGACACATCATCAGCTACAAGTGAGGCACGTTTACATGAAAGAAACAGCATTTACCAGGAGGAGAGAAGCCAGAAGCAGGGTGCCAGCAGCGGTCCAGCTGCAGCCCTCCATGGTTGGGTCTGTCCGAGACCTGGGGTCGGACACCGAGCAAGCTGTGAAGCGTTCCGCTGCCTGCTGTCACATCCAGTGCTGGTGCGAACTTCAGCCCTGCTTCTCCGCCTCCATCAGCTCTGCTCACATTTCCTGACCCAGGGGTGGGTGAGTGGGTTGGGGTGGGCTGCGGGGAAGTCCTCCCTGAGCCAGCGAGCAGCCAATCCCCCTCCTGCTAAACAGACGAGCAGCACAACAAAGCCAAGGGGTCTGGGGAAAGTGTAACAGGCAAAGGCAGAGGGAAAGAAAACGGAGGGAGAAAGGAGGAGGAGAAGGAGGAGGAGAGAGGCAGAATGGCACAGCTGAAGGGAGTGCTCTGCCCTCAGCTAGCCGTCCTCCAGGAGCTCTGCTCCACCACTTGCCACGAGCTGTTCGGGCGTATTGCTAGGTCACTAGCATTCCTCCTGAGCATGCATTATTCCAGTCAAGAGAGAAATTTAATCTGTTTCAATGTGTAACATACGCCATATAAGGCACCAATCAGAAAATTCCGAAATCTGCCAGGGAGAACGTATGTTTTATTGCAATTGTGTATTTACTACAGGTAAATTGCTCTCTGGAACTCTTTTTTCCTCCTTGTTCTGCAGTAAGGGAGTCTAACTGATCCCAAACTGTGAAGCAGGTATGTTTCTACTAGGACTGAGCGACAGTCTTTCTGTCATTACTTTTTTCCTTTTGGAATTAATTTAAAAACCACTCTATTCTACATTAGAAGTAAAGTGAGCTTATGGGAGGGAGGATTCTGGACAGAAAGACAGCATCCACACACCTCAGGAAAGCTGGAAACTCTGCCTTTGAAGTATTAACTTGACAGATGGGAGTTTCAAATCCTTGCTCTTACCCTGTTCAAGATTCATCCAGTTTGCATACCCATGCCCCTTCACTGCCTGAAGTCTCTAGCTTTTTTCCTTTTTTTTTTTTTTTTTTTTCCTCTTTCTCTCTCTCTCTTTTTTATTTTTATTTTTTTTTATTTTATTTATTTATTTTTTTTTCATTTTCTTTTCTTTGTTGACTCTTATTTTCTAAAGCAGAAATTGTGAACTGGATCCAAGAAACTCTCAATGCAGTAGGCATTCTCCCACATGGGGCTGTTTTGGACTTCTCTTGCAGTTGCAAGATTATGGTGCTGCAGGGCAAGCTAGGTTCAGATGGGCATGCAGAAATCCTCCTCTCCAGTAAGCTCTGACCGTGAAGGAGAAAAATAATGTACATGTGTTGGGGAAGGAGAGTAATATGCTAGCAATGAACAGAGCATAGGGAAACTTTGCCAAGCGCATCAGGTCTGGGGTCATAGAGGAAAAGGGAGCAAGTGTAGACCACAGACCATTTAAAAGAACTGCGCATCAGTAGAAATGAATAACAGCCTGGAGGAAAAGCTTGATGAGCAGATGGGGAAAGATACAAAGTCTGCAAGAAGGAAGGAACTGAGAGGAAAAAGGGTTTACAGATGTTGAGAAGTCAGGAGGAAAGAAGAGGGTCTGGCTCAGTATTGCAGGAACAGGAACATAAATACCAGAGATATCTGAAGGCCAAAACAGAAAAGAGAGAAACTAGACAGAATTGGGTTTGGGAAATTAGGGTGAAGAGAGAAATTTGGAACAAGAAACAAAAATAATTAGGAACACTGGGAGGAACAGATTTCAGCTTGCTCTGGCCAGCAGCAGCCTGGTTGGGGACCTTTGAACTTGGCAGGCTAGGAAACACAATGTGGAAGACTGAAAAGCCAGCTAGGTGGACTGAGTGCAACAGGGGTGAGAAGAGGCTTAAAATGTATCCCAATAGTCCTCTACCATCAGTGAGTCCTTTATATGGCCAGATCCTTTCCCATAGCAAATTCAGAGACCACATTCTGTGGAAGACTGAAGGATAGACCACATTGCACCATGCTCAGCTCAGCAACAGAGAAACCACTGTTTGTTGACACCATGTCAGAACTTAAGACGTCTCAGATTGCCTTTGAAAAACCCAGGAAACTAAACAACAAGAAACATACACCCCCAAACGCTTTGCTTCACTGGCAGTGTCAACCAAAACCTAAGACTTGTACAAACTGATTTTTTCCATACAACTCCCGAGCCAACACTGGCTGTTTTCTCCCTTACTATGTTCCCTTGGCCCAAGAAGACTAACATATTATGAGAAGTAATTACAGCTAATTCCTGGAATTCCTGTACACTTAGTTCTCAAGGCCGAATTTTTATGGTGAACAACAAGGTTTGTGATATTTCGAATAGGTGAAATGATGACTGCTTTATTTGTAAGGACCAAACTGCTCCAGTTATGATTAGATGTGTTGCAGTGGTAAGACGATGGTAACTGAGAAGGACATATTCATAACCATATATAGTTTTTCTCTTTGCCTAGCATTAAACTCGATACATTGCACAAACAGTGCCTAAGACCTTTTCAGAATTCTGGAATTAAGGCATTCAGTATTCAACTTGGAAAAGGCAGGGTTTTGAAAAGAAAGTTTTGGAGATTCTTACCAGTACAGAACTCTCAACAGTCAGCTAAGTCATCTAAACTAGAATAACCGGAGCCTACTTGTACCTGATGTAGAGTCTTGCCATTGTTTTGCTCACAGACCTCCAATTGCAGCTGATGAGTATTTTGTATGCAGAATAATGGCACGCAAAGGACATTAATGTTGCCAAATGATGTGGCCTTCAATGTTCAGACATGTAAAAATTATGATTTGCTATATATATTTTTGTTTTAAATTATGTTTAATCAGTATCAGAGCAGTAAGATGTTCATAACAGCACTTTAAGTTGTAGGAAATTCACCTGACCTGATATTCTGTCAGATTCCTGAATGCCTCTTCAATTTTGTTTTATTTTTCACAAGAAACTTATGCAAACCTCATGATTTTCTCATGAAACCATGTGAATACCATACTTCCAACAGTTTGGCTTTGTATTTTCTGCACATATTTGAACCTAGAAATCAAAGCTAAATTCAGGGAATGGAAACTCATATGAATCAAGTCCAAAAGAAAAGTCTACTCAAATTCTTGCATACAGTTTTAATGAGGAGTCATGCCCAATATCTGCCAATTTCTACAGAGCCATGTTGCATCTACCTAAAGACTCATTTGAATCATTCCTAACTGAAAAAAAAAAAAAAAAAAAAAAAAAAAAAAAAAAAGAACTAAAAAAGTAGTCTAGATTACTGAAGAAGACTTTTAAGACATGAAAGACATGAAGTGCCTGGAAGTATTCTGGAGTTGCACTTCTCCATAGCCTGCTGTTCAGGTTTAGGGTTTTCTTTTACTTCATATACATATTTTGTATGGTGTTCATTTATTTGTCTTGCTAAAAGGTCATTTTAGATATGGAGCACTAGTTTGGGGGTGAGGATATTTATTTCTGCATTGCATAGATACTCAATGACAAAGCCTATAGTAAGAAGGAAAATATGTCCCATACAAGGTAACATTGACTGAAACATGCAAAGCATCGTGCCCTTATCATCTCCACATTGTATTGTACACTCAAAATGAATTCAGAGCACTGAAGACATCTACCTGCAGCAGAAAAAAAAATAGCTGAAACCTCAAGGGATGTGTTAGCCTATCTGAATTGTGCCTTCTGTGCCCAGCTTTTTTTTCACCAGTAAGACAGAAATTGTTGTCAGCAAAATCTTAATGCTACAGATAAAAGTCTTGGCTCCCTTAAGATCAATTTCAAAAACATATTTTGAAAAATGCTCGAGATCAGTGAGTTCTAGTGTGCTTTCAGTATGACTTGGTGAACATCACCCCCAAACCCTGATATTACAAAAACAAATTCTTCATTACTTTAGGAGGGAGTGAATGTGCAATACAGGGCTACTCCATACCCTGAAAATTACCCCTTCTAGCTTCTGATGTAGCCAATAGCTCCACTTCTCCTCCACCTCTGCCAGGAGTTTAAATGAAATTGTTTTTCATCTGTTTGTGAGAAAAGCAGAACTGGTTATAAGTACTATACACCTATGGCAGATTATATGAAATGAAAGCAGAAGCAAAGGAGGGTGTCTGAAGCAGTATTTTAAGCTCTACAGATTTAACAATACTTAATTTGAAAAACACACATGGAAGCAGGAGAAAACTGTTAACATCAATATACTTTATAGCAGGAAAGAGTGAACTCAGCTTTGGAGCTGATCTCCCAGGGGAATATATGTTACCGTTTTCACTCAGAAGCCACCTGTCTCTTCCTGGAGGTTGGACATTTTCATTTATTCATTTATTTATTTATTTTGCTATCAGGTCTGTAGCAACCAGGATTTTTTATTTCTTTTCACTTTTTTTTTTTTTTTTTTTTTTTTGGTTAACAGTTATTATTAGATTTTCTCTTATAAGCCTGGTTTGATTTCTGAGAACCTGGGAGCTTTCAAGTGTGCAACTTGAGAAGTGGGAATGAGCCAGTGCTTTAGTTGAAGATCTGCATTTATGTGTGTGTGCCATTACTAGACATGAAAGAAAGTTATAAGGCCTGAGATATTCTGGACTGCCAATGTGAAGCTCATCCATATGCACACAGTTTGTGATTACTAAAGCATTTTTATCAAATATTAAGCTGCTGATGCATACTAAATCTTTGTCCAGACCTCTAATCTGAGATACAATTGAAACTCATAATATAGCTCTGACAAGTATGAACATCCTCACTCATAGCCTAGCAAGCCAGTAGACATATAGGTTAGCTTTCATACTCATCCAGACTCTGCCCTCTGTGAGAAACTGGCTGCCAAGAGCACTAGGGTCCAATGAGGTCACCTGGGGAATAATGGGCTGTGACCTTTCTGTCTGAGACATCCCCCTGACCACTACATCTGGTGTGAGAAGATGTCTCAAGAACCAAATGATACATATCACCACTCAATCTGATTTAACTGGACAGAAGACAGACTGGTGAAATACTTTCGCCTGAAACACATTTTGAATTTTTTGCTGGGCAATCACTTCCTCTGTAGGACTATTGGGACAGATGGAATAAATTCATGCATGAGCACTTTTCTTTCTAGAAATTTAACTTCACTCATTGAAGCAATATACTATAACGATCCTTCTCCCTCATGGTATTATACTGTCACCATTTACCTTACGAATTAGTAAAGATGCTAACTTGTGCTTCAGTAACAACCTTTAACCTTTGACAGATTAATCATATTTTATCACCAAAAAACAATCAAAGTATCAAATTTTATAGATTTTTTTTCATGCTTTTTGTAACAATTTAACACTACATGTATATTCACTTTTAGTGTTTTTTTGTTTTGTCCCCCCCCCACTGGAAGGGTGTGGTAGTTTAGTGGATGAGCCAAACATCTTGAACTGACATGCTTAAATTTGAGTTAAAACAAAAAATAGGGGAATTCTACAACAGTAGATGCAAAATTGCTTCCCTTTTCTGTTCTACTGGAGAATTCCAGGTAAGGCAGACAAGCACAGACCCACCATTTCTCCAGTGTTTCTCTTTCAGGCTTATTTTTTTTTCCCAGGATGCCATATACATAAACTCCTAGTACCTCTCCTTGGCTTTTGGACATGTTCTTTATGGTTAGACTAAATAGATTCCTGTTATTAGAGTGATCCCTTTGCTCATCTCTGAGTGGGCTCACTCACACTCTCCTTCTGGAAAGTGAGACTGTTTTCTACATTTTCCTCTTCACACAAGACCGATTCCCCTACTCCTGTGTTGCTGTATGCTCTTTTTCAAGCCTACTTTCAGAACCATGTGCAATTTATTTAATTCCAGTCTTTTCATGCCTCTTACCTCCCAGCTAGCACTCTATCTCAGCTTTTTCTGACAGTTTCTAGCAGTAACACACCATACTCTCTAACCAATCCATAAAATAGAGGAAATATGGATTTTAGATTTCACAAGCAGGATACCATAGGTGCAGTGAGATTAACCAACATGACCATGATTTTTCAGGAAGTCAATGACAGAGCACAGAGTACAATAACTCTGAAGGTGCAAATGAGTCGCCTTTGCTGCATGGACTGGTATGTTGATCATTTTTATGAGAAATCACATTAAAGTAAATTCTATTTAACTATGTATGGCAATAAACCATAGACTATGAGCAGCATGTCAGCAAATTGTCACTGAATGTATAACACTTTCCTGAATTTAACAGAGCACATCCACATCTTGCCACAAATGTCAAGCAAGCAAGAGAACTGTGCTATGCTGATAACTCTTAGAAATCCATGACCAGTTTCATAGTCATTCCTGGGTTTTTACCTCAGACGCCCAGATTCAGAGGTCATGTCCGTATGTAAGAGTTTCACATTTCATAAAAAGTTTCATAAAAGGTGTCTAGGCTTACTGGTGGAAAAACAAAACAAAACAAAACAAAAACAAACAAACAACCAAACCAAACCAAAACAAAAAACACCATAAAGCATGATCTTTAAAGACTCACATACCAGAGAGCAGATATAAACAAATAGATCTGCATGCAATTTTCTTATTATTTTAGCTATCAAGCTGACCATTCTAGGGATATTTCACAACAATGCTTGGGGTTGGTGATTTTGCTTTTGAATATTATATGAATGGAGCCTATATTTTTGCAAACCATCTCAGCTGAAATTTAGTTGGAGGTTTACGAGTCACCAAACCAAACCAAACCAAACAGCTCACACACTTTTTGACCCCTTTGAAACTCTAATTTTTTACAAGTGTTTTGCCTTATACTATTTTTATATTGCAGTAGAACATAGGTAATCCTTTATATATTTTTTGCTTTTTAAACGTGAATTCAATTTGATTTGATTGCACTTTCCTTTTCTTATTGTTAAAATTCACATTCTGTAGGCAGACAGACCATCATGACCAAACCTAAAATCAATGAGGTGAAACTGCCAAAGTATCATCAAGGAAATAATACTCAGTTTTTACAAATCTTGCAAAGAAATGAGGACAAAAAGAAGACTAGGCAGTACATTTTGGATTAAGATTTGGAAAACCCCTGAGGTGGAGGGAGGTTGGGGTTAGGCCAATTTGTGATACTCAGCTCTGTGTCTGGATTCAGCTTTCCAAAGTTTCCAAAAGGCAAGGGGTGTGGAGGAAGGAGCGGAGTTGGATTCCGAGTTTTTGGGTTTTGGCCCATCTCTTGCACTAGCAATTAATGAGAATGCCTGGACAGCACAAAGCATTCTTTGAAATGTTGAGCCAGCAAGATATTCAAGCAGTGGAGTCATATTAAAGAAACCCTTTTTTCTTAGAGAGTTTTGGATATCAAAACACGAGTGAAGATGCCACGTGGACAGAACACCCATTCAGTCACACAGAGAATACTTGCCCACACATTGGCCATGTTAAGAAAGATGACATCAAATAGCAAAGATGATAGTACAAAAGCACCCAGTGATCTGTTTAAAAGCTGGACTCAATGCTGTTCTTGTGACAATCACAGGGATGGAAAAGAATTGGGGGGTTAATGTTGAGAAAAAAAAAAAATCTTTCATTTAGAGCACAAAACACCTTTTAAAATACAGAAAGATAAGAATATGTCATAAAACATGAGGTTAAGTAGTAGGATTTTGAAACACCACAGAGCTCAAATGGCTACAACATGCACAGAAGTGGAAAAAGGTATTCAGTGAAATATTTGAAACATATGGTTTTTGTTTATGTTTCTTAAAAATATTTGAGAAAAGTGAACAACTCCTACCTGTATACAATCATGACCATGAATGCACTATTATATTGTAACAAAAATGTATTTATAAGCAACCAGTAAAATACTGGAAGAAATTATAATGTATTAACTAGGAGGCTATCATGTTCCATATTAAATTTCTCAGCATGGCAGCTCACTATGCAAAAACCAGCAATTTCTACTTGATGGATTAAACAGTTTCAATATGGTAGAAGTACGGAAAGCAGTGAAATAAGATGGATAGTATTTGCCTTTAGAGCAAAGCAGAAATTTTTCTCACTGCCAGAGAAACAGGTGAAAAATGAAATAATTTTTGTTTTCTGTGTTTACATCTGTTGAGATCTACTGACCTCCTGGTTTGAACTCATGAGGGCTGGCAAGTGATAATTCAAATCCATACTCAGATTGAATCTTCACAGAAAACTTTCTTTTTAACAATACTTAAGAAACCATCATGGCTGGTAAATATATGAGTAGCTTGCACTGAGTGAGGCATACTCGAGATTATAGAATCCTCTCATTCATAGAGGAGATCAGGAATAATGAAAGTGAACTCAGTGGGATATTTTGCAAAGTACAGCAGGTAAAAATTGAAGGAAAAATTTTTTTTATATGAATTTTAGTCTGCATTATACCTTTCTTTTTCATGAAATCTAATGTGTGTTCATATCATCTGAACTTCAAAAATAAAAACCTTTCATATGACAATCAAAGATAATAAGCACCCAATCATGGCACTATTCAACACAAACTACAATTACAAATACTCACTGAAAAAAATGTCTGTTGAAAAAAACTAGCTTGACCAAGAGCATTAAACCTTCTCCTTGAATAAGAATCACGTGATTCTCCAATCAAATCAATTACTGGAGTAGACACAAATTTCTGAGCATTGGAAAAAAGGAATATTTGCTAGTAAAACTCACTGGCTTTTATCTTTAAAATCTGAGTCAGCCAAACAAGAACTTAACATTTAGCCTTAAACTCCATGCACAATCTCTTTTGATCAAGATGGTCAACATACATTATCAAAACGTATTAAAGGACACATGAAAAGACAGCAGATAATGTGGGACAGAAAATCATGAAGGACTTGGTTGGCTGAAATTACTCAGAGTCAGAAAGCAAATTATACAGTTAGATACAGATCTACATTTATGATCTCCAGTAACTTTGTCAGAAAATAAGGGAATAGTAGTTCTTTAATTGAATTTCAGGACTAGTGTCATTGTAGAACTGTCATTTTTACACACACTTAATGGTACAAAGCCTGCCATGCCACATTTTTCATGGGAAAAGCATGTAAGATTGAGTCCTGCATCCTACAATGATTCAGATATTTAACCTCCGAGGACATTCTACAGATAATTCTACAGATAACTCTACAGATTCATTCTACAGAGTTTCTCATGAGAAACTACCATTGTCAGCATTGTTGCACCATGCATGTCTTATTCCTAAGGCACACACTAATTATGAGAAATGTAAGAGAATGAAAGGATTTTCCTTTACCTGTGAAAGAGAAAATTACAGTCCCATCATATTTGTATGACACAGATTATCTGACAGCTTTTTACTGGCCCTTTTTAGTCACCTTTCTACTGGCCCTTTTTAGTCACTTCTTATGACAGAGTGGCCGTTATTTTTGCAACATCTATGATCTTGGATGAACTCATAATTATAACAGAAATATTGTCATATATTTTTAAAATAACCTCTTGAAACCACCATTATAATTTTCCTGTCACTTTGTCTATTATTTTAATCTGGTGCCATTTTCTTTATTTAAGCAGTTTATCCACTGAAACATTTGTATATCATGCATATTTGTTTCCAAAAGCTACCTCCATGATGTACTACATAATCTGTTCTACATTTAACTTACAAGCACTTTTATGGAGATATCTTAATGCAGTTTTTGGCTTTATCTTCCTTCTTTTATTTGAAACTTGATTAATAAAATTTGCTTTTATGCATCTTTGACATTAACAATTGTTCTGACCACTTAGGTTTGCAATTTTATTTGCCTAGAGAACAACACTGGAGTTGATAAGAAATGTTCTTGCAATGGAGTATGTCTTTATTCAGAGAAAGAGTATTACAGGACTACAGGCTAAAAGTCATTCTTCTGGAAAAGCTTTGATGTAAGAACTGTATCTAAATCATGAAAGACCATGAAGCGGATTACCTACACAGTCCTAATTGCTTACTATAATTTTACAGTATTGTTTATACGTAAAGTTTTACATTTCTCTGGTATGTGTTACTTCTGCCTTCTCCCCTTCCCTCTTCTGACTTTGACCACACATATATGGACTTGTTGCTGTGTCAATGTGAAGAGTAAAAGATAAATTAGTGCAGACATGTCTGTATTGTGGGCCTGCAATTTATCTTCTCTGTGAATTGTTAGGAGAGGTTGGTTTCTTTCATTGGTAATTCTTTAACATTTATGAGTGAAGACCTTCATTACACAAAGAAAGAGTAAGTGATATGTGACTGGATAATAAAAGACTGTCAACACATCGATAACTTCCTGCCATGCCATTAGCTGAAAAGCTAATGTGGGTGAGTTGTGGAGATAAAATAACAGCTTTCATACTAACCCAGCAATACAGTTAAATAGGCCCAATAGACTATACTATGATATATATTTCTTTATCTGTATGAAATATAAAAAAAATTCAACTTCCTGAAGTCTATACATAGACTTCTGGTGGACATCCAGAAGGGTGTATGCCAACTAAGGATCTGTATTTGATGGGGAGAGGAAAACCACTTAGAAATGCTGTGCACCAGCAATAGGTAATGTTTGAGTATTCTGTTTTTTAAAAATCACTTAGCAACAGAGCTTATTAAACCAGAAGTTTTAGGTATCTCTAATACAGCTCCTACAGTGTCATCCATAACAATTACACTCTGTATTTCCAAGATATTTCTATCCAGTAGTGCTTGGATTCCATTACCTGATGTAAGCATTTAAAAGCAGTCTTTTCTTAGAGTCTTTAAAATAAAGATTGAGAGGCAAGATGTATACCATTAATCCCACTGCCGCACTAATATTCACAGTCAGAGGCAATACTCCCAAAGATACATCGACCTCAACGAATAAGATGGCACGTAAAAATGAGGAATGCCTAGTAAACGTAATGCATATTTTAGAATCTCTATGCAAAGTGTTTGACAGACTATGAACTTAGGCAGTCTTTTCAGTGTTAGCCACGTTAAACTGAGGTTTTGCAATTTTGGGGGTATGCCTGTTCTTTAGTATATTTACCACCATGTGATCTTTTATTTTGTGTATTCAGATGTGGGAATCTGAGATACAGACAAGTTAGGTATGTGGACAAGTTAGTTGGCTTAAAATCACATGAAGATCCTCTGGAAGATTTGTGGTTCTGGTCAGTGTTCACCAAACCACTCTGTACCTACTTGTTTGACTGGTAAATAAAGAAAAAAATTAAGCATATGCTCAGATGTCGCATATGCTCAGATGTCACATACTTTCTGTTTGAAGTAATGCTGCTTGAGGTTATTTTAATTAAACAGAACCCTTAATTATCTATTATGTCATACAAACGAAGTAAAATCCACCATTCCACCCTTTACAGTGATAGGGATAAAATAAAACAAATATATTTCATCAGGATACAAATTTTGTCATTGAAGGGTACCCAGAGCTCCCTTTAGAAATCTGGTGCACCCATCCAAGGACAGCATTCAATAAAACACTAGTTAAGTTACTGGTCATAATTTTCTCAGCCTTGGCTTTATTTCCCTCTCCTGAACCATGAATATAGCAGTAGTTCCACTACTTAAATTGAGGAAGATGCAGAGCTGGGTTAAGGCTCCCCTCTGCATTTTAATGTTTTTTAAAAAGTAGAAAAGGAAAAAGAAGTACTTTTTACTGCATAATAAAAAATAGAGACTTATTCTGCCGTAACAAATAGCCCAGTGATTCCAAAGAGAATGTACTGGGTGTTGGTCAGGGGAATCAAATTCTGCAGCTGAGATTCAGCACTTGAGGAAAAAGACATCCTTTTCCACCTATATTTTTCTTCCTCTCATTGTATGTTTTCTTTTATTCTTCTGGGAGACACTGAGTCTGAATATTTTAGTACAGCATCACCATGCAACATGGAGACTTGGAGACTGTACTGTCACTGTTTTGCAAAACACTGTACTGGACCTGCACAGACAGAGAGCTTGCCATTTCCCCAGTTTATGCACCACACATGAAAATACCTTACACTTTGTTCAAGGTTATTGCTAGAAGGGAAAGCAATTAAAGTGAGGCTTCATTAGGGAGAAATAAACATGAGTTTAATTAAACAGCATGTATTTAGATTCCAAATAATATTTTTCACAGATAAAGTTTTAATATTCTTCCCCTCTGTCCCTCCCTCCCCCATCTCTCTCTCTCTCTCTTTTTCTTCTTGTTTCCATTGCAGTGAGCACTTTCACAACAGTGATTCTCACTGAATGTGAGGCTCAGGAACATGGATAATTGATTGCATTTCAGAGAATCATTTCCTGACCTTTAGCAGGAACAAGACATAGGACTTCATGTCAGGGATAATCCAACTGAAAACAGCAGTTTAAGTTCTGATGACTGACCTGTTCTTCATCTCACTAGTCTCATAAAGACAGCACAGGAGGTAGAGCACTATAGAGAGGATTCAATTGCCTCTACTTGGCAGCCATAAAACAATGCATCTTGGAATAAATAGTGCCAGATTTGTCACTGTTAGACACACAGTTACTGGCTTCTACATCACAAGATTTTTGAAGTGCCTTGTGTGACTGAAGACTTTTCATGATTTTTTTGCAAGCACATAAATACATGCTCCCTCAATGTGTGCTTGTGTCATCACTTCTGATTTATCCCGTTTCCTTCCTATTTATCATGACTGGAGCAACTAATACAATTTCAGGGAACATAATTAGTCACATTCCCTGAAAATGTTCTGAGCCAAAGATATCAGGCACTTATATAATTAATTACAGGTGTTGGTGCCTCACGAGAGGGCTTGCAAAGGTACATTCATTGACACTGAAGTGCTTCTGTGAAAAGTGGATTTTTTATTTTTTTTCTAAGAAGTGGTGGCCTGTTTTTGTATAGTTCCTTCTTTGCATTGACCTGACATGGCTGCCTAATAGTCTGAATATGAGATAGTGAACACTTCTGGCAATCCACCGAACAGCATAGAATCAGGTTTTTATGCTTGTTATACTGATAAGTATTTCCAGTTATAACCTTCTATGGAAAGAATGTCTCATCCTCAAAATACAGCCCCAGAGATTAACAACAAAGTACCCACTTTCATAAGCAGGATAAATAAGGCATTTGCATGAAAACAGATTTACAGCCACAACAACCAGAAATATGCAAACCAAATCATCAGTATTTTTAGTGCCATTAAGTCAGCACGTTATGTTCTGTGGGAAGAACTGTTAAATACAGTCATGATATTTAATGGCATGCCTGTAAGAAATAACATTCCTTATTGACAGTGAGGGGTCTGGAGCATGGGGCAGAGTTGTAGCAAAGAGCCTTCATGGTGACTGTTTTCATACTTTTTACAATATTTGTTCCATTTGTTATCTAAGAAATGCCATTTGAGCCAGATACTAATGAATATTCTTTCATATGGACTGCACATGCTTTTAGGTATAATTAGTGCCTTATAAGAAGCAGTTTATCTGTGCAAATTTTCAGTGATGAAGGCACTGTGCTTTGGCAGGGCAAGGTGTCCAGCCAGACTGCGGCTAAAATGGGGAAGGGAGCACAGCCTGATAAAGGTCTTGTCTTACCCGCATTCCCCAAAAGGGGCCACCCGAAGCCCACCTACATGCAGGTGTACACATGATGTGCTACCAAGAGTCCCTCCAGGCCGACGGCTGGCTCAGAGCAAGATGAGTAGCCGACCGCCGCGGAGTCGCCGGCGGTGCGGCAGCCCCCTCTAGGGTATGTCGAGACGATCAGTCAGAGAACAGCAGCAAGACGGGAAGCAACTTGCAAAGGAGGTCAGGGAGACAAAATAAAGGACTAGCAAGGTCCCTCAAGGTCTCTTCGGGACAGAAAAAGGCTCACTCCAGCGGAGGGGTGTACCCTTAAGCATGCTGACAGTCAAGCTCCACTTCCACCACCAAACATACCACTGGGACCCTGGGACAAGGTGGTTACACTCTGAAGATGAGGTCTCCAGATTGGGGAGCAGAAGTGTAACAAGCAATAGATGACAGTATGCCTGCCATTGAGAATGTGAAATAGTTATATTAATTTAATTTTACTTTACTGGGTTAGTCCCAACTGTTTGAAATGAGTAGCAAGCGCTTATGCTATAGTCTTTCTGTATAAGATTAGTTCCTTTTCTTTTCCAGGTGAAAATAGCAGAAGTGTCCAAGATAAAAAGTGGACAGCATAACTGCTATAATGTGCTCCTTAATGAGCTCTTTTCTCCCATCGTTGTACTCTCTCAAAGAATTCAGTAATTCAAAGGAGATGGTGAAGTGCCCTGGAAATGACATCTGTCCCCTGATGTGAGGAGAGACTAGCAAAAATAACAGCTGGGAGCACGTCATTTTGAAAAAGAGTTTCAGTGGCAATTTTTATGAGATTAGCCTGTGTTTCACATGGCTGCTGCTTTCTAAGCAGCACTGAGCAACAGAAATATCACATGGTCCTCTGGTAGTTATTAACATTCTTCTTATTGCACTGTTACTTCAGTGGCTGTGTTTCTAATTAAAAGATTGCTTCTGTGAATAACAATGTGAAATATTACTATGCGCTACCTTACTAACCTTTCAATATAGGCTATTCACTTTGTTCACAAAAATTGTCAGTACCTAGGAAAAACATAACTGTGTTAGATTCTCAGTATGGCCCTACTGATTACATTTCTTCAATTGGATGATACTTGAAATATTTTTATTTTCAAACACTGAATAAGCAAGATGCTCACACAGTTTTATATGGAAAAGTAAAATATGCAAGATGCTCACATAAGTGAAAGAACTTATTTAGGCCCTTTGAATGTATTCAAAGCCTGCTTGGGAACAATATAAAAACTCTCATTCTTCTGCAACATAATGATACTTAATGCTGTAATATTCAATGGGCCAGATTAGGCCTTCAGATGAATTTACAGCTTCAAGTGAAGTCGATAGCCATACAAGTCCTGCAAACAGATTTTGTCCCTGTCAACAAAAGTAGCTTTTCTGCTTATACATCCTCCTTTGCTGAAGAACTAAAAACACTTGTAGAAATGCTTGTAGAAGATCGGAAAAAGCCTTTCTTCTGGGCATTCTGTCAACTCTTGATAACTTACATAGTGCAATTCCCTGAGAGCTGAGCACTGCATATCAAAAGCCCTCTGAAGCAGAATATTTTTTGGTCTCTGTCTGCAATGTCCAGCACACAGGACTGCAGGTTCACAGCTTGTAAGCATTAGCTGTGAACAATAATTATACTGTTAATTTAGAAGTTCACATAAAAAGTCTTTTACTTTCTGTTACACTTCATTCTTCTTTGGTTAGAAGAACAAATCTAAAAAAGCAACCCAAAAATAAATGTATGCAGAGAAAATTCAATATATCTATATCAAATCAATTTAAAAAGTCACAACTAGTTCTGTGATAATGCCAATGCCCAAGTTTATTGTCATAAGATAATGGTTTCTTGTGGCTTGACTAGTATTGTAGGACAGGATGTTTGTGTGCACAGCAGAAGACACAGATATTGTCATGGTGATCAATTAAAATAACTCTGTTTTTCTTCTAACATACGACAGATGTAGACAAAGCCATTATTATCACGTTGTTAATGCTGATACTGTAGAAGAATCATTTTTGCTAATGGCCTTTGGGATGATGCAGACCATACATGGATGACAGGCAAGAAGACAGCAGAAATGAGTTTGGGGCAAGGTGAAAGCTCAGCCTGTAGGTGCATGGGGGTGGCACCAGCAAGAGGCAAGAACAAAAAAACACATCTCTTGTAAAACCATAGCTTTGGGTGGTCCCTGTATTTCCACCAGCATGATAATACTCTTCTTTGTCCCACAGACACAGGTCCCAGATGCCCTATCTAGATCTGTAAAATCCCTCAGCTGATGCCATCTAGATTCTGTATTTGTGTTGAGTACAATGCTTGTTTTGATGCCTAAGCAATAACCACTTTTTAGTATTTATCTGAAAATTTTAGTATTTAGCTGAAATTTATGTGAGACCAAATCAAGCTGTAAGCACCAAATAACAACGTATGTTGAATCTAGGATTTTAAAATATCTACTTATATATTTCACTTGCAATACCATTTTTATAATTTGAACAAATCATAACGATGTATGGTATTAAGTGATCTATCAGGTATAACATAGGTATGAAAATAAATACATCAATAATTTAATTTGACAATATTTGTTCAGAACACTCACGTGCACTAAAAATAACAAAGTACATATTTTTTTCTTTACTGAACATGCCCATTTTTTAACCATGAAAGTTTCTATCTCTGGGCCTCATTCCATCTTCCTTAGTTATTTCTGTTATTGTGCTTAGGACATATATTTTTTTCTACTCATGGAACAGATCAGAAAGTCTCTAATGCCCCTTCCCCTTTGCCCCTCTGCCTTTCCCTTTTCTCTCTCTCTCTCTTTTTTTTTTTTTCCTTTTTTCTGGGGGGGGGGGGGGGGGGTAGGAGGAAAAGCATGTTTTAAAAGCATGTTTTAATTTTCTAATGAAAAGCCAGAAACAATAGATAAAATGTTAGTAAATAGAAAAATAACATTGTATACGTCTCTTTCTGAAAGAAGAAATACTTTCTCTACCTTTAAGTTATTTTATTTTAAATTAATGCCTTTTAAACCTACTGGCAAGCAATTGAAGATGGACTTTTGCTGTGTAGATAGGTGACAGACAATTATTTAAAATGTAGCTAGTTGGTAAAAATCAGAAACTACTGAAAGAATTGGTAAATTTAAAATTTATTCATATGAGGTATTAGTTCTGCAGAATCAAAATGGTTCTACTTTCATTGAAATATCCTGGAATCAATAGTCTAAGATTTTCCAAAATGACATTATACCTTTTAGGGAGAGAAAAAAATCCGAAATCCATTTTGTGTGGTGTTGCCAAAGATACTCAGTTACAACCAAAAGAAACCAAGATAAAGTCCAAATTGCCATTTATTGTTTTTATTTGCAGTATTTTATTTTATTTATTATTTAATTATTTATTTTGCTAGTTTGCAGCAGAACACATGTTCATGCTTTATAGGTTTTATTGTTTTCATAGATCACTTTGCCACATCTTACAAACCACAACTTAAGTAAAATATTTTTATTTTGCATTGCAAAATATTCCCATAGTACCCATGCTGGAGTTTTGTGTTTTACGGCTTTTTTTTTTTTTTTTTTTCCTTAAGCACAGGAGAGTTTGCTTCAGCATCCCCATCACAATTCCGTCTCCTGTCATCTTCTCTTTGGCAGAATCATTTTAATGCAATATTGCAGGCTGACTCTTTTCTACAGCCGAAACAGAAACAAGACCCTCAGCAATGTCAGACATAGAAGACAGGCCTGGTCTTTAGTTTTTGAATACTTTGGCCAAACAAAAAATAAAAATAAATAAAATGACTAAAACAGTTCAGCTACCAAAATGCTAAGGTATATAAAAGTAGGAGATTCTCACGTTTCTCTGAAAAGCCACGTTCAACAAAATGGCTGTCTCACACTGCTTGTTGGTGTTTTTTTGAATAACATGTTACAAAAGACTGTACTTACCAAACAAAATATAGTGTATTTGTGGCTGTCATGGTATCAGTATATTTAGAAACTGAATCTATTATCACAAAGAATTGTGTCAGTCACTGCATATTTCTTTGGCTGGTAGGAATAAGAATATGCTTGTTTGTTTGTTAGTTTGTTTTCCATTCAAAGAACAGAATAAAGGTAGGGATACAATATAGAAAAAGAGCATGAGATTGTATCATCTGTCTGGGTCACTGGACGATTGGAGACCTGTCACAGGTTCAAACTAGACAGATTCACCCACCTGGCATTCCCCCAAAGAACACAAACAATAAAGCAAAACAAACAAACAAAAAAACAACAATCAAAAAAGAGAAACCAAACCTAGACCTGTGTGCCTCAGAATGAGAGGTCAAAGACATTGATAACTGTAAATGTAGACCTTTTGTTGGCAATCAAATAATGATAAGTACAATTTTCTGAAAATAGGCCTTGTTTTGTCTGGATATTTTAACAATTTGATACCACTTAAACTGGCTCTTTCTGACTTCCTTGTAGGCAGATACGCCAAGTGGAAGTGATGCAGCAACAAGGCCCAGTGAGCAACACAGACTGTCCTCTGGCTGGAGAAGACTAGAAAGATGGCTGAACTCCAAGACTTCTCCATAGGAGACAAAATAGCTTGCAATGAAGAAGAGCTTTGGACTCTCATATTCAAAGAAAATAAGTCTGATAGACATGAAAAGCCAGAGTCTGAACAGCAGGAAATAAGGGGAATTATAGCACAAACTGCTATAGCCTAAGACTGCAGGCTAAAGGCAAAGGTTATATTGTTTTTTTGTAAGCTGCAACCAGAGATCAACCTCTCCTGCAATCTAGGTTTTAATGATCATGCTGCTACAGACAAACTTAGACGAAATCTTAGAGAAAACGTTTCTTGTTAATTAATGACTCAAAAAATACTACAAAAAATGTGGGAGATGGTTGACAGGAGACCCCTCAGTTTTACATGACTAGATAGCTAAATACAACTGTTTAGCCTGCTGATGGTGCCTAGATCAAAGCAGTGATCTTCAGGAAAGAAATATGGAGTGTAAACTTTTTGCAAATGCTATTCTGCTTTTCTGCATATTTTGTTAAACTCACAAGACACTCAAAGAAAGAGCCTTATTCTCCTCTTGGCTGATAGTGACACAAATTTATTGGGTTCTACAAAATACAGGGAGCCTGTGCTCCTTGATGGCCAGCAGGAACTGAGATCTGAGAGTACACACTTAGAGAATGAGATCCTGTTCACAGTATGCAACTGGTTTTAATAGAAATGAGATACTTACTGCTGACATGATCTGCAGTTCCTGGGTGTATTATCCATTTTTTTAAGTTTATGAAATATCAGTGGGGGATCCATATCTACATATGTTATAAGATAATCTACATGTTTTATCTTCTCTTAGCCACTATAAGGAAAGCACACAAGTTAAATAAACCTACTATGATAGCTATATGTTAACCTTACCAATGTGACTCGTAACAGGTAGTGATAATGGGATGTTCTTCTACTTCTATTTGATTAATATGAACTTGTTATTCTAGATACTGTACTTCCTGTTCACTGCTTCCAACAGCTGAAAATATTTAAAGTTATTATTCAGGTGTTAACCAAGGCAGAATGACTCTCCAAAATAATTGCCACATTACTCCAGACTTTTATTTTGTATTCCCAAAGAGTCCAAGGAAGGAAAGGGAAAAAGGAACAAGGACGAAAAGTTTTAAAACTCAGACTGGAGAGACAGATAAGCCATATTTTTCAGGCTTATGAATGAAAGCAATTTGTTTCAATCCAAGTATTTTCCAGCTGTTTCAAAGATATCTGTTGGTGATGTATTGCAGCCATCAATGGAGTTAAAATTTCTTAGTGTTACTCAGTACTATGTTCTTTCTCTGATGATCCAGTCAGATCCAGTCTGCTTATGCAGAGCTTCTTTAAATGATTGGTAACTTTCCCACCTCATGACCACTCACATTCTATAGTTTCAGATTTATTTGAAATGACAGTTTATGCATTAAATTGGTATGATCTGCACCTTAAGGAATATTCATAATTTAATGCCTACTCACTTTTGAAGGAAAATTCTGGTTGACAGGATACTTATGAGAAAATTTTGTGGGAATCTTCTGAAAAGGTTTGAAATGTCAGTCACACAGGCATAATATCAGTACATATATCTTTAAAATTAAAGCAAGCAAAGGACAGGTATATTGACCATCTAAACAATTTGGCATTAAACATTGAGACAAAAAAATGTGGAAATATCATCCAGAAAAATAAATAAATAAATAAATAATTCCCATGACTTTGACAATATGCAAGCCACAAACAGCATTAATTTAGTACTGTTGCACACCAGAATTATGAAATCATAGACTAGTATTTTAGTTAGAATACTAATTTTAGGGTGAACACCCTCTCCCAATGCTTACAGGTCTTCCTCTATTCCTCTGTTGTGACAATTCTAAGGAAGTGTCCAAGGCTAGACTGTCTCTGTCTCTCTCTCTCTTTTTTTTTTTTTTTTTTTTTTCTGATTTGACACAATTCCACAATTCAATCTTATGGGAAAAAGAAAAAGAAAAAAAAAAGTTGTTTAATATATTTAATAAATGTATCCATTTATCATTAGGTGGAATCTTTAATCTAACCACTTTTTTATTACCTTATTTTCCTTACAAATTTTACTGTGTTTCAATTTATGGAGTTGCCCTTTTACATTTTTTTTTTCCAAGTACAGAAGAATCAAGGGAGTTGAGGAGGGAGGGGTGTTGCGGGGGTGGAAAGTGTAAGGACAAAAGAGAGGCATGACTGGAGTCACTGACCCCTTGCAACCCCTTGCCCCCTGACTGACCCAACTTGGCTCTCCTCCTTCTCTTGCATCTTCCAGAACCCACTCAGCTTCCACAAGATAATCAAATTTTGCTGACCTAAGAAGGCGAATAAAATCATTCTGTCTTTATACATGAGGGATAGAAGGAGAGAAGATTTTGCTTGCACTGCTGAGAAGTCTGGAGCTGGCTCTGGAAATAGTCATACAATTTATAAAACACTAATACAATGCACACATTCCTGCATATTTGAAAGAGAGGGAAAAACATGTGAAAAGCAAGGGATTTGACTCTCCAGACCCTCCATATGTGGAATTTCCATCCACATCATTTGCAGTTCAGTATGTGAAAAGGCTTGCAGAAGCAAATCCAAAAGAATATGTAAAACCAGTAAAGATAGATACGTATTTTTTCATGTGAAACCTGAAGCATTTAGCTTACTTTACAGAACAGAGAGAGCTACCCTGAAGGCTTCTGTAAGTGTGATTCGACTTTAATCAAATTAATGGTTGAATAACTATGAAAGCAGAAATGTCATTTAATTAAATACAGTACCCCCCATCTAATACCCATTTTTTCCTACCCCACCACAAAAACAAAACAAAACAAAACAAAACAAACGAACAAAAAAAATTCCCAAGGAAAATGTAAAATGCTTTTCTGAAGATGGTAGAGATTTACAGTATACCACAATGCAGTCATTTATTAAGCAAGGAAAACAAAGTCTTTGCAAAAAGTAATACAATATGTGATGGAAGCTGCAAAAGACATTAAGTCAAATTTAGAAAGTCTAAACTTGTGAATTCCAAGCACAGTTGTGTAATAGTGCCCAGAATAGTTCCAGCACACTAACAGAATGGACACAGAATTTATTTATTAATATGCATGTGGAAAATTTATTTCAGTAAATTTCTATTCAATTTTACAAGATCAGAAATTGATGTGTGAGATATACCACTGAAGAAAATTATTAAAGGCCACTAAAATCATACAGTGCCATGATTTTTGTCACAGCTTCAAGGATCAGGAAATGCATATTACAAAGGCAATGGAGAGTAGCTGAACTATAAAGTCTTTGAAAGAGTATAACTATGTTTTCAGTTATATTTGGAGGATTAATGGCAGGAACAGGGAGATTTCATATATTACATGCAACTACAAAGTCCGAGAAAACAGACCAAAGCATAATTCAGCATAATATAATATAAAATAACATCATATTATAAAGGACCCTATAAGGCTGGAGCAAGGAGAAATGTATATAGTATATAGGAATATATCAGTAAGAAAACACATGAATATATCTTCAGAAAGGAAACATATCTTCATCAGAAATGTTGTGCTGAAACACATAGTAATAGTGGCCAGTTGAAACTTTGGTTCTGCCAGTTTATCTCAAGGGAGGGTCAGTACCTTGGACTCTCAAAATTCTGATAGGGAGGAGAATTCCTGCCACCCAGACCACTGAAGACTGTACATTTATAAAAACCTGACACTACAAGGCAACCCTACCTGGCACACTGCCTCACACAGGGACCTCTCACCTGCCCCAGAGCAGCTTGCAAAGGGAAAGCAAGGCATCTGAGCTCAAATTTTTTGAATCTTCTAATTAAAACATTTATAATTCAAGACAAAATACATATTATATTTTCTATAATGAAACACAGCAGCTTTATCAAGATGTTCCAAAATGTAAAGTTTTAGAAAAAATTATAATTTCCTGAAGTCTTTCTAACTACCTTATCAGTGCAATTCTGAGCAGCAGTACACTCAGACATGGTGCTAAAGGAAAAGACTCTTACCTAATAGTTTTGGCAAATTTTTCTCCTTGGGCACCACAGAATTTTGTGGGTGCCATTGTGACATAATCTCTAATATGTAAGTTACATGCAAGACATGCCATAACATCTGTGAAATTCATTTCCTACTTTCAATAAGTAAATCCCTTCTTGCATTTTTTGCCCACACGTGGTGCTGTAAAACCATAAATAGAAAACAGCACCCGCTCTGCTCTTCCTGAAAGCTTTAAAAGATTATGACAGATTAAGTGTCATGAATATTTCTTTGTTTGTATCAGCTTTGAAGTGCCTTCTACCATTTGAAATATAGAAGTCATTTCTTCTGAGGAAAATGTGTATGACCTTCTTTTCCATACCTAATGGGGACTTCCGGTACCTAAAGGGGGCCTATGAAAAGCAGGAGAGGAGCTCTTTATCAGGGAGTGTAGTGAAAGGACAAAGAGTAATGGGTTTAAACTAAAAAAAAAAAAAAAGGAGATTTAGATTAGATATTAGGAAGGAATTCATTTTGGTGAAGATGGTGAGGCACAGGGAACAGGTTGCCCAGAGAAGCTGTGGATGCCCCATCCCTGGCAGTGTTCAAGGCTAGGCTGGATGGGGCTTTGTGCAACCTGGTCTAGTGGGTGGAGTCCATGCCCGTGAAAGGAGTTTGGAATTAGATGATCTTTAAGGTCCCTTCCACCCAAACCATTCAATGATTCTATGATTCTTTGACATATGGATACCAGTTTGTATCTGTCACAGAGGAAAATGATATATTCATGTCCCTGGGTCATTCACTACTTTGAAGGTCTAAAGTCCTCCAATGACTTTCAAAAATACAGATAATGCTTCTGCATGTTGTGTTTCATGTCCTGTGATTCAGCTTATAGATATGAAAAGAACAACTGTCACTTATATACACATATGCTGATCACTGTAGATTACTTTTTCATATTAATATTAGTTCAACCATTAATTTGAGATCACATTTTCTCTTGCAAATTGTGTAATGGAGTTTGATGTGCTTTATTCCACACCAGTTCCATCTACTTTAGTAATCCTTGCTTATCCTGACCTGGAGCTCCACTGGTGTGAACATCAAAAAACACTGACACACAGTATGCTCAGAAACCATATTATAACACAGTAGTGTATATCTAATCATCTTCATATAGGGAGAAAAAGAAGCAAATATTGTCCTGACAACAGAGAGTTATCCACTTCTTTTCAAGGTGGAATAGAAACTGAGAGTACTTAAATATTCTGCATTCAAATGTAAGTTTTGTGGTTTCCTGAGGTCAAAAATACCTACCTGCTTCTGTAAAAAATATGTCTTGCTCTAAAATGTCAGCCTTGTGTAACTAAAAATATTTTTTTAAAGTTATGTTTATTCACTGCATGTTAGACAACAACTCAGCTACATAGGCAAAATGATTTTAAAATGGGCATAATGAACCAGAGCAATGCAATAGGTTTGTGCTTATTACACAGTATAGAGCTTCCACAGACCCAAATGCTAAAAGGCAACTCACCAAGAAGTATGGTATGATTCTGAAGCTCACTTGTCATCAATTAAATGTGATCCTATAGAAAACTTCTGAACTGGACCCAACATTTCTGAAATAGCTATGCTTATTTTTTGCTACTGTCCCTTTCTCACAAATTCTAGAAAGAAAAAAAAAAAAAAAAGGTTAGAAATTATATATATACTCACTAGGAGATTCAAATGCTATTTGCAGAGAAAGAAGAACATTTGAATAGGTCTGTTCTTGCAGCCTGGGAGATCCACAGGTTTTACTAAGATTCCAAAATTTTAATTAACATTTGCCTGAAATAGAAGGGATTCTGTGACATAATTATAGGAATGTCATAATCCTTTATTTATAATAATCTTATGGAACTGCTAGCAGGAACTGTGGAAAGGCAAAAGCTGTATATGATATGATGATTATACAGGAACAGCTACATAGAAAAATACAGTGGTGAGCTGAGTTGCTTCAGAGATTCCCAGTGTTGTCTCTGATCATCTGTGATGCTTTTTTTCTTTGGAGATGTCCTTTCCCTGGCAAAGCCAAAAGACCACTGGTAAACTGCATACCTGGGCAATACTTTGCCAACACCTTTGTAGTTTATGCTCATGTCCCCACCCTGTACTCTGCATTTTGATGTTGAAACTCCATCATGTGTTGCCTGCTTAGCCAAGCTGGTCTCCTGATACGTCTGTGTATTGCAACAGACTGTTCTGAAGAAGGCTGTCCTGAAACCCTTGCCAGCTTTCCCCAAGTTCCTTGGCACTTCAGAGCTGCTTTCCATATGAACGCACCTCACTTCCAGAGGATGTCCAGATCAGCTCTCCTTGAGTGCAGGATCTGTTCCATGTAGCTCACAGGATCCACTTTCAGGGCTGCTACAGCCAATACCACAACATCACACCCATTCACATCATGGTTTCTGCTTCTGGGCAGCAGATCCTCATCACTTAGATGGACCCACCTCACCCTCAGTATGTGACTCGCAGACTTACTCAAGTTGTTTAAAGAAGACCTATTTCTTCATCCAACCCGGTAGCCCATAGTGCACACCCACAACCAGGTCACCTTCACTATGCCTGGGGATCCCACAGAGTTGTATTAAGGCTGCCAGTAAATAGGATGGTTCTCATAAAAGTCAGGCATGTACGCATAGTACTCTTTTCTTTATTACTGTTATTATTATTTTAAGTATTTTAACTACTTTTTGGAACTGCTTTCTGCTTTTAATAAATGTTATTTTAAGGAAGCTCTTCAGTTGTGGATTATCATTGTAATTAATCTGGAGGCAGTGGAAATGTAGAGCTCTCGACTCTAACACAGACAAGCTAAGATGATACTAGTTATACAGGGAGACTGCAACCCATATTTTACATGAGACTGGGAAAATTACTATTCTGTTCAGAGAGGCAGCTGGAAGTGGGACAGCTAACAGAAGTGCATGGAGATAGAGTGATGGAGGGAGAGGCAGAAAGAAGCAAAGGCTCATGTTGCTCAGATGTCACAGCAGCATAGCTCATCAAATGGCAGAACAGCATGCAAGGGAAGGTGATTCAAAATTCCCTTAACGAGGTCAAGGTTAGTACAATTTAAAAACCTTTAATCTTTTTGCCTCCCCTATAATCTTGCTTATTGCCCTTCTCCAAAGGGGAGGAATAGTATCTGTAGGCATAGGGGCTGAAAAAAAAATAAATAAATAAAAATCAGACTAAAAGGCAGGATGAAACCAGAGAATCATGTCACAGACTCCACTTGTATAGTTACCTAAAAGTTGTTTATTATTATTATTATTATTATTATTATTATTATTATTATTATTATTATTATTATTATTATTATTATTTTACTAGTCTTTCTTTCCTGGAACCAAAGCAAAAATTTGAATTCCTGTTTAAACTAAGCAGAAAGTAATTTCTTTCCATGAAGCAATAAAACCACCATGAAGATTGGGTATGTGGCCAGATTTGTTCCAGAAAATAAAACACCAGTTGGCCTTCAGGACACCAGAGAAACACCCTGGAAAAATTAGTAAAAGTGGGTTCCAGGAAGAACTAAGGAGCTGATACAGTTAACCACCACCAAATAAGAAAGAATTCATGTACAACAACTTTATAAACATGACACTCTAGAGTCTGGAGTGAAGGCTGGATGGTTCAGTGACTCCAGAACAATACAAACAGTAACTAGCTTGACTTCTACCCATCCTTGAGCAAAGCTTTTTTTCCCCTAAAATGTTTCCTGTCTTTTCTCAAAAGAAACATTAAAATTATTTTAAAATCAATAAAAAAAGAAACCACTCATTTTGGTAAATCTCTGTATTTTCTGTGTGATTGATTGTGAGGAGGAACTATTCAATACTACTGGATTCTGTTTGGCCTTCTTTTCCCCTTCTGTACAGGCCACATTCCAAAATAGTTAAGTATCAAAATATTTCTTTAATACACGGGGTACTTATTTCAAACTGCTTTTTTATATATACATTATACGTACAATGATTTCACATAGCAATATTATTTGTTTCCTGTGAATGTTTATTTTTTATTTTAAGAATAGCCTTACTCTAGTTATTAAAATATGAGAGTAGCAGTGGGTAAGGAGTTTAGATGTTTGATTTGAGGAGGCAAATCAATAATTGTCTGATAATAATATATATGTTACAGAGGTATTTCATTTCAGAAAAGAAGGACAGAAAATTAGAAAGTTATTTTTCTGCTAGTAATGTTTTCCCTTTCTGGGAAGAATTATACACAGAAAACCAGTCATAGGTATTTAGTGCATATAATACAGTTGATGTTCACTTCAGTTTACGCAGTCTGCTGCGATACCACTTTTTCCCTGTCTATTGGTGGGAAATTATTGTGCTGTTCCAGTTATTCATTGATAACTGTGAGAAAATTACTTTTAACTATTACTAATTTAAGATAGTTTGTAGTTGAAAAGTCAAATGAGATATTTTCCTTCAATAAATAAAGAGTAGTGCATGACTATACAGGAGCTTTGGGAGATTGCACTAAAGTTAGGTTACGAAAGTAAAGCATTACTTACAGTATGTTACAGATGAATGTAGCAGCAGAGCTACAAGCTATGAGATATGACTTGTTTTTCTGTAACAGTCCAGAAGTGTAGCTTTTTTTTTTTTTTTTTCTAAAAGTACTTTTAATCATGCAGAATAGCAAGGCATCAGTCCATTTGCAATGAAATAATGTAAACACATGTGCATATGTATTTTCCAGTCTGCCTTTACCTTCAGAATATGATTGCCAAAACAATAACAAGAACGTCTGCTTAGACATACAGTATTTTTTCTCAGCATTTTTGTTGTGTTAGGAACATGTTCAAAGGTTTTCTGGGTCAGAACAAAGGTCCTCACTACCTGACTTCTAAAAGTGGCCAAAAGCAGATATGTAGGAAGGAAGATAAACACAGGAAAAAATGTAAGGATGAGAATAATCCCAAGCATGAGAATAATCAGCACTCAAAACAAACACTGATTATGAATATTTACTACTATTTTCATCAATAATTAAATTATCTTTATTAACCCCAGCAACATAAAATTAAACAACACACTAAAATACACAAAAATGTGCTTGAACAGTCACTTTTCCATATCCAATCTGATCTTTTCAGCTAGAAAATGGTCACAGAACTTGATGGAAAACTCAAATTTTTAACCTTTTAAAGAGGGAGCAATCACCAGAATATTTTCCAGTTTGAGCACATATACTACAGATGGGACCAGCTCATTTAGTTGGCTTTAAATCAGAATTTCCTGAAAGTTTGTATCTGGTATTCTGCTCTCTGCTTCCCTATATTTTTGATTTATTCCTTTAGATGTTGCAGCCCAGAACACTTCTTAAAGTTCCTATGCATGCATATGCATGTAATCATTTACAAATGCAAAATCTGAAATAAAGACAAAAAAGAACTTGTTCATTTTAAATTAGACATTTAATTAGATGTTTGGCAGTGTCATTCTGTTTTAATATAATTCCTATGGATGTGGTTTATGAAAGACATGCATATTTTATTTCTCAGCATTATATAAGAGTTGAAAGCTTGTAATCGCCATATATCTTTACTCATAATGGGAAAGCAACTCATAAATAGCAGCTGAAAACCTGTCTGTCTAAGAGCTGAGCTACAGCTAAAGTTTTAAGGGAAAACTAGTAGACTGTGTTTTAAGTAGCCTGGGTGTCAAGGAAAGTAAACTGTAAAAGAAAACCTCAAGGCCTGACTCTCAGCTGATGTAAATCAGACTAGTTGTTTTACAAACTGATACAGGATTACACCAGTTGAAGACTGGCTCTGATTCTTGATCCTTAATTACAGTCTGATCCAAAAAAAAAAGTTATATGGAGAGTAGGCTTCTTAGGAGACAAAGTACAGCATTTTTATTAATCACATGAATACACAAATCAACTGGTCTTTGCTTACATTTAAATGAGAACATCCTTATAGAGTGCAAGCAAGAAGTTTACACTTAGCTAAGTCACATCATTACTAATGCTAAATCCACTTTACTCCAACACAGGTATCTTCCTTTCTAAACATGGATGACTAATGTCCTTCAGCTCAGCAGCAAAGTTACTCGAGTCTTTTGGGTAGACCAGGGTATACAGCAGCATTGCCCAATTTCAAGTTGCAGTGATTTCACTTTCTCTTCTGAACTTCTTTTCTGTTTCTGTATGACATACTGACCTACAATATGGTTCAATAAGTTTGGCAACCAATGAAGCCTACTGACCCCTAGGAGTTTAGTTCTTTTTGATGCCAGTACCAATGCCAATTTGCATGCAAAGAACAAACACTGGGAGTCACCTCCAAATTCTACAGGGAAATCAGGAGCCAAAGAAACTCATATTTTCAAGGCTCTACTGCACCCTTCAAGCCTGAGATATAGTGGTTAGAATGTGAGTAGCAGCCAGCTTCAAAAGGAGATAACAGGTAGAACATTTTTGTTATGTATACATATTTTCAAATTAAATGTTTATTTTCAAAAATAAAAATACTTTTCAATAGTCAGGAGACTTGCTATCACTTGAAGTATCATTGGTTGTCTCTCAAAATCTGGATATTACAGAGTTTCTGTTCCAATTTTTAAACAAAATTTAGTTTTGCTGAAGATTAATACATTCACAACCCAGCACACCACAGTTCTCTAAATATAAAACAAATGCAATGTCTTCATGTGCAAGCATGAAGATGCTCTCTGCTTTCAGCTGTTGGGAGGATGGGTCAAGTTATGCTTTCTTAACCCCCCCCCAAAATGTCCCGCTTACTTCAATGTATGTAACATTTCACTCCATCTTGGGATGCCTCTCTATCAAACTAATTGGTTGTTGGCCAATTTTCTTAGGCTACCTTCAAGGATGCTGACTGATTTCATATCTCATTTTAACGTAATTGAGAACTGCCTTTATACGTGGACGAAATCCATAATGTGTCATCGAAAATGTTATTTTTTTCTGTTCTTTAAAAATGTTCTGGCTTATATTAGAGAAAGAATCTTAAATGAAACAATCAAATTATTGACTGAGTTCATTCCTTGTTGAATAATTCAGATCCTTAATATTAATTCCATTGAAGCCCACTGGTGTAATGCCTAACAAATTCAGTTAAAATAAATTTTAGTATGTTGTATATACTAATATAAAATACTAATGAAAGCAATGGAAAGGCAATACTGTAAATAAATGAATACTCTAAGAAATTATGTTGCTCCATGCCCTTAATAGATAATTAACAAAAGACCATGTTAATGATACTGTTACTTCCAAGAGGTTATTGACATATCTTTTCCAGTTTCTTAGATCAGAGTTCAAAGAAATCTGTTTTTGTTGTAGTTGTGCTGTTTTTTGTTTGTTTGTTTGGTTGGTTGGTTTTGTTTTTTAGTGGCATGGTGCAGGAAGAAATGCTAGCCATGATACTTCCCCCATGGCCCACAGGGCATGACCTAACCAAGGGCTCCTAGGAAATACACATTGTCTGTGGAATTACAACTGTTTCTCAATAGATTCTTCTGCAAGTATTTCTTCTGTAGTCTGATAAGGTAGATCTGCTCCTGCTGAGTACTGAGCACGGCAGAAAATATCACCTATAGAGAAGGTCAAAAAGGGACAGACTCCTTCATACCAGACTGTCTGAAACTAAATATTGTCTGAGCGAATGGATACATATTATTCTGTCATTTTTGAGTCATTTTCTGTCTGTGTTTAGGATTTTGGATGCCTTTGAATGACTCTAGAATACACTACACAGAGTTTGTTGTATTAGTTTAAAATAGTTAATTTTTGAATATATTCAAAGTGAATTCTGTGTATTACAGTAGTAACTTAAAATTCCCTGGTTTGATTTATGTAAGATCTGTACAACTGATGTCTTTGTCTAAATTTTGGGAAAATGAAGGAAACTTAGTTAAAAGTAATATTAGCCTCTAAATATTAATATGGTAAAAGAGGCCACCAATGAAAGAAATCCATATGTTTCCAACCTGTCCAAAATGTAACATGTGGACTTGTATAAGCAATGAGATGGTTTTGAGTTGTTCAGTCTGCAGTCTGAACAACTGGGTAGTATTCCTGACTTTATATATTTATTCAAACCATGTAAACTCTCTACACTTCAGTTTCGCTTCTTAAATAATAACAAAATTACCCATTTTGTTTTGTGAGAAGCTAAAATATTTTTATGTCAGTTCAAGGATCCTCAGCATAAAATACACATGAACTTGAATTCTCATACAGAACACAGAGAATATATTAGAAGAATAACATGAGGCAAGATGAACTGTAGACCTGTAAATGAACTAGAGATATAAGCTACATAAGATTGAGAGAAATAAATACAGAGGCAATGAGGCCAGCACTGTTTTCTGGAAGCGTGTTTCTGCCCAATGTTTTCTAGCATGTGGCTGTCTCGTGGATCTTTTCTCATTAGATACTGTGTTCAGCTTTGGGCCCCTCATTACAGGAAGGACATAGAGGCCCTGGAACATGTACAAAGAAGAGCTACAAAGCTGCTGAAGGGCCTGGAACACAAGTCCTGTAAGGAGGGGCTGAGGGAACTGGGGTTCTTTAGTCTGGAGAAGAGGAGGTCCAGGGGAAACCTTATTGCTCTCTACAGCTACCTGAAAGGAAGTTGTGGGGAGCTGGGGGTTGGCCTATTCTCGTAGATAACTAGTGAAAGGACTAGAGGCAATGGCCTCAAGTTGTGCCAGGAAAGGTTCAGGTTGGAAATTAGGGGAACTTTCTTCTCAGAAAAGTAGTCAGGCATTGGAATGGGTTGCCCAGGGGGATGGTAGAGTCACCATCCCTAAGGGCATTTAAGAAAAGGTTGGATGTGGTGCTTAGGGACATGGTTTAGTGGGTGATATTGGCATTAGGGGGAAGGTTGGATTAGATGATCACAGAATCACAGGATCATCTACGTTGGAAGAGACTTCCAAGATCACCTAGTCCAACCTTTGTCCTAACACTAACAAGTCCTCCACTAAGCCATAACACTAAGCTCTACATCTAAACGTTTTTTAAAGATCTCCAGGGATGGTGACTCAACCACTTCCCTGGGCAGCCCATTCCAATGCCTAACAACGCTTTCAGTAAAGAAGTTCTTCCTAATATCCAACCTAAACCTCCCCTGGCACAACTTTAGCCCATTCCCCCTTGTCCTGTCACCAGGCATGTGGGAGAATAGACCAACCCCCACCTCGATACAGCCTCCTTTAAGGTACCTGTAGAGAGCAATAAGGTCACCTCTGAGCCTCCTCTTTTCCAGACTGAACAATCCCAGCTCCCTCAGCCACTCTTCGTAAGACTTGTTCTCCAGACCCCTCAAAAGCTTCGTTGCCCTTCTCTGGACTCGCTCAAGTACCTTGATGTCCTTCCTGTAGTGAGGGGCCCAAAACTGAACACAGTACTCGAGGTGCAGCCTCACCAGAGCTGAGTACAGAGGGGCAATTACTTCCCTAGCCCTGCTGGCCACACTGTTTCTTATGCAATCCAGGATGCTGTTGACCTTCTTGGGCACCTGAGAACACTGCTGGCTCATATTCAGCCAACCATCAACCAATACTCCCAGGTCCTTCTCTGCCAGGCAGCTTTCCAACCACTCCTCTCCCAGACTGTAGTGCTTCTCAGGGTTGTTGTGCCCCAGGTACAGGACCCGGCACTTGACCTTATTGAACTTCATACAGTTGACCTCAGCCCATCTGTCCAGCCTATCCAGATCCTCCTGCAGATTTCCTTGAGAAGATTGACACACGCACCTAACTTGGTGTTGTCTGCAAACTTACTGAGGGTGCACTCAATGCCCTCATCCAGATCATCGATAAAGATATTAAAGAGAACTGGCCCCAGTACTGAGCCCTGGGGAATGCCACTAGTGACTGGCCTCCAACTGGATTTAACTCCATTCAATGCGACTCTTTGGGCCCGACTATCCAGCCAGTTTCTAACCCAACAAAGTGTACGCCAGTTTCAGCCAAGAGCAACCAGTTTATCTTAGAGACCTTTTCCAACCCTAATAATTCTATGATTCTCTATCCTCTCTACAGTTGCCTATAATTACAGGGGAAGAGGCTGATAACTCCAATGATTATTCTGGACCTGGTTCCAAATGTGCCCTAATTCTGTGTTTTGAATGTACCAGATAAGGAAAAAAATATCCATTCAGCATCTACGTTGGCTGGCCTTAAGGAAAGAATTCAACCATGACATGTATGCCGTAAGAGCTGGAACAGTTATTTCTGTTGAGTCATATAATGCTTAACAGATATTCCCTTGCTTATGGGGTTATTCCTGACTTCCTTACTTGTTTAAAATGTATGGATTCTAGTTACTAGTATGAGGAAAATGAATAATCAGGAAGGTAAAGAAAAACCTGTTGTAACAGCAAAGCAGGAGTAGATCCTTACATGCCCTGAGTGTTTGATTAGAAATGTGATTGCCTTTATTTGAAACTTGTGAACAAAGTCCCATTATGATCTGGATCCTTCAGCAGCTTTGCAAAGTATAAAAAGATTTGAGTGTATGTACATAGAGGTGTACTGCATATATATACATATATACATGTATATGCAGGACATATATAGATATGGGGGGTTGGGGGGGAAACTTGAGTTTAGATACTTTATAACACCTTACATGTAAATCTATGCAAACCTTTGAATTTTGTGACTTTGGTGATTTTTTTTTTCTTTCTATGCTAAGATACCTATCTTACTAGGCATATTTTTCTCTTTTTAAAATGTAAAATGTGTACTTTTTCTGTTTGCTTAGTTCCTGTCTTGAAAATCAAATCAATCTCATCATGTAATGAGAACCAATCTGTAACAGACTTCCAGACTGCAGAGACAGTCATCTAATGTTACAAGGACTGAACACTTTATAAGTTCAGTTTTTTACCAAACCACATCTGAAATGACAGAAAAACTGTACCTCCCAAATACAATAGAAGCGTGATTGATTTTATGCTGGTAAAGGTGTGCCGACAGTAAACTCATAAATATGCTGAATAGATAACATATGTAAGGAATAACATTAGTTTATTTAAATCCTGGGGGAAAGGGAGGGAGAGGTTATATTTTACATGTGTATACCAATACTGTATAGTTTTTTTTTGGTCTCAGATGCTAATACACTGTGCTTACATGAATGCCTAAAATGTAACATCCGAAAATGTATAAATATTAAAAACAAACAAAACAACAGCAACAACAACAACAAATTTATTTGAAAGCTTAGATATAAGTACTGTAGTTATATTTCTTTAACATATACTTAAATGATTTTATATCACTGCTTTAACAAAAATTATATATTTAGATATTTCAAAGTTAAGTTTGTATATGTGGTTCTTCTAAACTCTATTACAGCCTGACATCCATGGATAATCAGAGTGTCAGACATATGTAGCACTGTTGATCATTTTAGCAAATTCTTGTGTAGTTCTACTCCTTTATTTTAAGAAGATTGTAACCTTTAGTTTTCTTCTTAAAATAATTTACAATGTAGAGGTAAGCTATACAAAATATTTATGCCACAGAAGTCAGAAGAAGGTATGTCTTCACATTTTAGCCATTTTTTTAATGGTATCGTGGTCTATACCTGTCATGACCAGAATGTTTTCTCTTAAGTGCATAAGGTTTGTAGCGGGGGGCTGAAGGTCAGATCCTCAGCTGGAGTAAATCAGTAAGTCCCACTGACTTATTAAAATTATGCAGGTTAATATTGCTGAAGATCTGTCCTCTTATCTTTTACTTCTCAGAGAAAATTAAGTACAACTTTTGCTCCATGTAATTATATCAAAAGAATACTGTGGTAGAAGAACTTTTGGTTAAAACAAAGAATAATTTGTTGTACTTCATTCTGTGTGTATGTTTCTGAAGGCAAATGTTGGCTGTAACTGGACTGGTAAGTAATTTTACCACTTATTCAACCTCCTTGGACTATAGCAGATTTGGGAACGTCCAAAGAAACATATATGGGGTAAGATATAGAATAGATTTACGTTAAGTCTATGTAAATTCATACAATGTGAACTTTCTTTTGAAACCACCTTCACATGACAGTATTTCATATTTTCCATGATGTAATATATTTTGGATGAATAATACTGAACCTGAAAAAGGCTCAGAAAGAGACTAAGGAAGAAAGCTGATTGACAAAACTTCACGGAATTGCTTGAGCTATTTACAAAATCTGAAACTCAAATCTCCCAGTACACACAGGTCTAGTGAATCATAGATTTTCCAATATTAATGTTCAGTCATCTTTTTATACCTTAGGCTAGCATACAGAAGAATCATGGAGAGTATATTCAGCACTGCAGCTCTTCAGTTTTCTTTTATGTTTTTCTTCTATTGTAGAGTTTTTTGTTTGTTTGTTTGTTTATAATGTGCATCATGGGAAGTATTTTGGCAAAGAAACTGATTAAGTGTTCCATTTAATAGTATCATGGCAAAGAATGTTTTCTTCAAAACCAGGCTGTTGCTTCACTTCTGACCAAAGGAAATTTTTTTTTATTTTTTATTTTTTTGTATATGTACAACCTGTTTTGAATCAAATAATATCAAATTAAATAACGAAATTAATGTGACATGGGGTAGCTTCTATGAGGAGTCCAGAAGATTCCCCATGTTAAATCAGAGCCCATTTCAGGTGGCTCTAGAGGGACCTGCTGCTGGCCAGAGCTGAGCTAGTGAATGACACTGGCTAGGCCTCTGTGAGAGCAAATTTAAGAAAGGGGAAAAAAAACTGCTGGGAGAAAAGAGTGAAAAACAGCCCTGCATGAAGTACTTCAGGTAACAGAGCACTTCTCCTGTCGCCTGTGGAGAGGCTCCTTGTGGAGCAGGCTGTCCCCCTGCAGCCCATGGGTCCCACATGGAGCAGATCACTGCTGCAGCCCCCCCATGGGTGGAGGAGCCCCCGGTGGAGCAGGTGGATGTGGCCTGGAGGAGGCTGCGGCCCATGGAGAGCCCCCGCAGGAGCAGGCCCCGGGCCGGAGCTGCAGCCCATGGAGAGGAGCCCACGCAGGAGCAGGGGTCTGGGGGGAGCTGCCGCCCACCCGTGGGGGACCCGTGCTGGAGCAGTTTGCTCCTGGGGGATAGACCCTGTGGTACAGAGCCATGTGGGAGCAGTTCTTGAAGAGCTGCTGCCTGTAGGCAGCCCCCACAGGTTCAGTTCGGGAAGGACGGCATCCCGTGGGAGGGACCCCATGGGGAGCAGGGGCAGAGAGGGCCCATGAGGAAGTGGTGGAAATGAAGCATTAGGTACTGAGCAGAGCCCCCATTCCCTGTTCCCCTGTGCCACTCTGGGGGAGGACATATAAGAGGGTGGATGGGAGGTAGGTGTTTTTAGTTTGCTTTTAGTTTCTCACTGCTCTAGTTTATTAGTAATAGGCAATAAATTTTATTAATCTTTCTATGCTGAGTCTGTTTTGCCCATGATGATAATTGCTGAGTGATTTTCCTGTCCTCATTTCAATCCTTGAGCTCTTTTCATCATATTTTCTCCCTCTTTTCCTTTGAGGAGGGTGATTGAGAGAGCAGTTGTGTTTAGCTGCCCATCTGGGTAAAACCACCACAACAATGAGGTCAGTCTTTTGGTCACAAATATTGTTAGAGCTAAAGTCATCTTACCTGCTCTCTTCCGGTTTTATCATCCCTTGTTTACTTGCAACCACTGACACAGTAATCACACCATTTTAAATTCAGTTTCCTTTGAAACCCATTTCTGCCTCCACAGAGGAAGAAAGAAAACAAAGACCAAGGTGATCTTGAGCTTGAGATACTTAAATCGACACCCAGCTATCATTTTCATTTTTGTATGTTGAAACAGTGGAATACAGCTAGTGTCAGAGCACATAGGTCAATTTTAAGTTGCAGTCACAAAAACGTGGAAAAAAAATACAGGAGAAGGATCCAACTCTAGGTCAAGAGGCATAGAAATTGAAAACTATCATCTTTGTACCAAATACATAGCTGCTTGTCAAAGTGTTATAATAGAGTTAGTCAGTTGTGTGGTAATGCTGTAGATGGTCCCAGAAGTGATTTAAGTGGTTTAATCTAATTTTACCCTCAGGGGCTAATAAACTCTCTGTAACAGGTGAACTATAGGATAGTTGAAAAACTTACCCTGTGCAGCTGAAGACAGCTGTGTCCATGTGTGCTAACCTGGCACATCGAACACTGTACATAATTGCAAAATGCAACAAAAATCATCTGGAAGTGTTTAGCCAATAGCTCCTGAGAAACTTGTGCCTTGGCACCAATTCTGTCAAGAGGCAACTGGGTTTTCTTGTTCACTAGATCTTGACACCAGCTGAATAAAATGAAGTTACTGAGCCAGTAATCCCACAAAGAGAGGCTTTGGCATAGAAATCAAAGTGACACATTGGTAATGCTGAAGCAGTACCACTGCAGAACTCTGGGCTCTCACAAAAAAACAGGCTGCCTGAGCAGTGATCTCCCCCCAACACACACACCAGCACATGCACAAAGAAAGAAAGAAAACTGAAAAAGACAGAATTACTCTGATAGCATTTCACTAAGCTCATTTTAGAGACAGGAACCCCTATAGCAATCTGGCCATTGACACCAAAGTAGCATACCAGTACAAAGCCAGTTCCCATGCTTATACGACCTGTCCCTTGACATCAATCCACTAAAAAAGAGGCTCTGATGATCCAGTGAGTGAAAGGGGTCATGACATCAGCCCAGTCAGGAATTACTTAGACAAAACTTCGTAAAGAAGAGTCTGTGCCTTGGTGTCAAACAAGAAGACAGAGACATTGGCTCTTAAGCATTAAATCTTGGACATTGACCCCAGACAAACAAGACAGTTTCTGAGCCAAAAATTTCAAAGGGGTTTATGCTTTAGCATTATCACAGCAAGGTAGCTGTGATTTATGGAATAACCACACAAAAAGCCTGTACCTTGGCATTAGGCCAGCAATTGAGAACTGCTAAATCAATGAGCTCAGAGAGGCCTGTTTTCTGTCTGGACAGGAATACTCAGCAGTAGCAATGTGAAAAAAATGGAGAGAGCAAAGCTCTCCATCCAGCTTCTAACACTGGGGGCAGTCTAGTGTTTTGTTTTTTAAACTCTTCCATCACTCCACTGACTACTCAAATAAAGATTCATGAAGATTCAAGGTAAAAGAATCTCAGATGGGGACAGAGAAAGAAGCAGGAGCTTGACTGAAGGTTTATCCAAACTTCAGAGCCTTTTACTAGGAAACATCCCTATTTAATGGAAAGCTTATCCAGAGTGAAAATCCTCTAATTCTGATCTTTCATGGGAAATGCTGATCCATTTGCCTAGCAAAGTCAAAAAGTTATAAGTTTAGTATATAGCTGCTGTTATGTGTTAGCATCTACCATGTCAAATTCCAAACAGGACATGACATATTCTCATTTTAAGAATATGAATTTATTTGTAACTAAAGATACATTTCAAAGATTTTTTTAGTATAATATTTTGTTTTACATTTCAACAATTTATTATAAACAAAACAAGCTAAAAAAAAAGGGGGGTGGGGGGAATTGTCAGTGTCATTGACAGTTGCATTGTCATTGACTAGAAAAGTGAATTGGTGCTGGTCATTCTCATGGTGCTACTGGACCAGTGGCTGGTAAAAAAAATGAGATAAGTAGGAATTGACTGGCAGCTAGCAAACGTGACGCCCATCTACAAGAAGGGCCAGAGGGCAGATCCGGGGAACTATAGGCCTGTCAGTTTGACCTCAGTGCCAGGGAAGCTCGTGGAGTAGATTATCTTAAGAGTCATCACGCAGCACTTGCAGGTCAAGCAGGCGATCAGGCCCAGTCAGCAAGGGCTTATGAAAGGCAGGTCCTGCTTGATAAACCTGATCTCCTTCTGTGACAAAGTGACGCGCTTGGTGGATGAGGGAAAGGCTGTGGATGTGGTCTACCTTGACTTCAGCAAGGCTTTTGACATCATTTCCCACAGCATTCTCCTCAAGAAACTGGCTTCTCTTGGCTTGGACTGGCGCACGCTTCGTTGGGTTAGAAACTGGCTGGATAGCTGGGCCCAAAGAGCTGTGGTAAATGGAGTCAAGTCCAGTTGGAGGCCGGTTACTAGTGGCGTTCCCCAGGGCTCGGTGCTGGGGCCGGTCCTCTTTAATATCTTCATCGATGATCTGGATGAGGGCATTGAGTGCACCCTCAGTAAGTTCGCAGACAACACCAAGTTAGGTGCGTGTGTCGATCTGCTTGAGGGTAGGAAAGCTCTGCAGGAGGATCTGGATAGGCTGCACCGGTGGGCTGAGGTCAACTGTATGAAGTTCAATAAGGTCAAGTGCTGGGTCCTGCACCTGGGGCGCAATAACCCCAAGCAGAGCTACAGGCTGGGAGATGAGTGGTTGGAAAGCTGCCTGGCAGAGAAGGACCTGGGAGTGATGGTTGATAGTTGGCTGAATATGAGCCAACAGTGTTCTCAGGTGCCCAGGAAGGCCAGCATCCTATCTTGCATAAGAAGCAGTGTGACCAGCAGGGATAGGGAAGTGATTGTCCCCCTGTACTCAGCTCTGCTGAGGCCACACCTCGAGTACTGTGTTCAGTTTTGGCCCCTCGCTACAAGAAGGAAATTGAGGTGCTCGAGCGGGTGCAGAGAAGGGCGACGAAGCTTTTGAGGGTCCTGGAGAACAAGTCCTGCGGGGAGCGGCTGAGGGAGCTGGGGTTGTTCAGTCTGGAGAAAAAGAGGCTCAGGGTGACCTTATTGCTCTCTACAGGTACCTTAAAGGAGGCTGTATTAAGGTGGGGGTTGGTCTACTCTCCCACGTGCCTGGTGACAGGACAAGGGGGAATGGGCTTAAGTTGCACCAGGGGAGTTTTAGGTTGGATGTTAGGAAGAACTTCTTTACCAAAAGGATTGTTAGACATTGGAATGGGCTGCCCAGGGAAGTGGTGGAGTCAGCATCCCTGGAGGTCTTTAAAAGACGTTTAGATGTAGAGCTTAGGGATATGGTTTAGTGGAGGACTGTTGGTGTTAGGTCAGAGGTTGGACTTGATGATCTTGAGGTCTCTTCCAACCTAGAAATTCTGTGATTCTGTGATTCTGTGAATTATTAGTACATTATATATTTTGATCACTTTAAGATTGCACTTTGCCTCCAACTTGTCGTAAATAATATTTAGTACTAAGTCACCAAAGGGTTTTTAAATCCACGTCTAAGGAAACATATAGTGTCTAAAACAGAAAATGTATTTTTATACTCCAGATCCATCAGTGGGGAGACCTTTGATGATTTAACTGACATCAAACCAAACATCACCCAGTGAATGTTCTTGAGGACAACTGCAGTTCAACACATAGAATCATAGAATGGCTCAGGTTGGAAGGGACCTTAAAGATAATCTAGTTCCAACCCACCTGCCATAGGCAGGAACACCACCCACCAGATCAGGTTGCCCAGGGCCTCATCTAATCTGATCTTGAACACCTCCAGGGATGGGGCATCCACAACCTCCCTGAGAACTTGTTCCAGTGCCTCACCACCCTCTGAGTGAACAATTTCTTCCTAACCTCTAATCCAAACCTACCCTCTTTTAGTTTAAAACAATTCTTCCTTGTCCTGTCCTTATCTGATTGAGTGAAGAGTCACTCTCCATCTGTTAAATACCCTTTAAGTACTGAAAGCCACAATGAGGTCACCCAGGAGCTTTCTCTTCTGTAGGCTGAACATCTCCAGCTCTCTTGTAGGAGAGGTGCTCCAGTCCTCTGATCATTTTCATGGCCCTCCTCTGGACCCACTCAGACAGATCCACATCCTTCTTGTGCTGGGGGCCCCAGACCTGGACACAGCACTCCAAGTGGGGCCTCACAAGGGCAGAGCAGAGGGGCACAATCACTTCCCTCCATCTGCTGCCCACCCCTCTGTTGATGCAGCCCAGGGTGCAGTTGGCCTTCTCGGCTGCAAGCATATGCTGCTGGCTCATGTTGAGCTTTTCATCTACCATAACCCCCAAGTTCTTCTCTGCAGGGCTGCTCTGAATGAGTTCTCCCAGTCTGTGCTCCAACCCAGGTGCATCACCTGGCACTTAGACTTGTTGAACCTCATTATGTTCACATGGGCCAAATTTTCAAGCTTGTCCAGGTCCCTCTTCCTCCTGTTTTATCAACTGCACCAGTCTGCTTGGTGTTGTCTGTCTGAAAATTTGCTGAGGGTGCACTCAATCCTACTCTTTGTGTCATTGGTAAAGATATTAAACAGTACCGGTCCCAGGACAGACCCCTGAGGTATACCACTTGTCACCAGCCTCCACCTGGACATGGAGCCATTAAGCACCACTTTTGGGTGTGACCTTCAAGCCAACTCTTTATCCACAGAATGGTCCACCCTTCAAATCTATTTCTCTCTAGTTTGGAGATCAGGATGCCATGTGGGATAGTGTCAAAAACCTTACAGAAGTCCAGGCAGATGACGTTGGTCAGTCCTCTCTTGTCAACTGATGCAGTCATTCCATTGTAGAAAGCCACCCATTTGATCAGGCATGATTTACCCTTGGTGAAGCTATCCTGGCTGTCTCAGATCTCCTCATTGTCTTGCATATGCCTTGACATTGCTTCCAGGAGGATCTGTTCCATGATCTTGACAGGCACAGAGGTGAGGCTCACCGGTCTGTAGTTCCCTGTTTTTTTTTCTTTCTTCCCTTTTTAAAAATGGGAGTTTCCCTTTTTCCAGTCACCAGGGACTTTGCCTCCATCTACAGGTTTAGGGAAATGAAAGACTTGGGGAACCTGTCTGGCAGTGAAGACTGAGGCAAAGAAGTTGTGGAGCACCTCAGCCTTCTCCATGTCTGTCGTTACCAGTTCACCTTCATGGGAGAGGGTACACTCTCCTTGGCCTTTCTTTCTTCTAACTCCTCCACCATGGGCAGGGACACCTCCCATTATATCAAGTTGCTCAAAGCTCTATCCAATGTCTCTGAGTGAAGCACAGTAGAACCCAACAGAGGATATACTGCACCAAAGCTTTCTTATGGATACTGCAAGGCAAACATAACACAGAAAAATAATTCTTCATGTTCAGAAATAAGTCTGAAAGGCAGGAAATCAGTGAATTGTTCCTTTAGTCTTCTGTCTAATACTTATTCATGCTAAATTTGTTCATTGTTCTTACAGCAGAGCTAAGTACAATTCCTAAGAATAACTATATAACAAATTTACCATGATGATAATAAATTCCAGTGTCTCCTGCCAAAACAAGGGGAGGTAACTACAGGAAGAAGAACTGAAACAGTACTGAAATTATGATAAAAATACTTTTCTAAGCAAAGGGAACCATCCAACATATTTGTATCTTATGTATTAGTGATAATTTCTTTTAGTATGATATTGCACTCTTTTACTTTGGGTTCATGTCACTTAGTCCCAGCACTAGTCCTTGCAGTAAGATTGATTCAGATTCCTCATGTTTATATGAGGTGGGTCTCCATGGAGTAATCACCCTAAAGGTCCATCACCTCAGTAAGAATTGTGAACTATATTGATGTGACATTTTATGCAACTAGGCTGATTTGTATATCATCAGAGAATATGGGTTCCTTTATTTCAGCACAGGTGTATGCACGTTTGTGGGAGAGAGGAAGCTGGGGGAGACCAGCTGAAAATATTAAGGTCAAAGGTAAATGAAGTGACAGACATTCCCTAATCATTAAGACAAAAGCCCTGCCACTGTTTTCTTAGTACTCATGCCATGTGTTGCTGGTTAGCAGCTCTAAATGTGGCAAGCATCAGAAAAAGAGAAATGTCAGCCAAGTTCTGTTTAGTGATAATGTCAAAACAAGAGCCAAGATGACATTCTTAGAACCTAGGAACTTTTTTTTTTTTTTTTTTTTAGTACGTGTTTGTTGTTCTTTTTTGTTTGTTTGTTTGTTTGTTTGTTTGTTTTGTTCTGTTTGCTTATTTTAAAATGTAACTAACAGTGTTCAGCTAGCTGCAAGAATTGCAGTTGGTGATTAAAAAAGTTATTCTTCCTTAAAAGGAATGACAACACCATTTCCTTTACATTTCTTAGGATATTCTAAAATATCCTGAAGTTCTTCAATAAAGATGTTGCTATACATAATGGATGGTATTATGTCCCTCTTCCTGTTTTCATACTAAAAAATGGAGCAAAGTCTTTAAGGGCTAATCTTCCGGCTTTTACTAAGGCAAAATTTCTCCTGCAAGAAGCTTATTTGCTTGAAAAAGATTATTCAACACCTATTAATTTCATTAAGTTGACTAGTAGTCTGATGTTGCTTTCAGAGAATTGAAAAACTTAATTCTGTTAAAATTTCAACTAGGGAAACTTCATGTTCTTTGCATAATACAAGATCAGACTCCTCAAATTAGCAAAAAAATTAAGTTAAAGAAAAAAAATAGAGCAAGAGGGACTCACACAAGGAGAAAGAGATTAAAACATTTAATGTCTATTAATTTTTTTTTTTTTGAATTGAAATTGTTTATATAAATTGTTTATATATGTTTATGTATGAAACATACATCACAGGTCTGCTGAACTTGATACATGGAAACACATTCTAATTCTGATCAGTCCCCTCTTCATCAGAGAGTGTAGAGACAGGACAAGGAGTAATTTAGTTTAATAGTATTAGACTAAAACAGGGTAGGTTTGGATTAGAGGCTAGGAGGAAATTCTTCACTGAGAGGGTGTTGAGGCACTGAAATAGGTTGCCCAGAGAAGCTGTGGATGCTCCATCCCTGGAAGTGTTCAAGGCCATGTTGGATGGGGCTTTGAGCAGCCTGGTCTGGTGGGAGGTGTCCCTGCCCTTGGCAGGGGGGTTGGAACTGGATGACTTTTAAAGTCCATTCCTACCCAAACCATATTATGATTCTATAATTCTAATCTCCATTCTAAACTGTTCCACTTGATCTTAACTCTTTAATAGATACATACAGTTCAAGAATATATGGACTGAAAACATTTATACATTTTCATAAATGTGAAGCAAAACTGATCCCACTGAACCATTGATTCAGCAGTGCTATTAAGTACCTACCCTTTTGTTCTAAAAAATACATTGACTAAAGAAAATCACTGGCCCTCAGAAGCATCTTTTGCTCTTGGATCTCATCTTCTATCCATTCAAACCAGTGAAACAGTTGCCATTTATTACAGTACTGTAAACACTCTACACATGCTCTAGATTTTTCTCCCTCCTATTTTTATACAGATTCTGTTTTCTTTTCTGTGTGAGTAAAAAAAAAGTTTCAGGCTTGTAATAAATAAAGGAGACTTCTGCAAAACAAAACAAAACATGAAACACCTAATATATTTGTGTTTGACTATTTTTTTAAACAAAATAACTCAGAAATAGAAATATATCAAATCTGTTTTAGTCAAGGGACAATGGGGTGAGTGAAGTTAGAATATTTCAGATTTGGTCTGGATTTTGTATGCAGATCTCATTCCATTCCTCCACCCCTCAGATGGAATTTAGATTTCCAAACAGATACTAATCTTGAAAAGAATTGGGGGCGGGTAGAGAGTATTTGATGTGGTGCATAGCAGTGGTTTTGGCAAATGGAAGTATTCTTATTTCTAAGCTCAAGGTGACTCTTTTCGTTATTTAGTTTTCCAACATTCATGTGCCATTAACCACTGGCCCTTCTTTACACCCACAGTAACCCAGAAAACATTCTCATAGCCACAATGCATCTTGTGGCTTTTTAAATGTGGCTTCGATCAGCTCTCAAGTCTTGGCAGCAAAAAGCTGCTGAATGTTGGACTTTTCAATACCCTGGCTACTCCTGTGGTGAAGAACCTACCTCTTTGATACCTGGCAATGGTAAAGAAAGCCAAGAACTGACTATCTGGAATTAGCCACATGAAGGGAAGGGAAGGGAAGGGAAGGGAAGGGAAGGGAAGGGAAGGGAAGGGAAGGGAAGGGAAGGGAAGGGAAGGGAAGGGAAGGGAAGGGAAGGGAAGGGAAGGGAAGGGAAGGGAAGGGAAGGGAAGGGAAGGGAAGGGAAGGGAAGGGAAGGGAAGGGAAGGGAAGGGAAGGGAAGGGAAGGGAAGGGAAGGGAAGGGATTCACATTTTTCTAAACCCCAGTAAAATATGTCACAGTACATTAACATATATAACATACAATTGATAGCTGGGGGAAGAGAGCCTACAATAACAGCATCATTTCAATTTGCAAGAACACCACACAGCTCTTATAAAACTGATGAGGTCAGCTCCAAAGAGAACAGGTGGCTTAAAACCACCCAAAAATCTTATTCCTCTACTATACTGAAAGAGAAAAATACCTCAAAGGACTGGACAGCATGGAAGGCATATGAGCACTCCCATCTATTAAAAGGAGGTGAAACCTTCTCTCTGTTTCAGGTACTACAAAGTACTGAGGTCATAGAAGTAGGGGAAAAAGTAATTTCTCTACCACCCTGTTACCTTTGTTATAAAATGTCACCCTTTCTATCACTATTGCAAAGTCCTGTAAAATCATCTTCCAGACTCTTTTTTGGGGAAGATGAGCTACCAAGCTTAAGGTGCAGAAAGCATTACCCCAGATATTTGACATTTGTTAAGGCTGCAGAGATGATGCTCTCCCACCCTGATGTAGTCTATAGAAGACCAGTGAACAGCAAATTATCAATCATCTTATACTCACTACTGTTGTCATGATAGCAAAGTAGCAAAGTTGAAGTAGAGAGAGAGAGAGATTGAAAATCCATCTCTGAAAGGTGTTCCTACTTATCCCCAGAATAAAGATATATAAAACAAAGTTCTTTACAATTTGCTTCATACAAGTTCATGCTGTACCTCTTTATAATATATTATATTAGCAAAAGATGGAAAATAGTAAATGTATTAGGTAATAATTCAAATGATATTATAGAAAATATTAAATTTCAAATTCTCTTTTCATGACTGATTTCTGTAGGATACAATGTTCTAAAGATCAATGCCTGCTCCTGTAGATATCTGATCAGGCAACTTCTATTATTCCCAAAGTGTGGCAGGACAGGAGTTTCAATGTATTACAACTACTTAAAATAGAAAGCAAATCTTTATAACAATTTACAATAGCATGCAAAACAATCTCTTTGACTTAATACACAGACTCTGAGGAGGAGATAAACAGTAATTCCCACTGCACTCCTGTTCCATATACTTCTTATCACTGATTTGCTTGTTATATCCTTGGTTTCACTTCATCTTCCTTCTTTTATGGAGCAAAAGATAAAAGTAAATAGAGACCTGGAACTTGTCCCTCAGGAGAATCTGTGCTGGAAGATGGTGGAATGATAAATACTGTAAGAAGTGTGATCTCTGTGCATCTGCTTGTATGACAAAATGGTAGTGAGTGTGATTACATGTATAGGAGGTTGCACTTGTTTTGGCTGAATAAACTTGCACTGATCTCCTTTCTTAAGTAAGTGGTTGAACAGTGAATTCTCATCTGACTTTTTCCCTACACTTATTTCATCCTAAACTGGCATAAAAAAACAGAACACTTTAGACAGTTGGAATCTCCTGTACAAAATGAAACAGAAAGATCATATTCTGAAGCATATGATCCAGGTACAGGCTTAGGTGTAGCAGCTCTAAGAAATCTCTTTGTGCACGAAGCCACCAGAAACTATCCAGTAAAATGGAAAAGTTCAATGTACCTTGACCATCAGGTAAAGCATCAGGAAAAAAAGAGGATATTGTACCACACTCCTTAAACGTCGATAACAATGAAATGCAGGTGAGACATCCTCTCACCTACTTTCTAAAATTCATGCTTTTTGTTGCTTCTTCCCTCATACTGGCCCCAGATCTTTAAGCTTTTCTCTCTTGATCCCTGAGGCACACCACAACTCTGGCAAAATGTTTTCAAAGAAATAGTAAGTATGATATTTGCTACAGCTACTTCAGAAAGCTGTGAAAACAAGATAGCTTTCCTGAGATCAAGTCACAGATCTGTGGCATCGTGTGTAAGACAAATGTCCTACCCTAAAAAAAAGAAATATTTTCCTAGTAAGTCCTCAAAAGAAACTCACTTTATTTATTTATTTATTTATTTATTTATTTATTTATTTATTCTTCCCCACAGAGTGTTTTAAACTACAAATATTAATGCTTATTATGGGTAATCTACTTATTTTCTAACACACAAAAAGTTATTTGGGCTCAATCTGTTCATACTGAAGTTTCTGACAATTAAAGACATAAGAAGAAAATCTTCACAGAAACACAGCCAATCCAAAATATAGGGAAAGTTTTGAAGACTTTTTGTTGTTGTTGTTGTTATATTATACTTTTATTTTATTTTTTATTTTTTAATGGGAAATTACTACATTTTTAGGAATGATTTCTCTGTCCACAGACAAGGCTGAAAACTAATGAACATTCAGTCCTTATAACTAGTCCAACAAAAATGAAGAGAGTTTCAACTTTCAGACCCAGGTAAACTGTCATCTAAATGCCAAGAAATTATCTCCATGTCTAATTTATTTTGAAAAGCAGTGGTACCTTCACAGCTGTTTTTAAACAATACATAGGGATTGTAGCTAAAAAACTAACTCTATTTAAACATGTCAAGAGACATTTTGGCTTTAAATAGTGCAGTGTTTTTTTGTCAGGCCTACATGGAAAAAAAAAAAAATAACAATGAGAACAAGCAAACAACAAAACACAGAAAAATAGTAGAAACAATGAGAACAAAAACAAACAAAAAAACAAACAAGAGAACATCAAAAATTCAAGCTAATAGAGTAAATCTGTTTCAAGTGCAGAAATGATTTGATTGCTGTATCTCAGTCTTTAGGTTTTACCCATGTTTCCTAACAGTACTCAGTACTCAGAACATTTACCTCAACCTGAACATATGACTGTTTTGTCATGAGAAATTCAATCTTGATGCTAAGATTTTTTTTTTTAACAAATATATCTCAAACACAAAGACATGTTTTACTCACCTGTAATAAGTGAATTTGCATCACATACAAGCATGGACTTCTATAGTCCTGCACTCTGGCGTACAGAAAAGACTAGTAAACTTCAGGCTGTATATATGGGTAGTGCATAAAAACATGAATGTGTTATTTATTGTTTTGTGTCCAATCAATGGTTTAATTTGCATATTTTTTGAAACTCAAATGTTGCATTTTTTTAGCAAGGTTCTACTAATAAGCAAATAAAAATACAAAGAGACAACTAGTATATCTATTTCTGTTAACAAACAAACAAACAAACAAAACTACTACCAACAAACAAGCAAACAACAAACACAGAAAAATAGTAGAAAAATAGTAGCTTTAGTTTAGATATAAGGTTTGATGTAATGTAATGAGTAGTTTGCAACATGATATAAATTTCAGGTGCACTCTGCTCTTTTTAAAACACCTGTTTCAGGAAACTGTCATTTTTTATTTTATATTATTTTTCTAATGATTTTATGTATGATAGCTGTACATCCGACAGCACACTACAATAGACTGCTTCACTGTGAAGGAGTGAGTATGAGAACTGTGTGAGTATGAGAGATTATGCAAACCATTAATTTGTAAATAGACTTTATTTGAAAACTGACAAGAACTGAATACAGAGTCATCTTTTTATAACTTAATTAACAAAACTACCCAGTTCTTCTATTTTCTTAACTTTGCTGGTATTAGAAATAATAACAATTTAAAAGTTCACCTATCAGAATAGGCAGAACATACCAAATTTCTCCCAAATTACAACACACTCAGCTACAGATCCTATTGTCTTTGACTTTATTTACAAGAACAAAACTAGCATAATACACTTCCATGACCATTCTCAAATATTTATTGTAAAACATCCACTATAACTTAAAGAGAAATTGATGTTTTTGGAGCAATTTTCTGGCTTTGGTAAGTGATTTGAGAAGAGACTGAGATTCAGTTTCTAAGTGTATTTTGAGATTCTGTGTGTCATAAAAAAAAAATCTGTCCCAACTTAGAAACATTGATGGGAGTAACTGACACAAATTCAGGAAATTCACAAAGCTCAGAAAGTTCTAAAACTCTGAGACTGCTTTATACAAAGACAATTGATCCAGTCTGAGAGGTCTCCATGGAAAATAGATTCCTGCAAGTCTTCTCAGTAAAACAAGGGAACTCTGAAAAGCAGGATCGCCAGTCACTCCTGCCTGTCTTGCTAAAATGACCACAGGAGCAAAAGAATTCATGAAGTAACTTGACTGCAGTAAGTTGATAGCATTCACTTCTGAAGTCTGTTTCAGCCCATCTTCTACTACAGAATCAGGTAAATCAGAGCATAAATAATCACTGGAGAAAGAGCCAGAGAAAGATGAATTCAACATGTACCAAAACAAGTCAAAACAGAAAACAAGCAAACAAAAATAAATAAATAAATAAATAAAAAGGCCCACCCTTTTCCTAGGTTTGTTCAGGAAGAGTTGAGATAGTGTGCAAACTGGAAACTATTAAACAGCAGAAAGTATCCAGATAACCCATAAAAATAAAACCATAAAAAAAACATAACAGGTGAAGCAAGAAGGAATACAGTGTGTGGTCAGAAGTCTTACACTCTTAAGTTTTACCCAGTAGTAAAGAATTTTCTTTTGCATCAGGCTAAGGAATATGTTTTGAGACTTGCAGAGAGTTAGAGGATTATGGCCATTATATTTGAAGTACTGGTACATGCTAGGTAAAAAATTGAAGTTATTATGATGAGTTTAAAGACAGTGTAAGCTACCTTATGGGGAAAAAAAAAAAAAAAAAAAAGCAACCAGCAGAGGATCCTGATACTAACCTGAGTTTTAGCAGCTGTCACACGTAGCATGGCTTCATATGCTAGGACTTACGTGAACCTGTGTCTTTTTTGTATGAAAGTACAACAAGCAGTTCTGGAAAAATACTGCACTTCTTTTTCATTCTCCTTTCTTCACTGAACAACAAAGACTTTCTTGTTGGACCAATATAGGGGCATAAATGACAGCAACATGGCTGAAGCCTGGGTTCATGTGTCTAAATTGTGGGAGATTAAAATCAAAACAAGCAACAAAACAAACAGAATCTGTTTGGTATCCCATGAGACTTTCCCACAGCTATTATCTGTGAAAAGATTTGAAGTCAGCAAAGGGGGTAATTCCTTAGGATAGCTGTGGAATGTGAAGGGCATTTCCTTGCTTCTGAACTCATGCATCTCAAAAGAATCTGCTTCTGTTTTGCTTTCTTGTGATTGTATCATTCATGAATACTATTGATAATTGATCACTTGTTACTAAGTGGTTAGAATAAGTATCTTAAGCTTCTTTAAATAAAAGTAAATAACAAAGCGAAACCAGGGCAAATTCTAGTAGTTGGAATGAATTTACTCTGCTTTCAAGGAGGGATTGCACACAGAAGTGCAGTTAAACTTGATCCTTGGATCTTCCCCTTGGTTTATTAGATCTGCAGGGTTTCCCTGTTTACCTTGAAAATGGTGAGTCTTTTAACCAGAGCTGTTCCTGCTTCAGGAAACATCAAAAGCACCCCATTAATTTCTGGAGCCAAGACTAACCCTGGCTACAAGGCTTAAAGGGGAGAAAAATAAAGCACTTAATCCCTAAAATGCATCTGTTTCAAGGTAAATGGGAAAATATCATGGCTCAAGTTGGGCTTGGTCATGGATCAAAGAAACAACACCCTTGAAATGCAAATATCTCTCAAAATATACTTAAGTCAAACTACTACACAAATGAGGACCTTATTCTTACACATCAAAACAGTTTTTATTAAGGTAAGAGCCAAGTGTGTCTGTCAAATCAAAACCATCCTGAATCAAAATATAATAATAATAAATTAAAAAATATTACTATTAGTATAGAAGTGAAATACTAAAGCAGAAACCCAACATTTTTACTAAGCTTATACTACAAAAGCATGAGATGTGATTACAAAGTAATAAGCAAGCCACTGCTTCATGAAATATGCAAGAACCCAAGGTTACTACTGAAAATAATGCAGGATATTAGTTGCACTTCTAGAAGAGGAAAGAATGAGGCTCCAGATGATGATTACAATATAATATTTCAACTTCATATATTATGTATACTCATGGAATGTGCCTTTTTACAGATGATTCACGTAAGATATAAATAAAGGGCATTTGGTAGTGCTGGTTTTGGTGAGGAAACAACCTAGAAGCTTGTCATTAATTTTTATACAGGGGCATGCAACATAAATAAGAGGTCATCCTGGCAAAAGAGACTGCAGGACATGCATAGCTAACAAAGTCTCATCACTCCCCATGTGGCCCAGAATCAGAAGGTACAAAATCACTAACCTCACTCTCACCTTCCCTTACTCTGGGCCATGAGTCCTAAGGCTCAGCAGTTCAGGAGAGTTTCCTTTCTCTTTGGTAGCAGGACAGCAAGGTAAATGCACAGACATCTGATATCAAATTGATAGGGGGAAACTGGAGATGGCTATGGTACTTCAGCACCACCTCTTACATCTTTCCTTACTCTTCTTCTTATCCTGTCCTATTAGCCTGATTTATGCCAATAAGTACAAGATAAATGTCAAAGTCAAAAGTAAAACAGAACCTAAAGATCTGACTCTTAAAAGTCTAATTTTGTATTGCAATTCAGTCATTCAGTCAAGGATTTTGAGAGTCTTGCTTTGTCATTCAGTATAGGGAAAAACATAAAGCATGGCACACTAATATAAAGTAACAGCACACTCAAAAATAGAAGTAACATAAAGTAACAGCACACTCAAAAACAGAAGAAAAGAACAGCAAAAATGCCTGGAAATGGATATCTTAAAATAGGTTGCTGGTGTGTTGTGTTGTATCCCAAAACCAGCACACTTAGCCAAAACATGTCATTACGGGTCACCCAAGGAACAGCAAGCAGCAAAGTAAACCATTTGTTCTCATTTATCTTATTGACCACTACAGATATTTCTTTTACTTCATGGTTATCCAATCTCCTTGTCTTTAACAAACCTGAAGTAAGGAATAAATTGGTAAATTTCAAGTGTCCCTTTGAACCTTTTAAGCTAAGAAAGGTTGGTGGGTTTTGTTTATTTTTTTTTTCTTTTTTCTCTTTTTTTCTTTTTTTCTTTTTTATTTTTTTCTTTTCCCCTTGGAGAGCTCAGGTTTCCTCTTCATGCATAACATGTCCATTCTCATCTACCTTTTAACATTCTGTATTTAAAAATAGATATTCCATCTCATTGCAGACTGCATTCCTCAGAGATTTTACCAGAAATCTTTTCAGACGGACCTGACAAATAAAAACTGTCAGTAAGGCTATGCTTGGCTTTTGGAAAGTTTTTTTCTGATTTCATTTGTGAAGAGTATGATTTAATGGAGAGTACATGTTTAATCAACTGGAATTAAGTTTTGAATTACAAGTGCATCGTCTGGATAAAATAAATATTAAACCATCAGAGTCTGAAGATGCTCTGAACTGACTCAGCAGGCAGATATAAAGCATTTGCTTCATAGTGTATTGAATATACATTGTTTCAGCTTTCTGACTTACTTCTCCGTCATTTATTAAATAATTACCACCTTGATTTTAAGTAAACCCAAACAGCTTGCACAAAATAAGAGAGAATTATCCATAATGATCTTCATTATTAGTTCCACAAAAAACAAATGACAGGGTCTTAGTTTGTCTCTGTTATGCCTCATGTTGTCAAATATTTCTGTTTTGAATGTCCAGTTTGGGCTTAGATCAGAAGCATCATGGAGTCATATTTAGACTGCAGTTACTGGCTTTTAGACTGAGTATATGATCTTTATTACTGCAGTGGATATTCACTGTTGGAATTCATTTCTTTTGTTGGGAAATTTTTGTTTGTAATGAGATTAGCAAATTAATGCTGATCGTGAATATCACTATCACTTTTAATATACATGCAGACACCAGTTTGGAAAGGACTATCAGTGTTCCATGACTATGAACCTGGCAGACAGCTGAAGACAAGCAGGGGCACTAAGCATGTATACATGAAGAGAAGGGGGCTTTGAGGCTTTGCTGCAGCTTGTGTTTGCTTATTCCATATCAGCACAGAGCATCTCCTGAACACAAAACCACAAACTGCGGATGCTGTTATTGAACATTTTTTCCAACAGAAACAAGATACTGCCAAAGTCTTCAACTGACCAGAATGTTCCCAAACAACAATTTTGTAGCTGCTCTATAATCCAGAGTTCTAAGAGACTGGAACCTTATCCCTTGGAGTCTTCCTTCCCCTGTCCCCAAAAGAATCCAGTTTCCACTGATTCTCTCAGCTATCTCTGAGGTATCCCTGCAGCACAAGCTCATGGACAGTGTTGTTGTCCAGTGTTGTTGTCTTTTCTTGACTTTATACTTGAAGCCTCTGCATCCTGTCTTCTCCTAGATCAGGCACATTATGGACTGTCCTGTTACAACAATTATTTTCTCAAATTACTTGCAAATATTTTCTTATTCTAGTTTGACTTTTACATCCTGCATGACAAGGGAGCTTAAGTGGGACAATGAAATGTGTTAACTTACATTTCTTGAACATGCTACTTGAACATCTACAGAACTCAGAAATATTCACCTGAAAAAATCTTTTATCTAATGATATTTGTGAGCCTGTTTTGTTGTTGTTGTTTTTGTTTTGTTTTTGCTGTTGTTTATTTGTTTTCTACTGAGCAATGCTACTTACTCTGTTAAGAATGATGTTTAGTCAATGCTTCTCAGCCATAGAACATGTTATTGTACTCTGGGGGCTCCATTTAGTATCACTGCTAATGCTTATACCTGATAATGCTTAGCTGAACAATTTGTGAGACGGAATTATCCCATCTCTTATGTCATCTATCACAAGATCTTCCATTACCCATCAGGGGCTAAATTTGGCAGTACAGTAACATCCAAACTGCTCTTTAAGACTAGAACTGTGTTACATCTAGGAAACCCTGGATACCTTCACTCATCCCCTCACCATGCTTGGCTGGACCCTTGGATGTTGATGGACCCTTTTACTGGCGCTGAGCTTCCCACTATGGTCAGACTCTGTGGGACTGTGGCCATCAGTGCAGACATGGCTAGTGCTGTAGTAGCCATCAAATCCCAGCTCATGGGAGTTGTTTGCTGCTTTCTGACAGCATCTATTCACATTTATGCCTTATCACAGCACAATTCTGGAAACGCAGCACACCATGGAAACGTAGCATGTCTAAGAGTCCTGAAACACAATTGCAACTGATACAATTTTATTTGAAAGTCTAATAAGAAAAGGTAGATTAACATAATCTACTTTCTTCAGCAGATTTTTATAACAGCCAATTTTACCATTTTTCCACTTCCTCTTTATTTTTTTCTTCTACAAGATTAAACTTCAAATTTGTTCAGTCTCAAATGTATGTGTTTTGCTATCCCTCTGTGATTTGTCATTATGTGTTTTTTATTTGCTCTCAGACCTCCAAGCCACGTTGGTGAGAGCAGTACACTTTCTAAACACTCTGTATACTTAACACTTTCAGAAGAGAAGAATGCACTGAGCTGCATACACAAAAAGTAAACATGTATGGGTCACTTGAGTTACAGCATGAATTGAAAACAAAGAAAATAGACAAGCTTGCAGTATCAAAAAGTCTGTTCAGAGACAGAAAAACATAAACTTGTGAGGCATCTTAGTGTTTGATGACCCAGAAACTCCTTCTGATGTCTGTATCTGCTAGGACACTAAAACAATATTATAAAGTTTCATTTAAGTAACAGAGAGGCAGCTGACAGCTTAGAGATGCAGCAAAGAGAGAGGCAGGATACAGAGGAAATCCTAGCACAGCAATCTGGCCTGTTGTGGCATGACACAAAGACATTTTTATTGGTGCAGTGAAAGAAACCATGGGCAGCCTGCAGAAGCATTTTGTCAGCCAGGATATGATATCTGACAATACAGTCAGCTCAGGCCATCTTTAAGATGCATTTCAGTTCTCTCAGTACAAATTCTCCCCTTCCTTAGAAATGTTACGGTAAAAAAAAAAAACAAAATAGAAAATGGAGGAATGAAGCAGTCTGACTGCCGAAGTATACAGATTTTCAAAATGCTTTTATAAATTAATAAATATATTAACGGTTAATAATGTAGTTCCATGTAATTTTTTTCTCATATAGATAAATGTATATGTATCATAAATTCTTAAGAGGATCTTTTTAGTATTTACATTAATCTTTTTCACATGTACATCAGACTGGCAGTTCTTGAAACATAAAGTAGTATGAATATCTTATTGCAAGTTTAATATCTTTTCTCTTCTTTGTAGTCATAAGTGTAAGTGTATGAATAGGATACAGATTTCCAAGCCTGCTGCTACCTACATCCCTGCAGGCAATCAAAGAGAAGTACTCTGAATTTGAAGTAGTAAGAGTGTAGCAATTGAACAAAATATAATAAATCTACATGTAATAGCAATCCAGTTAAAATGGCATAGAAAGACTGTTAGCAAGAACCAGGCTACAGGAGCCTCAAATTCATGTTTTTTTTTTTCTTCTCTAAAAGGATTACTAGAGACTCAGAGGACTTATTGCACTTAGGAAGTTACACTATTGTCTTATCTCTTTAAACATATGACATTTACATAACATTAAAGGACATCCTTTATTTACAAGATGAGAAAATAATGTTAAAAGAGGTAATGTTGAAAAGCTGTTTCAGATTATTATATCCAACTTCCTGAGATAATATCACATTTTTTGGTGAATAAAAATTACCAAAAATCTGTTTTTCCAAAGCCTTAAAGTTCTGAGCCTTGCTATTCCCAGATAATGCCAACCAACGTCAAGCTTAACTTCACTTTATTATAGATGCTATGTGAATAATTTTAAACATAAATGCTAAGAGTCTAATTTTAACTATTTATTCATTTATTTATTTATTTTTGGACATTTGGACACCTAACTGCTGTTTACACCTCTGGAAACTCCAACCTAGAAATGTCAAAGATTTGATGGACAATGTTTATATATTAATACATCTTAAGTATAAGCCCCCAGGACTACATATGGACATAAATGCCAGTCATCAAAGCCAAGAAAGTGTGCCTGCTGTGAGCAACCTTCTCTGATTCTTGAATCACAGACTTTCTGCCCACAGTCTGGTACTTGATTTGGTGTTTGCACAGTGGGAATTCGACAGCAGTGTTTGTATTCATGATACACCCTTGAGCTAGAAGTAATGCTCCCATTAGGTATGGGAAGTAATTGAGTCTCTTCTGTAGCTCAGTCTAAAGGACCTCTAAACAGGAGCTGACAATTTTACCAAATTACATATAATTGTTCATGATGGATTCGCAGTATAAGCTAGAGTTTGCTAGGAACTCAGCTGAGCCCACCATACTTATTTGAGTTTGGTTTGGCTTGCGTTCAGTACTTTACTCACTAAGCTACAAACTCTTCAGAGATTATTTTTTTTTTCACTCTTAAAATATCTGAATCCCAAACCAGAGTCTTCTACATGCACAAACACAAAACAAAACAAAACAAAACATGCAAACAAAACAAAACAAAAAAAAGTATCAGTTTTATGTCTCTTGTTTTGTTAATCTTTTTTGAGGCACTCAATGAGACAAGTCTTTGTGCTATGCTATGAAATCACACCATCACCTGGCTGGCTAAAATATCTAAAAATGCTTTGAAGAAAAAGGAAAACCAAAGCAACCCACTACTTAAGACAACAGGTATTACAAAGCTGTGTTTCTTTTCACCTGTATCTTCATGACATAGTCACAATTATTAAGCAATTGATAAACATTTTGTTTGTGAAAGAATCTTGGGGGAAAAAAGTACAACTTTATATATATATATTCTAATATTCTATAATATATGTTCTGATTTTATATCTTTTTTTTTTTTTTTCTTCATTTATACAGAAATCTACATCATGGAAAACTACAGGATGGTTAACTGGGTTACTATCAGGAAAGAAGCAACAAGAGCCTAAACATCAAGGCTTCACGTTGAAGGCTGTCCAAAATGCAAAATACCCTTTCTGTCAGAACTAATGCCCATTTGGTCTCCTTGTGGCATATTTCTCTTTGGCTGTTTGATTTGGAGGGTAACTACTGAAGTCTGTAAGGCTACATACTAGCTTTGATTATTTTATACACCATCACATTTGCATTCTAGAACACTACCAATCCTGGAAATTTTCTGTAAAGTATTAGATACAGCAACATGGGTTATCTAGGCTGCATGGCTCTTGTCAAGATAATGCAGTAGGGATGACTAGAGTCACAGAAACAATGGAGACATGAAAGGGAAGCAAGAAATGATAGGGCAGGTAAGGAAATGTTGGTCAGCTACTTAAGAGAAATATCAATCTACTAAAAACTAACACGTCCTTCCCTCTGACGTGCTGACTGGTGATGAGGAGGTAGCAAAAGAGTTGGCACTGTCACAGAGGAGTAAAACATTAATATGCGGAAATTTCCCTTACCTCCTGCAACGTATGATTTCTGCTGAAAGCCTTGCCACATAATCATGTTTGAGGCTACAGTTCAAGGCCTGATGCTTGTTGTGATCCAATGGCAAAGCAAGGTAAAGACTCTCCCTCTCCTCCCTGGCATTAGCTGTTTCATTCCCACTCCAGGCTGTTGTTTACAAGCTCCTTCCAGCTGGCCCAGTGTGCAGTGCAGGTCATGCTATTTCGTAGGGCGCAGGCATGGGATAAAGCAGCTCAGATTCAATGTGGCTGTGGGACATAACAGCAGCTAGCCTGAGGGTCCGTGGAATGCAGGCAGAAATGGTTAGCATCTGTGGTTAGTATCCATACGTCAGACTCAAGGGAAAAGCAGCAGGGTTTTTTTTAATTGCTTCTGAGAAACCTTCTGATAAGCTCTCAATCTGCTGCTCACACAATATCCAGGCCTTCACTCTGCAAAGCTGCAGTCATATGTTCTGTCTGTATGATGCACAAGCAAAACTCTAAAACTGGATCCTTAAATTGCACAAATTCTGGGGCATGTATACACTTAGATACACTTTAGTGCTAAGAATAGCGGTGATACTAAATCAGAAGATTGCTATGGTAAACTTCGTCCTAATGCATTTTCACACAGAGAAATTTTAGAAACAAAAACTTCCAGCATTACTAGTTTCTATATGCTAATTCTTACCTTTGAACAACAACAACAAAAGTAGCTGACACTTCCCTGTGCTGAAAAGGCTGAGTTTGAACACTAACATGGCTATACAAAGAAGCTATACAAAGAATAAAACACAAGAGTCTAGTCCAGACTAACATCAAAAAAAAAAAAAAAAAAAAGATAATGGATTAAAAAAAAAAAAAAAGACAAGCCAGCAGGTTGTGACAAACCAAAGATTCATAATTTTTCTAGTGTACTCTGTGAAAACGTAAGTGCCCTTATGTTTGTTGTTTGTGGAATATACTGTGCTGTTTCTCCTTTTTTAAAAATTATCTGTTACAAAAAATACCCTTTCATATTAAAAATATGAAATATTTTTTTTTAATATTTGTTAAAATAAAAAATATCCATTCCATTCAAAATATCCATTTATATTAACTTCAGCATTTCACCCCCAAGGTGGTTCAGCAGTATAAAAGATTAAAAACTGCAAGTACAGTAAAATGCAGCAAAAACGTAGGAGACAAATGAAAATATAGGGAAATGCAGAATCCCATGTATGACAGCAAAAGTGTTGGAGAGTGTTCTCTCACTTCTCCCCCTGCTTGTCCTCTCCATCCCCACGACAATCTTTAGGGAAAAGGCTGGCAAATTTTGTTCCTAAGTCACTTTGGTGACCAATTCCAGACACATTTTCTGTACAAAGCAATTCAGTCAGTTTCATCAGACAACTGATGTCATACTAAAATGTGTTTTCCTTGGAGTCCAAGGGGTATCCCAGATGACAGTGAAGAGTGCTGTATCTATGACTGATCTTTTCTGTGACAAATCTTTTTGTTAGACAGAAGTGCCTTCTGAACTGGGAAGGAATATCCAGAGAATCACAGTCATGCAACATATATTATGATTAAGAATTACAGTGATGATTTAATTCCTCCATTTCATTTTTTGCTGTTGTTTTTTGTCATCCCCAGAAGCATATATTATAAAAACTATGAAAAAGTAGTGAAAGGTTGGCAACCCCAAACTACCAGAACTGATGCCATGCCTCTGCAGAAACAAAATGCAGATTTAGTCAGCACCTGTACTGATAAAACAGCATCAGGTGTTGTTTTGTTTGTTGTTTGGTTGGTTGGTTGGTTTTCTTTGTTTTTGTTTTTTCCACCGAGAACAGCTCCAATGGAAGGCCTTTTTCTGACTGTTTTATGTGACCTGCTTAGAACTTGGAGCAATCTCTAAGAACAGCTTAATAATACTTAGTTTCTTTGAAAAGTGCTTTATGAACTGGAGAAGGAAACTACTTGATAATGTTTGTCATAGCTTCATGACAAATTGACAAGGCAAAGCCAAGCCTGACACATATACCACAGCTTTCAGTAGACGAAGTCTACACACTGGTAAGACAGTCCCAAAAGATGAAACTCTGGTTATATTGAGAAGAGAAAGAATTTTTCCAGCAACTTACACTGGGCCAGGGTTTCACTCTTGGTGTTTTGTGTTCAGTGGAAATGTAGAAAGCATGCACTATCCCTGGGCTATGAATTGATAACAGAGACAAAACCTTATTTCATCATTTCCAAATACAAATACAAATGTTTTGCTTATCTAACTATTAACTAAACATCCAAATAAGAATTGTGGTTTCTTAAATCAACTCCCTGTTTTCTTTAGGCTTTTAAATATCACAGTAAAACAAACAAATAAACAAACAGCAAACCAACAAATGAACATTTTCATTTTTACAATACACATAATACCAACTAAACATAACACATTATGTTAGAAGACAATGTAAACAGAACAAGTAAGCGTGTCTGGAGAAGTCCATCCATACAAAAACCATGTATTTTCTATTAAAAGCAATTTTATGTCATTAAGTATATACATGCCATTTCCTTTACAGCATGACAATGAACTCCAACAACATACAACCTTTCAGGAAGCTATCAGTACACTCCATCTTTTGACCCTTTTTCCAAATCATTATGAGATATGGAACATCTCTGTAGGAAAGAGAAAGAGGGAAAAGTAGTAGCTGATGCAAGAAATTACACCACTGAAAACTGATGAATCCCTTCACTTACTACAGGTGACAGTTAATGGTGATGTATAAATTGAGGACAAATAGACAGAGCCAGACTCTTTTCATTGGTGACCAGTGACATGACAAGATGCAATGGATAAAAATCAGGAACAGAAGAGGTTCTGACTAAATATCAGGAGGCACTTATTTACTGTGTGGGTGATAGTGCTCTAGTAAAGGTTGCCCAGAAAGCTTGTGAAGCTTCCCTTCTTGGAGATCTTCAAAAGCCGCCTAAAAGCCGCGGTAACCTCCTCTACATGGTGCCTGCTTGAGCAGGGGCTTCAGATGACTTCCAGAAGTCCCTTCCAACCTTAACTGTACTGTGATTCCATGATTCTGTGACTTTTTTTCACACTATAAATCATTCTACCACCAACATGCCTGGGTTTTGTTGGGAAGACAAGGTTATTAGGCAGCAAGCCATAGCGTGAGCATAGAATGCACAAGCTGCTCTCCACCAGCAGGTCTGCCACTTTTTTAGAGAAGGGTGCACTGCCTTGTGTGTAATACCTGCCATGTGTTCACATGGGAAGCATCAGTGCAACTCAGCAGACACCTTGTAAAGTTATACAGACACTGTGCAGATATATTCACATATATATGCAGTTCCAAGTATAAAGTTGAGGTGAATATTAAAGAAAATGTGTACATTTACTCTTTTTTGAACTCTGACCAACCATTCCCTTGAATGCTCTCAATTCCATGGAAGGATGCGTTTTAAGCAGTGCTGGCCTCTTCTGGACTTCAGGAGCAGGAAATCAGCCTCTGCAATGGTCTTAAGTTGCTTGAAACTTCAGGTGAGAAGCACTGTCCATACACTGTGCTGTATCTTTGAAGATACTCTGTCCAACAGTTCTGCTCAGGCTGGTGAGCTTTAAGCTTCTAAAATGCTTTCCCATGTCTCTGCAGCCTGTTAGCACAGTATTTAGAAATTTTAATTAAAAGGCCTCAATGTTTGATTTCTAATCAAGCACATTATTGTCATATACAAATCGTAATTCAAGTCAACATTGATTAGATTACTTTTTGCTGCAGAAAACCAGTTCCTCAAATCATGTAATAATGTAAATCTTATCAGCCGGTTTTAGTGCCTTGCTCCACAAAAGATAATGCAAGGTCAAGCACAGAGAAGTTAAGCTCCTTAAGCACATTTCAGTTTCACTGGAAATCCAGTATTCTAGTGTGAAAAAGTGAAAGGATGTCCCGATGAGGACCTATCCTAGTGAGTGTGGCCTGATCATGTAGTGTGGGACAATACAGATGCACAGCTATCTATGTTGGAGGCTTTTTTAACAGATTTTTTTTTTTTTCACAGAAACTTTTAAGACTCATCAGAGGCTTGACACAACTAAGTCTTCACCATAATAAAAAGCAAGATGTTCATTTTTTGAAAAGTGACCAGAGTTAGTACCCAAAATACCTGTAGTTTTTAATTTCATCAGTACAGCTAACATTTTCTCTTTCTACAAGGCAGATGATTGACAGTCTGGAGCTCACACACCCATCTTCATGGAGAGGAGCCCATGTTCAATTACATGAACAGGCAATATAACTGCTAAATCAAGCTGTATATAGCATTCTTGGCAAACTAACCAAAATGCAAAAGGAATTTCTACAGTGTCTCCTGTAGAAAGAAAACAATAAAATAAAAAAATAAGAAAATAAGAAAACCCTCTAAAAGATGTAAAAGGAAGGTGCTTATAAAGTGTTAAAAGGCCATTTTATGACATCAAAATAGTATGGTACTACTTCAAGCACATATTCTCTGAAAAGTATGTTTTTAATATAGCAAAAATAATTTCATTACTTCAATTGTATTTCATGGTCAGAATGAAAAAGTTTGGCACTTGCAGCTTGAATATATATTTTACATTTTTTTCCTCAAAATAAAAATACTTTAAGACAATTGTTGATAAAGTGGCTGAAATGACCTTATTTAAAATTGACAGAAGGAATCAATGCATTGTTTTGCTTAAGTTTATGCATAATGACTATGAAAATGTTTAATCATAATAGCTAAATAATAGAGAAAAAATAAAATAAAATAACATCAAATAAAATAAAACATAAATAAAATAAAATATAAAATAAAATAAAATAAGTAAAATAAAATAAAATAATAACATAAAATAAAATAAAAACACAGAAGTTGTTTTAATCCTTTTAAACATTTTTTAAACATTTAAAAGTTTTAAAATATAATATTTTAAACATAGGTAGTAGAAGTCATTTGCAAAGACTGGTTAGTATGAGTCAACCATGGATTTTTATTGGTAGAACTTACAAACTACTTAGCTGTTTGACTGACATATGAGGTCAAATGTTCGTGTGTTGATAAGACCTGTGTAGGGCTTCATAAACACATCATTAGCCTAGGGTAGGCCAACATTTCTGGACTAGTTCCAACAGAAGACATGTACTGCATGAGGCAGTGGTAAAAAAGTGACTTTGTTTGTTTGTTTGTTTTGTTACTGTAATGACTGTTTTAACAGCTTTGTAGCATTGAATAAATTTTTCTAAAGCAGTTTCTCCTATAATCATATAAATGAATGCAGAAGAATGTAAGAAAACTTCATTTCCTTAGGAAAAAGTCTGGATCTGGGCAGATTACTTCAGGTCCTACAGTTGGAACAGTGTTAGGACATATTTTGAGGAAGAAAGCACAGAGGAAACAAAATTTTTAGTCATGCATTAACCTTCCATTGAATAACACTGAGTTCACTGGCATTCATTTATATGTGAAAGAAAGTAAATAAAATCACTTCCTAATTTCATGAATAAAGGCATATGAATTCTTTTTGTCATCATGTTTTTGGTTTTCTAGTATTTGATTGAGGGATTGGTACAAACAGTGGTTAACATCACTTTAAAATTTTTCAAGTGTTGCCTTCACCTCAGCCTTGTAGAGCCAACCTCAGTTTTAAGAAAACTCATATGTGGAGCCAGTTCTTGTGTTCAGTTTTCAGTCTAGCTGAAAACTTTAGTGAAAGGTGTCTTCACTCCAGCAAAAAGACACCTTTAGCATGGTTCTTTACTGAAATACTGGATGTCAGCAGCAATGTATCACGTTTTCCCAAGCACCAAGTGATAAGACAGCCTCAAGTTGCATGATGTATCAGGGGAGGTTTAAGTTGGATATTAGGAGAAATTTCTTTACTCAAAGGGTTGTGTGGCATTGGAGCAGAGAAGAAATTGAGTCACCATCCCTGGAGGTCTTCAAGAAAATTGTAGATGTAGACCCTAGTAGCATGGTTTAGCATGGTAGCATGGACTTGTCAGTACTAGGTTAAAGGTTGGACTAGATGATATTAGAGGTCTTTTCTGACCTGAATGATTCTATGATTCTAGTATTCAAGGACAGCCTTCTGGTATTGCTACAGAGCTCCGTTTCAAAGGGAGGGTGCCACCAGCACCAGTACAGTCTGTAATGCTTGTGCTGTAGTGTGCAACCCTGAATTCAAGTCTGCAATCTGGCCTTTTGGGAAGGATTATATTAATTAATAACCATTATTTACATTGCTTTATGTCGCATCATAATATAATATAAAATAACATATGATGTATAATATAATAATATAATATACCATAATAGATTGAAATAAAATAATGTATTATATAATATATGTTATGTATATTATATTTTAATTTCTATAATAACATTTATTTATTATAATATTATTATTAATTGTAGACATTATATATATATATATACACATATATACATACATACATACATATATACACATTTATGCCCAATACCAGGACAAGAAGCAATACGCACAAACTAGAACACAAGAGGTTCTGACTAAACATATGGATTCATTCTTTACTGAGTGGGTGACTGAGCACTGGCACAGGTTGCCCAGAAATATTGTGGAGTCTTCCTCCTTGTTGATCTTTAGAAGCCATCTGGACATGGTCCTTGGCAACTTGCTCTATGTGGTCCCTGCCTGAGCAGGGGATTTGGACCAGATGACTTCCAGAGGTCCCTTCTAACCTCAACAGTTCTGTGATTCCATGAATATGATATAATATATGTAACATATAATAACATACAGATACTATTTATCTATTTTTATAGTATATTTTTACATATTGCATCTTATATATTAAGTTATATCCATTATATGTATCTATATATCCATCTCATTAATATCATTAGATACATTATTAATATATAATATTATATAATATTTGATATCAATGTGATTGATATATAGGAACAATAACATTAAAATATAATAGTGAGACATTTCACAATGAAAAATGTCTTCCTCACTGAAAGAACAGAGATCCTGATGAACGCTAGCTTTGCCTTTTCATGACATAATTTCTCATTTGTTATTTAACAAACAGCAAGAGCAAAATAATTTCTACATAAAAAGCACAAATGTTTTCAGTAAATAGCCAGCTAACACCAATACAGCTTATTACTCTGCAAGAAAGTAAAAACTAGGATCAGATCCATCCACATCCTGTATGATCTTGCTTTCTTACTGCTGTAAAAACCTACAATCTAAGATTTCATCTCTATCTTTTTTTCCCTTCTCTTTTGTAATGTTAAGGTAGAAAACCTTGGGGGGAAAATGAACTGCTGCAATTTAAACACATGCACTGAAAATGACAAAAATATTCTCTGGGAGTAATCAGTCAGGATTATATATTTCCCTGGTTTGCCAAGGGAGGCTGACTTGAAGCCAAACTGGCTCCTGTTGAGCTACAATTCACAATTAATGCTCACTTCATTTATCACCGCTTAGGCAGGGATCTAGGAAAAGGAAATATCATTTCAAGCAGTGCAATTGTGGGCAGGAGGGAGAGCAAATTAAGGATAGTGAGGGAAGAATGGTTCTTAAATCTAACAAAATGACATAGAGAAAGGGGATTTGAGTGGAAGAGGACTCTGAAAGATGCATTTATGTTGAATATTAAGCTTAACCTAAGCTCTCTGAAACAGTTTGTAGTTGTAACCTGTTACTTACTCAGTATGCCAAATTGAAAGACTTTGAGAAACTTCAAATTAGTCTTGATTTTGTATCCTTTAATTTGAGTATTATACTTGTCTCTCTGCTTAATTCTGTTTTATACTACTTACCATTTATTTCCTGATTAAATGAAACAATCTTAGGCATATGTTTTTCTCCTTTTTTCATGAACAGCAAGTCAAATTTATAATAAGTGGGAAACAAGCAGAAAGTTATTAATGGCTATTACTTTGTGCATTACTGAGTGGTCGCACTCGAAGAGTCAAGGGACAATATTGGGACCAACATTTTTTAACATATTTGTCAGCAACATGAGCAGTGGGATCAAGTGCTACCTCAACAAGTTTGCCAATGACATCAAGCTGTGTAGTGCAGTCGATTTGCTGGAGGGAAGGGTTGCCATCCAGAGGGACCTGGACAGGCTAGAGAGGTTGGCCCCTGCAAACCATGAAGTTCAACAAGGCCAAGTACCAGGCCCCACGCCCAGGCTAGGGCAGTCCCAAGCAACAAATACAGGCTGGGCGGAGAATAGATTAAGAGCAGCCCTGAAGGACTCAGTGGTGTTGATGAGAAGCTCAGCATGAGCCAGCAAGATGTGCTTGCAGCCTAGAAAACCGACTGTATCTTGGGCTGCATCAAAAGAAGTGTGGCCAGCAGGTTGAGGGAGGTGATTCTCCCCTTCTACTCTGCTCTTTGGAGACCCCACTGTTTGGCTCTGTGACCCTCAACATAAGAAGGACATAGATGTATTAGAATGAGTTGAGAGGAGGGCCATGAGGATCATGGGCCATGAAGGTTCAGCACTTTTCCTATGAAGATAGGCTGAGGGAGTTTGGGTTGTTCAGCCATGAGAAGGCTCCAGTGGCCTTCCAGTGGCCTAAAGGGTGCCTCCAGGAAAGCTGGAGAGGGCTCTTTATCGTGATAGGATGAAGAGTAATGGTTTTAAAGTAAAAGAGGGTAGGTTTAGATTAGAAATTCAAAAGAAATTCTTTCCTATGGGGGTGGTGAGGCAGTGGAACAGGTGGCCCAGAGAAGCAGTGGATGCCCTGCCCCATCCCTGGGGGTGTTCAAGGCCAGGTTAAATGGGGCTTTGGGCAGCCTGGTGTAATGAGAAGTGTCCCTCTCCATAGCAGGGAGGTTGGCACTAGATGATCTTTAATGTCCCTTCCAACCCAAACCATTTTATGATTCTATGGGTTTTATTTTAAATATACATTTTTTTTCATATTTCTAGGTATTTCAGCTCCCAGACACAGTGAGATAATTCATGAAAGGTGCAAACCATTAAAATACTTCAAACAAATCAGAAGGTGACAGTGGAAAAAAAAATTAAAAAAAATCAAGAGCTTCTTATATCCTAGAAAGAAGTTACTTGAATATAGGTATTAGTAATAGTCACATCATTTTAATGAAGTTATATATGCAACTGAATATACTTATAGGAATCTTTATAATGCGCAGCACAAAATTAATCTGAATATTAAAAAACAAAAAACAAAAACAACAACAACAAAAAAAACACAAAACCAAAACAAACACAATTTCAAGTGGATAGGTTCAGATATAGATGTGCATTCATAAATCAATGGCACATTCTCATTTGTAGCACTACTTTTCTTTGCAGTAAATGTTGTTCTAAACTCTGTACAGTGGAACAGTGAACAATTTCTGCTGTCTATTTACCCCTATCAAATAAAAATTGACCCTGTGCAATAATATCTATTGCCTTATTTGCTATGAACCATAAATTCATCTGCAGGATGTGAATGTAGTAGGAAAAGGATGCACGTGAAGTAAGGAATGTATTGAAACTGTTAACTCAATTTTCATGCTAGATATGAGCTACATAACATAGAAACAATCATCCCACTTGCTTTGGGCCATAGTGATCAATGAAACTGTAAAGTTGTGTTATAAAACATTAAATTTGAATAAACTATGGAGCAGATAAATGAATGTTCATATACAACTGGGCATGTTAAATATAAATAAATATATAGATAGTATTGGTATTTACCTACAAAGTATGATTAGCCACACACAAGTCTTCTTGGGTAAAAGGTAAAAAATACCCAAAGTTTTGTTCGAAGGTTAAGGCAAACAAAATTCTGAAATCCTTAACATTTTGTTCATGTCTAGGATTTGTCTAGGGTGATAGGTCAACATTTTATTATACATATTACATTATTAGCTGTTCATATTACAGGACAGCTTTGGAGTAAGTGGAGTCCTGTTGCCATAGAAGGACATATGCTCACAAATACTAGAAATATGTCTAAACACTGTATGAAATTTCTAAAATGTGTTACTATGTTCTATGTCACATATGTCATTTTATAGAGGTAAAATGCTTAATTCTATGCTTGTTTAATCAAAGGTCTGTTGATTGTTTGCATAGCATTTTGGAGAGAGGCACTTGAGAGTTTATTTTTTTAACAAAGATAAACCCAACTACATTCATACCCTTTTCATGGCTAGGTAATCTCAGCTAGTGCAAGCAACTTTTCAAGCATACTGTTTTACTTTGTCAATTTAAATCCATATTTAGCTGCCCAGTACTCTCTTTTTACTCAGATTCTTAAAGTAATTTTTAAAACAAGGCTATTTTTAGACATACACTTATGTGTTGCTATTTGTTGTTGTTATTGTTTGTTTGTTTGTTTTTCAGTTGTTATACCAGTTCATTCCCTCCCATAGACAGAATTCTGTGTGTGTATTATATAATGTTGCTTACACAGGAATACAGCATAATGGTATACCTAGTGTATAGGTAGTGGTATACACTACTTATACATAGTGGTATACCTTCACTCATATAAAGTTAAAGAGCTAGGCTACACTTCTGTTTGAATTCAAATGTTAGAACATGACAAGCTGCATCAAGAAAACATGATTAGATAACATAAATGTAAGAAGTGCTGAAAATACATTTTCATTAACCTTTCTTAAGTTACTTTGATGAAGACTTAGCATAGCTTCAGTGGCTAATTTGACAGTGTAATAACGATTTCATTGATAAGATTAACATGGAAAGATCACAGCATCACAGAATGTCTGAGATTGGAATGGACTTCCTAAAATCATTGAGTCCAGTCCTTTCTCAGATAGGGTCCTCTAGAGCAGGTTGCCCAGGATTGTGTCTGGCTGGTTTTGAATACCTCCGCAGATTGAGACTCCACAGCCTTCTGGGCAATTTGTTCAATCCCATGGGAAAAAATAAATAAATAAACATATATGTTTTCCTATGCTCAGATAGAATTTCATGTGTTTTAATTTGTGCATATTGGCTCTCACATCTTCTTTTGCTGGGCTTGTTCCAGGGCTTCCATGTCTCTCTTGTAGTGTGGAGCCCAGAAATGGACCCAGCTCTCAGATGTTTCTCCCAAGTGCTGAGATGAGGGGAAGGACCTTCTCCGTTGCTCTGCTGGACTCCATACTACCTGATGTTATACAGCATGGGCTGGATTTAATGGCATCAGGTGACTTACATTAATATTAGGAAAGTATCTTTAAGTAGTGACAGGTGACTGAACTGCTGAATATAACCTTTTATTTAGTGTCATTTTAAATAAATGAAGTGCTCATTCTTGTAACTTGTGCCTTATGGAGTGGCTCTTGCAAACAGAATAACTCTGATGACTAAGCACTACCTCCAGCAAGCAGTGATAAAAGATTTGCAACTTCAAAAGTGGTGAGTTTTGAGAACTTTTTTTTCAGAAGTCATTCTTTTTCACTTTCACGTAGCAATAAAACAGATGAGATGAGATAAACTATATCAGCTAATATTGCCTGTTGCAGAAAAGGTAGTTGTTGACAAAGTATTGCAGAGACCTGTTCTGTGCTTCTTAAGTTCTGTCTTACCGTGATTTACAAGATACCGAAGGTGTTGATGACCACATCATACAGTAAGTATCTCTGAGTTTATGAGCTTCTTTGGGAGAAGTAGTGTGGATTTAATTGGGTTTAGCAATACAATATTATTTGTTGTTATTATTTTGGGCCATTAAAATCATCAATGAAAAATCTGATTGAAAATTAAAAGAAGAAAAGGAATTTTATTCACTCATGGTGGCAAAATGAATTGAATGTGTCTGAATCGGTGAAGAAATGTCTTCATGCTTATGCAGAAGACAGTGCAGTTTATAAAGTCATGTAATATGTTAACTTCTGTTTTGCTCTAGAGGAATTGTTCCTTGCCTCCAGCTCCTGAATTTACTACAGCTGCCAAACACTTTCAGTCTTCTTATTTTCAGTCCCAACACAGAAGAAATTCCATAGTGCTGGCAGATCAGATTTCACACCAATATTTTGTTGGGCTGTTTGCCAATGTCTTATAAAAAATGTAATTACAGTTGAGACAATCGGAAGTTGATGCTACTTTACACTTGCCTTCTGTCTAGGCAACTAATATAATAAAAGTGTTATGAGATATGAAATCTGCCCAGCTTTAATCTTATTTTCTTTCCAGTTCAACTGGTGAATTATGGAAGGCTCCAGCTGATGTTGAGGCTACTGACAATCAACTTCTTTAGCACAAAGCCAACAGATTTAGTACTATTAATTTCATAATCAATGCAGCTAATGGACTACAATGTCCTCTGAAGGAAGCAGTTTTTATCACAAACCTCTTACAAAGGACAGCTGCAGAGGCTCTGCAGTTAACCTTAGTATTATAGGACCATAGAATCACAGAATGGTTTGGGTTGGAAGGGACCCTTAAGGAACGTGTAGTTCCAATCCCTATTCCATGGGCAGGGACATCTGCTAGCACCATACAACCTGGCCTTGAACATTTCCAGGGATGTTGCATCCACAGCTTCTCTGGGCTTCATCCTCTGCCTCATCACCCTCGTAGGAAAGAATTTCTTCCTTCTAATCTCATTTAGTTTAAAGACATTAAAAGGTCATTTAAAGCATTGGCCTTAGCATTTCTTTCTTACTCCTCCTGTTGTTGTTGCAAGGACCTATAGTGATCGAGTCAAAATTTCTCTATAAAAACACAGTAAATCCCCTAGAAAAATATAATTTTTCATAAACAATTTCAGAGAATCACAGAATGTTTTTGAGGTTGGAAGGAACCTCTGGAGGTCATCTGGTCCAATGCCCCCTGCTCAAGTATGTCCATTTACATTCCTGTGGTGTTCCAGGACCCTGTCCAGGTGGCTTTTGAAGATCTCCAAAGAGGGAGACTTCACAGCCTCTGTAGGCAACCTGTGCTCTGTCACCCTCACAATGAGAAAGTGTTCCCTGATGTTCAGAAGAACCCTCTTGTGCCTCAGCGTCTGCCTATTACCTCTCATTTCGTCAGTGGGTGCCACTGTAAAGAACCTGGCACCATCCTCTTTGCAGCATCCCTTCAAGAATTTAAATACACTAACAAGTTCCCCCGTCAGCCTTCTCTTCACAAGGCTGAACAGTTCCAGCTCTCTCAGCCTTTCCTCATAGAAGAGATCCATCAAGCTCCCCATGCTTTATATGTTATCTGCATTATACACAAATAAATATGTATTAGCATATTTTGGTAGCTGGAGTTAATCTTCTTTCACAGTAAGACACATAGATACAGCATAATACTCCTATAACAGACATCTAAGGCCTCTGTTAAAAGCTGTAATGTAAGAAAACAGCCTCTAGTATAATTTAACTATGTTTTTTGTCTTTCTATTGCACTTTGAAAATTATTTCAGGTGCATATATATGTAAAGGTTCAATTCTAACAGCTTAAGGTGTATGGGAGATGAACTACTATGGAGAGAAGTAAAAAATGAAAGCACTTCCCATGGTTACTTCAAGACTACTTGATAGTTTTATACTGATTTTATTCAAAGGTAAAAGAAAAAAATAACTTTCTTCTAACCACAAGGTACTACAAAAAGTTATGACAGGCAAAGAAGACTACAATATTTTTTAAAACCTTTCATTGTGGTATGAATAAATTTCATTACTGTTAGTGTCGAAATGCTGTGCAGGGTAAGAATATTTTCCTGTTTTCCTCTCTGATTTCCCTGTTGAACATTTGCAGATAATGGACTAATGGACTAATGCACATCTCTATAATTCTTAAATTTTTTATCAGTGGCTCTGGATGTGACGTGCTCACTTGGAGATAGTTGACTACTTCAAAGAGTAGAATGACATAGCACGGAATAGCACGGAATAGCACGGAATAGCACGGAATGGAATGGAATGGAATGGAATGGAATGGAATAAGACACGACAGAATAGAGTAGAATAGAGCAGAGCAGAGCAGAGTAATTCCAGTTAGAAAACACCCAAAAAGATTATTGAGTTTGTCAGACTATTTTGGGGCTGATATTCTTAATATCATTAAGAATATTATCTGAACACCTCTTAAACATGTACAAGATTGAGCATCAACCACACCTCTAGCAAATCTGTTTCAGTGTCTAACTACCCTCTTGATAAAGAGATTTTTCCTTAAGTCTAGTCTTAACCACCTCCTGATGCAGCTTTAAGCTATTCCCATGTGAGCTGTCACTAGATACCAGGGAGAAAGGATAAGCACCTCCACTCCTTATCCAAAGGATAAGCACTCTCCACTTCCCCTTCTCAGGAAAACACGAAGAGCAACCCCTCAACCTCCTTTTCTACGTGTCTTCAGCCACTCCTTACAGGGTGTGCCCTCCAGCCCTTTTACCAGCTTTGTTGCTCTCCTCTGGATGCATTCAAGCACCTTAACGCCCTTTTTATATTATGGAGCTCAGAACTCCACACAAGGTGAGGCCACACTAATGCTAACTACAGTGGAAAAATCACTTCTATTGGTTGGCTATGCTGTGCTTAATGCACCCCAGAGTATGGTTTGCCCTCTAGTCCTCCAGGGCACACTTCTGACTTGTGTTGAGCCTGCTGTCAACCACCTGTGAATCACTTTCTTCAAGGCTGCTCTCCATCCACTTGTCTCCCAGTCTATACCTGTGTCTGGCATTACTCTGTCCCAGGTGCAGAATCCAGCTTTTGTTCTTGTTAAATTTTGTGCTGTTGCTGATAGCCTAATTCTCTAATCTATGTAGATACATGTACAATCTATGTAGATCCCTCTGCAAAACCTCTCATCCCTCAGGGAAATCAACAGCACATTCCAGTTTAGAACTACCAGCAAAATCAGTAAAGATGCATTCAACTCCTGCCTCCAAATCATTGATAAAAATATTATCCAGAGCTGGTATCAAGTTTGAGCCTTGGGGAACGCTTCTAGTGAACATCCACCAGCCTGATACAGTCTCATTCATGACAACCCTTTGAGTTCAATCATTTCTTCATTTGCATAAACCCGTTCATCTCATAGCTGGACAATTTGCCCAGAAGGATCAAAAATATCAAAAGAAGGATCAAAAGAAGGATCAAACTACCAAAAGGCTTGCTAAAATCCAGAAGAACTAAATCCACTGCCTTCCTTCATCCACTAATTGGGTGAACTTAGAGAGAAAGATATTGAATTAGTGAAAGAGGAATTTACTTTCATGAATCCATGTTTGCTGGGCTCGATGATTGCATTATCCTTTAAGTGCCTTTCAATAACACCGAGGATAATCTTCTCCATAATTTTTCCAGACACTTAAGTTAAACTCATAGGTCTATAATTTCCAGGGTCTTCTCCTGTGTCCTTCTTGTAAACTGGGATAACACTGGCTAGTTTCCAGTCAGTAGGGACCTCCCCAGACTCCCCAGACCTTTATTAAGTAATTGAGAAAGGTCCTATTAACTCCCTTGGTACCCAAGAATGAATTACATCAGGCCAAGTAGATTTATAAACATTTAACTGATACAACTGATTCCTTATGATTGTGATGGCAACAAATGGAAATTGTCCCCCCACTCATGGTCTTCTAACTTGCAGGATTTGACTACCCAAGGCCTGTCGCGAACATTAAAGGCAGGCAAAAAAAAACAAAAAAAAACAAAAAAAAAAAAAAAAAAAAAAAAAAAAAAACAAAAAACCACCAAATGCCTCTGGCCTTTCATCACCCCTAGTTATCAAGTGACCAGCTTCAGCCAGTAATAGTCCAATATTTTCCCTGAACCTCTTTAGAAGTGTTTAAAGTGTTTTGTTTTGTTTTTGTTTTTTTTTTTTTTTTCTTTTTACAAGCATTCAGTGTCCAATGCAGTAGTAGTAATTGCATTGAGAGATGATTACAAAGTTTGTTTTACATTTTGCAATACTTCTTAAATTAAAGAAATAATTTATGTAACTCTATATACACAGAAAATGATCAAAAGACAGATATGAATTATTGAGCTATAATATAATTTTTGTATTCTGTTGATTCTATAACCCACAAGAATAATGTTCAGTTTATGCAGGCACCAGGATCTTGACATGAAATTGCTGACTCAGAGCTGAACAACTATTTTACTCAGAGCATGAAATGTATGTTCAGAAATGTGTGTCCAGGATTTATTATGCTCAATTTAATCTACAACACTCTTGCTCCTGCATTTCCCTCAATTCTTTGACTTTCCCAAAAACTCAAATTGTAAAAAAATATGTTTGCACCTCACCTATTACTATATGAGTTTGGACAATGCCCAAATGCTTCTCCAGTGTTTTCCTTTGCAGCAGCAAATGTATGTCAATTTGATCTTGAGGGCTGAAAAGGAAACTTTTTCAGTTTTGGAATTGCACAGTCACGTTGAGTTCCAGAATCCAAATTATTTAACTATGCAATAAACTTGGAGATGGGAAGCAGAACCTGGTTTATAGGGTGACTGTGACCAAAAATTGCTTTTATCAAGCAGTTTTTCTACCTAACATTGCAACTATTCTGACAATCCTGGGTTGTTACTGTCAGTTGTAAATTAACACTCTATTCTGAATTTTTGTTGAAGCCACACTCAATCAAGGGATAAAAGCGAGGACCATAGTAGAAGACCTAAGAAGGACCATACCAACACCACTCTTTTAATAAAGTCCTGCTGAATAATGTCACATCTGTTCTGTTCTATTCTATTCTTTTCCAATCCTTAATCTACTTCTGTGCTGCTTATAACAATTCATGCCCACACTGCTCAGATTTTAAATCTCAAAATATCTTTTCATGATATGTACATGATCTTTTTTTCTTTTACCTGTCTTTCCTATACAGTAATGGGGCAGCAGCAAGGAGGAAGTATGAGGAGCTAAATTTGCTTCTACCTCCCCTTTTCAGTTATGCTTTTCTTACTTTCTCCGGTGGTAGGAAGTGCTAGGAACACCACATTTTCTTTTAATCAATGGCTCTTCAGCACATGACTGGCAGCATGATTTCGTATATTCACCATAGTAGGTGGCATTTGTCCTACTTAGAAGAAAATCATAATACATGTACTTAGTAAAAAAGATCACATTTTGCTTATGAAGTGACAAGGAGCTCCATTTTGTAGATACTAAGTGCAAGTTTGTGATTTGGGATGTAGAGAAGGGTGAGAATTGAAGGAATGTGGAAGAGAAAAAAAAAGTATCTCTTATCAAGGAAACTGCAGCTATCTGTACAGTGAAGTACAACTACTGGTAATCATTCATATTTAAGATGAAAAGATGGAAATAATGAAAATGGCAGAAATAAACTGGTTTGCAATGCTTTCTTTTTAAATTACTGTGTATTCAATGCTACTTGCCTGGTTAAAAAATTATTGGAAGCTCTCAGGGCCCGCTCAGTCATCCAGAACAGCTGAAGAGCTGTTGGAAAGCAAGTATTTCCCCTGAGTGTATGCTCTACAAGATGAGGAAACACTGAACAGACGAAGTGTGGAAAGGAAACTATTTTGATGATGGCAGTTATTAATGATACCTTTGACTGTGTCAGGCATTCAAATACCACTACAATGAGCAATAAGTGGCTTAGAACAGCGGAAGTGTGAGGGAGAACATTGGGCTGCTCTTGAGATGAATCAGGAAGGGTTCATGGGTTAGAAATTAAGAACAATCGGAAAAGGAAGAGAAAATAAAACTTAGGAAAAGAGACCTTCTTCAAAGATATGGCAATGTTTTCCAAAGAGTACGGCCAGATCATATTTCCCTTCTAACTTTTCATAATAACGGTCATCCCTATATTTATTCCATCCCTATAGCAGCAAGAATTTCCCATTCTCTCTGACTAGCTCTCAGTGTTAAAGACCGTTCTTTCCTCAGTTACTTAAGGGACTTTAAAATACAAAATTAGGGAAAGAAGGGGAAGAAAATCAATAGCTTGGAAAAGGGTACCAGATTCAAGCCATTTGTCTTATAACCTACAGTTTAAGAAAAAAATATAGGAAAAAAAAAATGAGTCAAATCATCCTGGATTTCCTCCTTCACTGATATTGTGAATCATTTCTAGCACCTTATGCACTTTTCTTGGGTTGAACTTGGCTATTAAAATATGGGGTTAGGAAATTTAGTGTTGCTGTGAAATTTAGTGGTAAAACAAGTCCCATGAATAACATGAACAGCCTATACTATTGAATAAGCACAAAACTAAACATGTACTTCATTCAACTCAGCTCTTCTGTGATAGTAGGGGGTACATTACCAAAAAGTGTCTCACAACACGAGCAAACAATTACTTCTCATACAGTAAATATCCTCACATTGTAAATGCAACATTGCTCTCTAGCTGGAGATTACTCCTTTAGGCTAAGAATAAACAAAGAAACATTTTTTTTAATAAAAAAAAAATAAAAAGTCACATTACTTTATAGTTGCTTCCATTAGTCATTACCCCACAGCAACTCCTAAGTGCTATTTTGTTACAGATGTCCTGGCTAGAGTAAATCCTATCATATCTTCTCAATTTCTAAATTGGTACTGGTATCAGTTCATTGTATAAAGCTTCTAGCTGAGTACAGACCCATTGTTTTGAGCACTTTTCCACAGTTATACTTCTATGTTTCATATGTAAATTAGTGTAGTAATACAGATAAATGCTGATTTATGCTGAACTGCAATTTATAGTGTTCTTTGTAATGGTTTATTCCAAAACTAAATTCCTTAATAACAGGGATGCACAGGGATGCTACAAGAGTTCTTTGCACACACTGTCAGATCTCTTAATTCTTACCCTGCTTAAGATTTAAACCCATATTGATACTATTTTCAGTCTATTTGTAAGAAATTCAACACCGACTTCTGCATGGAAGGCATATACCACAGAATTATGTTTTATTATAATTCACTTAGTTGTTACTTGATTCCTCAGAATTCAGATGCTATTTATAGCATTCTGTGGCTAATTTTCAAGACCATCTTTGAGGTTGTTAATTTTTGAAAAAAAATAGTCTAAGCCTTTGAGTTCCTTAGTTAAGGTAACAAAGATCAGATTAAAAAGTGTATGAAAATTATGCTGTGAAAGACTGTTGGTAAAGTTTGCATAGCAAAGTTTGCATAGCAAACTTTGAAGAAAATAAGAAAATATATATTTTCATAAACCTTGGCTATTAAAGAAAATTACATACGATGAACATGCTTTTGATATGTTGATACTCAGAGCAATATTTAAACATAAAATAAAAAACACAATATTTATGACACTAATGGAAAAGAATTGCATTTTTCAAATTCTTGATAACAGCATCTTTCATCTTCAGGAAGACTTTCCTCTTTTCTCAGTCAACTAAGCTGAAACACAGAGGATTTCTTGTTATTTTCTCAGATGTAGACCGTTAGTAGAAGTGATATGGGTGTGTGCTTAAAGTACAGGACTGAGACTCCTCATATCAGAGTTCTTTTCCCTCTTCCTCTCTGCAGTTTTTGGTAAATCACTTATTCCACTTTGTCTCACTATGCACCTCTATATAATGTTTACAGTAGCGCAGCACTCTGAACAGATCCACTGCATAGCATCAAATCCTTTTTCAGTGAAAGGACACCACAGAAATTTTAATGAAAGAAACTCTCACAAAGCACTTGGTCAAGTTCGGCACACTATGAATAAGAAGACTGGTATAAAACCCAGAATAACTCTATCTCATTGGACATCACAATTATTTGAATCAAAACATTTCAAAGATTTTCATACTGAAGTTAACGTCTGAAACCTAATGTCACACACACACAGAAAGCCCAGTTGCAGCTTAGTCTGACTTACAGTTTGCATTTTTCGAATGAGAACAAACACATCTGTAAATGTCATGAAATTAAGTTAGAGCCAATATTCAGGAGTTTTGAATGGAAAAACTAAATACCTTATACAATCTTGCTTAATACAGACATGATAAGTACTACCAAATGTACTTTTGTAAAAATGATTTTTATGATAGAAGAAGGCCTCATAGAGAACAACTGCAAGAGACAGATAGAACTGCATGCATGATAAGAAATGAAAAAGGTCTATAAGACCAAACTGGAATAGTTTTGTTTGCTTCTTTGTTTGTTGCTAATGGTTTTTGGTTGTAGCTTTTTTTTTTTTTTTTTTTTTTTTTGGTGAGGTGTATTCATTTAAATTATTATTACGGTCTATTTGAAGCAATGTTGAGTCATTGTTTAATTTCTGACTAATTAGTGTAGTATGGTATATGTGGAATACTGTACAGAACTTTGTTAAGATTATTTTGAAAGTTGCCCTCTTTACTTCCTGTTTAACCATCTCTTTACTTCCTGTTTAACCATTTAGCCATTACCAGGAAATAAATATTTTTAAATGAAAAGACATGAGCACTGAGAGCTTAACAAAACAGACAGCATGCAGCTCTTGAAATAACACCTCTTTCTCTAAATAGTATGCATAATTTAAGTAGAATTTTACATATTTAACAAACACTAAAAATAGTTAAAAATTTTAAAGATTTTTTATTTTTAAAGACTTCTATTAGTTTCTGTATTTCAAACAATTCAACAGGAATTGTGATTAGGTAAATTTTTATACCTTGCAGAATAAATTCACATGTAACGTAGATCTAGATCATCTAGGTTCCTCGAAAAAGAGTTCTTGGAAAGAAAACGTTGAGATAATTTTTACTTATTGTTATTTTTAGCTGACCAGTTTACTCATGCTCAGCTAGTGTGTTTCTAAAATGTTTAACACATTTTCAGAACCAGAGAGAGACAGAAAACAAAGACATTAATTTATTCTCTACAGCTAGAGCAGTTTATCATCTTCTGTTCTAGTCCAAACATGGTAGTTCCTACCTGCATCTAAAATACCACAGGGTAGCATTTAAAAATAATTATTCCTTCTTGTTATAATATTTTCACATGTGAAAAAGTTATCATATATAACTGTGATGCTGTACTAGGAGATTAAAATTCATACCTACAATGGTCCAGGACCAAAAGAGAGCCACAATGTTTGACGTACATCAATACAGTTCTTCAAACACCAAACCAGTAACATTTACAGTCTTTGTCTGTAAACTTCATATAACTAGTCATATTGTTCTAAAAATAAATAAGTAAATAAATAAAAATAGAAAAAAGAGCTATCTACACATGAAATTTAAAAATTATTTAAGAAAATAGAAAACATCAGAACAAATCACGATCTTTCTTAGGTCTTGGTAACTCCATCTGATGATAGAATGCATACATTTAAAAATCTGCCTCCAATTGTAAAAAAAAATTTGAAAGATTCCTGAGAGCTTTTTGCAGACCACCTACAGAAACATTCCCACTGACAGAAATTATCTGCAGACAACTGGAAATCATTTTTATCTTTCTCCAGTATTTAAAAAATCTTACATTCATCTAGTCTCCAGATCTACAAGAGTTTTTCCGGAGTTTCTCAAGATTAGTGTAAGTGAAAGAAAGAGGAATGTTGATAGACAAAATCTCTATTTTTGCTATATCACACAGAATCACAGAATTTCTAGTTTGGAAGAGACCTCAAGATCATCGAGTCCAACCTCTGACCTAACACTAACAGTCCCCACTAATCCCTAAGCTCTACATCTAAACGTCTTTTAAAGACTTCCAGGGATGATGACTCCACCACTTCCCTGGGCAGCCTGTTCCAATGTCTTAACAACCCCTTCGGTAAAGAAGTTCTTCCTAAAATATCAAATTGATCATTTAGCTCCTACTTGTATTGGACAAAATCTGGCCCTGATTTCTCTTACACTGATTTTACTCCACTTTATTACAATTTTACTTCTCCCAGATCTCACAGAACAACTCACAGCTCTTCACAAAAGAGCAAAATCACATTTGGTGATATCTGCTTACTTCAGAACTTACATTTTGAGTAAGAGATGCATATTATTACTTGTTCAATATAAGGACATACTCACTAAGACAATTTAAATCAAATGTTATATGATGACAATGATGATGATGATGATTGATTAGCTTTGGGGCTTAAATATTCTAAGTATTCCATGATGGCATTTAACAAAAAAAAGAAGACTGCCCTGCTGGAGGAAAGGAAAATTCTCAGGTTTTAGGTTTTCTGAAATGGACACTGGTTTGTCCATTGTGGAAATGAACTCATCAAACAGGACTGAAAAAGAAATCCTGAGAAGCAGATCAGATAACTGACTAACATAACTGAATTTCATCTCTTTAAGCACAGACATTCAACCCCTTGATGCTTTTTAAAAAGAAATTCTTATGGGAATGATGACAAAGTTCTCCTCTTCCTGTCAGATTAAAATTACTCTATAATCTTAGAAGAACTGCTGTCTCCTCAACCTCCCTCTTTCATGTTTTATCCTTCATTTCTCTGTCTTGTAGCTCCTATATCTCAGCAGGCCAGTGTCACTAACTGTAGTACTTAAAGAAAGGAGACAAAGAACCAGCAGGATGGAGAAAATATATTGCATTGGAAAATCAGCATGTTGTCATTTAAAAGAAACAGGCAAAGCCAAGGGTTTTGTATGAATACCATCAAATTCAGTACAAAGGAGGGGATAAAAATAACCTGTATTTGCTCAGTGTTTTCTCCTGCCTTGAAATAAAAACTTGCAGTGAAGTCATGAGATGTGAAGGTTGTCTGAGGTCAAGTACAATTACTTCTGCTGCACAAGGATCTTGTTGGTATTAGCATGACATCACCATACTGGACAGAAGGAACAGGTCAGAAACAATCCATGTATATGAAAAGAATGAGCTGCTAGAAGACAGACACTGAGCATACAGCACTGCAACCTGCAACCCTGCAGTGCAGGAGCTGGTGTCTCCTCTGAATAGATTAGATTAATAGAGTAGTATATAGTCTCATTAATCTACTATACAGTAGTATAGTAGATTAATAGTAGTACTCTATTAATCTAATAGAGTAGATTCTAAAGTCATTAGAGAAAAAAAAAAAAAAAAAAAAAAAAAAAAGTATTGCTCAGAGGAACACTCCAGACTCCTTCTATGCTAAAGTGGTACTTTATCCACCAGACTGAGTCCTATCTCTGTTTTCTTTACTGAACACAACAGAAGTAGAAAGTGTCTCCATTCACAACAGGGTAGCTCTTCAGTAGTATTTATAGTGTTTGTTCAGATGGTAGGCAACAACTGTTCAAATTCCTTTGAATTTCCCAGTTTTAAAAGAAAAGATGGGGCTTTCCTTTTCTTTTTTAAAGAAGACCATAGACTCTTGTCTTTAGGACTGGGATATTCAAACTCTGTCTTGAATGGGAAAGGAGTTTCTCCTAGCAGCCCATCATGGGGATTGAAGATAGGTCTTTTCTATGTGGTTACTAGCAGGTATTCCAAACATGTACAACAAGATTGGCCTTTAGCCTAGGCTACTAGGCTACATCTCTTCCCTTGGTTGGTAATCTAGGAAAGAGTTGAGTCATTGTGCAGTGCTAGAAAAGATACTTGAATACTTCATGTCTCAGAAAGCATGCATGAGGAAACTAGCAACATGTTCAGTAATTTTCAGTGAGAAAGCAAGAAAGTAAGGTTATAAATGGAAAAAGAAAGGTAAGGATTTTTTTCAGTATTCATTTCTTTTGTTATAACAGCACAGTGAGTATTGCTATAGATCTTAAATAAATACCAAAACACGAAAGCTTAGTTGAAACAAGTGAGATAAGATTATAAAAAGAAAGGGGTCATTATACATCCGATACAAACTGTATCGGATTCTACTACTAAAATCATTCTGAATGAGAACTTAAAAGCATAGATACTATTTCTCTATAAGCATGCTTTCACACTTGTCTGTTTCAAGTTCAAAAGTCATGTTACAGAGAAAAGATTAAGATGAGTTAAGTATAAAATATGGTTCTTTGCAATAAAAGTGCCATTTGAATTGGGAATTTGCCTATTCCTCTAAGCTTTTGTTACAGAAAAAGTCTCCCTTTACTTATATTTCACTCTAGGGTTAGACATGGAGGTTGGTTCTGTTAGTTCTCATTCTACTGTCACTTCCATTGTCACAGTGCCATGCAGATACTTTGAAACTGCAGAAACAAAGCCCACAACAGATACGTGACCTGGTCTATACTAGGTACTCTAGTGGCATAACTAAACGGCTCTGCATATCTAATCTGGTACACGTGCAGACTCTGCCAGTATGGCAGATCCCAAAAATGCTATTAGAGATTCCAGTTTGTAAAAATCACTTAGCATTTTAATGCATACTCTATTATGATTTCTATGCAGTAGTAACAACTAACATTGCATATGCAGAAGCATAAAATACATGACTGTAAAATTAAATTACCGAAGGCTTTCGTTTTTCATGTTACAATGCATCAATCCATTTTAAAGACCTTTGTTATTACATCTGAGAGTTTTTTGGTATATTGAGTGGAATGTATCAGCATTTTCACAAAATCACAGAAACACAAAACCACAGAACCACAGCATGCCTGAGGTTGGCCAGCACTTCCGCAGATCTCCCAGACCCACTCTGCTCAGAATAGGGCCAGCTGCAGCAGACGACTCATGACAACAAGGATGGCACGACAATCACCAAGAACAGAGACTCCAAATCCTCCCTGGACAACCTGTGCCAGTGTTTGACCACCCTTTCAGTAAAAAATAAACAAAACAAAACAAAATAAAATATGTTTAAATTTATGTAGAATTTCCTGTGTTCTGATTTGTCCCCATTACCTCTTGTGTGTCACTGGGCACCACTGAAAAGAATCTGGATCCATCTTCTTTTCACTCCTACACTCCATATGTTATTAATATACAGTGATGATGTGACCCTGACCCTTCTTCTCCTCTTGAATTAGAAATTCTTCCCAATGCTGTTCAGGAAGCTGTAGGAATTCACTCACAACACCTCCTACCCCTGAAGTAGGATGGGGGGAAAGAATTGAAAAAGAATTGAAATAAAGGTGCAAAAACTTGTGGATTAAGATAAGGATGGTTTAAAAGAAAGGAAGAAAAGGAAGGAAGGAAGGAAGGAAGGAAGGAAGGAAGGAAGGAAGGAAGGAAGGAAGGAAGGAAGGAAGGAAGGAAGGAAGGAAGGAAGGAAGGAAGGAGGGAAGGAAGGAGGGAAGGAAGGAGGGAAGGAAGGAAGGAAGGAAGGAAGGAAGGAAGGAAGGAAGGAAGGAAGGAAGGAAGGAAGGAAGGAAGGAAGGAAGGAAGGAAGGAAGGAAGGAAGGAAGGAAGGAAAGAAGGAAGGAAGGAAGGAAGGAAGGAAGGAAGGAAGGAAGGAAGGAAGGGAGGGAGGGAGGGAGGGAGGGAGGGAGGGAGGGAGGGAGGGAGGGAGGGAGGAAGGAAGGAAGGAAGGAAGGAAGGAAGGAAGGAAGAGAGGGAGGGAGGGAGGGAGGGAGGGAGGGAGGGAGGAGGGAGGAGTAAGTGATATGCAATACAGCTGCTCACTATCAGTCAACCAATACCTAGCCAGTCCCCAGGCTCCATATTGGCCAGCTCCACCCACAAAGCACATGAAAATAGGATGAGGCAAATATATAGTTCTGATGCGTGATAAAAAAAAAAAAATAAGTAAAAGAGGAAATTATCCCTCTGTGGAGTTTCCTACTTTGGTTTTGGTAACAATTCAGCTTATTTCAAGTTCTGGGAAAGGTTTAGAGGGCCTGGATTTTGAAAGAATCCAAACTAAATTTTCAGAGCCTTGTCTATACCTTTATTGATAGAGATGGTGTTTTCACATCTTATTACTTCTTGAAGATGACTTTTGTAAACTGAAATGAGTTTGTATGTGGGTACGACTAACTGAAGATGAAAATTGTACTCCCATTGTTTAGTAGTTCTATACACTGAAATATAATGTTGTAGCACTACCCAAAATTTTTACCAGCAAGTTGCAACTCCTAGTTTTGTTGCTGGCTACTACTGTTATTAATTAATGTAAATCTACTCACAGTTCTATTTCTCATACCAGTCCACCACTTGATAGATAATTGCATTTACTATATACATTAGAGTAGAACAGTCTAGCACAGCACTGGGAAAACAGTCAGGGCTTATCCCCACAGCATGCTATGACATTATTTAGCTTGTTTTATTTGACTCACATTTCCTTTGTACAGTGGACAACTTGATGATTCTGTTTCATGCACACTTTCCCAATAAATCACAAGTTGTACAGTCCTCCTAATCTTATTGTCCTAAGTATGAAAATGTATCTATCAACAGAGAGCAAGCAAGCTGTCAGAATTGCCTGCTTCCTGCGTGTCCCATTGCCAAGGAAGCTTTTCACAGGAAAGACTGCATGCAGAGTAATACATAAGGATAACGCATCCTTGGGCTTTCCCTTTTAATACAGTCTATGAACATTACCAGTCATTTGCTCTGATAGTTACAGAAATACTGGTTTAGGGAAGAGCACGCTGCCTGTCTTTCTCTTTCTGATTCTGGCCAGGCCCCTCTTGTGGAACGAAGCAAAAGAGAATTCCCAATAGTGTAGAGAAATGAATGGAGGTATTGTTCTCACAGAGGCCTGAATACCTCTGAAATATATCAGAGAATTAGCATGTCATTTTTTTCTGCTTCCTCCTTAAAGTGTTTTGAAATGACTAATACGTTACCAAGAAGCGGCTTCTTACATCTCCTGCAGACTAATTCCCCAGGGCACCCATTATGTCGGCAGCCTAAAATGATCAGTTAACAGGGCGTGTTAGCGGCAGTGAGGGGGTGAGCAAAGCACCGAGAGAAGAGAAAGCAGTGTTTCTGTGGCTTGCCTCCCTCCTCTTTTAGTAGCATGTCAAACATAATTATGGCCCTGTCATCTGCACCTACGAGACAGGATTTTAGTTATGATATCTTGCCTGGCATGCGGCTGCTGTTGACAGGCCCCTGTGACCCTGTTCCAAGCAGCCTGACTCTGCAGATGACAGGACCCTGGCCTGGATGCAAGAATTAACCTTCCCCAGCAGAAAGGACTCTGCTAAAGGAAGAAGATAAAATGCTAGGGAAAGTTAGGTCACCTTGTGGCCCTGTTGGTTCTAGACAAGCTGTTGTTAGGGACTTTGAACCTTGTATGTGATCTGCTTAGAAAATGGCTGCTGCCTGTGAACTAGGTCATGTCGTGAGTTACCAGGTTAGCCATCCTTGTGCTGCCCACATCCTCCTACCCTGTTCTGTAAATTGTTCTGTGGAATGCTCCAGTAAATAAGATGCCAGGCAGATGAAAGTTTTTCCCAGGAGCATAAGCAGGCCATATCGGTAAAGCTGTAACCATGAGTTACATTGCTTACACAGAGTGGAAGAAGGATCATATGTTAATGGGGAGATGTGATGTTTAAAGAAAATTGTTGCATTTCTCTCTCCCCATCAAAACCAATTATCAGGCAGCAAAAGGACTGAAAAAAAAATCATCACAATTTTAAAATGCTCATGTGCCTTCTGGAAAGAAAGAAAGAAAAAAAGTTAACATATTTGCACTAAAAAATGCTATTTTTTCACAGTGCCCTGCTACGGTTACCATTGTTTTTTTAAACTAAGCAATACATTCATTTAGATGAGTTAGAGACTCCAATGCCTTGAAAGAAAAGTATTTTCAACCTTGAACATTGTGTTTTGGGGTTAGAGAACAAATTCATCTCTTAATTAAGCAGGAACCCCTCTGAGTTTAAAGAGAATAAGTGATTTTGCAAGTCACACACTTAAGCATGGAAAAAACTTGCTTTTAAAATGCCCTGGTGTTTGCCTTGTTTTTACCGATGGCATGTGTATTTCTGACAAGAAGCTGGCAGTAAAGCAATACGAATTTGATTCAATCACTTTACAAAACTATCTTCTGAACATAAGAGACTTGCAGGGACCAAGTATCATCTGAAGAGCTACATTCCAGAAGTCCTGCTTGAAACAGTGATCTGCAGATTTACACCACACCCTAAACTGAGGAAAAACAGAATCCTACTGGAATGGCTGAGACCTAGAATTACACACAAGGTCATGAAAACACACCTGATAGAAAGCTTCAAGCTACACTTGAAATTCTTACAGCTCGGCTCAGGTCAGTATAAGAAGCAGCTGGAACATCAGATAATGGATAGTTAAAGCTGGATGAGATCAGCAGCATGTTCTGAGCTAATGTTTCAAGCTTATCTGAGCTAGATAGCTCTCCCTGGAGAAGCTATTGACACTAATTCATGGAAGTTTGGGAACCACAGACAGAAGTGGGACAGATTTTCTTTGGCATGTTCATTATGTAGGAGTATAAAATACCAAAAATAAGTCTTACAGAGAGGCATGTGATGGCACAGCATGAGTTAGAAAAACCCACAAAAGCTCCCAAGAGTCAAGCCATGAGCTGACTGTGCAGGTGATCCTGAAGAAGAAACAATAACTACTTTATACAGTGCTATCATTTGTTCTTTACATGCTGTGATATACAGGAAAATAATTCAGTCATGGTTTAGAATTTATCAAACAAGAATGAGTAAGATTATCTTGTATATTGCTCTGTTTCTAAAATCAAATTTAGTATATTATTCAAAAGACTTCATATGTCATAAGAACTTCAATCCTTCCTACACAGAGCTTTAAATATGTTATTAGATTAATTATTATATTAATATTTTAATAAATAAATGCAGTAATTCTAAAGGTAATTTAGGCAAAGTCAATCCACATGTTACTGTCATTGCAAGGGTAAATCTCACACTGCAATTAAATGAAAAAAATATTTATGTGGTCATTTTGAAACATTATGCGGTTTATGACAATGGGAACCTGATAATCCTAGCATTCTCATAAGAAAATATAATAAGTATTAATAAGATTAGAGCACTCAGGGAGATGGATATGCTAATGTGCTTGTTACGGGTGAAATAGCCAAATGCTTGCAACTGAATTACAAACCCTACATGAACGGCAACGAGTCATGAGGAGTCTCAGTAGCCCATGTCTTTGAAACTGCCCTTCTATACATGGAAAAGCCTAAGGCCAGTAAAAGCCTAAGGCCAGTAAAACACATGAGCTGAGTCTTGGAAGGCAGAGTCCCTGGAAACAGGAAACTTCCAGTTAATATAAGAATCTGTAAACTACAGAAGTAAACTCAAAAGTCAGAGGACGACAGGGTCAGCAGAGTGGCTAAAATTATAGAACCTATAAAATATAGGAAATATCTGTATTACACATCTGTAATAAAGAGGCAGACAAGGTGGTCCAGTGTGAACACCATGAAAAATCATAGCAGTTTAGAAGATCCTGGACTGACATCAAACAGGCTTTCTGTTTGTGGACAAAACCAGTCTTCACTACAGATAGACATGTTTATCTCCTTTCTTCCTGGTTACATAAGTGAGCAAAAACAGGCTCTTTAAGGAAGAGGTACCTGCTGATCCACAGAAGCTTCCGTCCAATACAGCTGTCCATGAAGTAACATGTTTTCAAGCACTAAGAACTGGTGGACTGCAAAAATGAAGAGATTAACTTGATAAACCAAGTACGTAAGTCCTCATGCATCTGTTTTATCTTTACAGACTGGAATGCTTGCTCTGGTTTTAACAGTCTTGCACATAATCCACACATTGGCCTCACAGAAGGATCAGTGTCCTCTGGTAATTTCCCACCTGCTTCCCGCACCCTGGAGGATCCAGCATTCTTTGAAACAGCTAATTAGTTCTGAAAGAAACATCATCCCCACTACGAGAGCTTCTATTTCTTAGAATCTTATCTTACCTGAAATGCATATAAAATTCTATACAGAAGATCTGCAAATACGTTTTGAGGATGGTCTGACCTCTCAGACCTATAGTTGCAATTTGGTATGCATGCAGCAAAGAACACATTTGGCACTGCTGTTCTTTGCAACTCATGATATTTACAAGAGCATCAACATTTTGTGAAGGCAAGATGAGAAATTTAAATTGATGGTATATAGTCCCAAGTTAAAAAAGAAAAACAACAACAACACAAAAACAACAAAGCAAATTAAAGAAAAACAACAACAACAAACCTTAACAACAACAATAACCATAGGATGTTTTGCCATAGGGCTTAATACACCAAATACTATTTTTATTATTGAAGTACTTTCCTAATCTTCAGTAAGGTTTTGGTTGAATAACACGATGTGAGTGTTTATAATCCAGATGTTTTTTGCTGGATGCACAATAACATTTTAATATGTATATAAGGTAATATAAGTTTCCATGTATAAGCAAGTGCCCTGAAGCTGAGTGCTCTGTGCTCAGATCATGAGTGTAAAACAGCTTAAAGAACACACAATAGGGCACAAATTACCAGGTTACCAGTCTCCAGTATTCAGTATTGAAATAAAGCCCTTGCTTTTTCAGAGGTAACCAAATCACCTAAGTATAGCCAATCACATGCCTTAGCTTTCATTTATTTCCAAAACACACACTGAAAGTTCGCTACAAAATAACACAGACTAATAACAAATCAAACACTGTGCAGATGTTTAGTAATCATGGGCCAATAGTACCTGTTACTGGAAAAAATGCTTTTGAAGTAGTATAATACAGTTCTGCAGATACATTTTTTTTTTCTCCCATATAACATCAGTGAAAAACAGTTCTGATACTAACAGTGGAGGAATTAAAAATGTGAGAACAGTGAAAAGTTTCATTTAATGTAAGACTTTGAAACCAGATGTTAGGAGGAGAAAAATTAATACAGTTGAAAACACTCGTTAGCTTTGTTCCAGGCAATAAAAATGAAAAGATTTTTTCTTTCAAAACACCTATTTAGCCATAGGTAAACTACGAAAAACTATGAGTAAATAAATCAGATGATTTGATTGTTAGAATAGGCAATAAAGAAGACTGACTAAATAAGCATTACATACTTCCTCCAACAGTCAAAATGCAGCCAAAATAGCTATGTTCTCTAGCACTTTGAAATAGAATTTCCTTAATGAAAGTAAACATAATGGTAAATTCTTTGCCTTGACTTCTGTATGTTCAAGATTTTTTGTTGATCTTGTTTGTTTGTTTGTTTGTTTTATTCTTTGAGAATATGCAGATTCTATGTTACACATAGTGGTATCTGAAGATTCAAAAGTGTCAAACTTTCTCCCATAGTTTTAACTTTTCACTATGAAATAACACTATGCTGAAATAACATCAATAATTTTTCCAATCTCAGCATTCTTAACTTTCATATTAATGATTCCAAAGTACTGCTAGCATTAACAGTGGTATATATCTTAAAACAAGTCATTTACAAGCTTCATAGTTTGGGTCATAGGCATAGAAAAAGCATTTAGCTTAGCATGTCCTTGCTCAAGAAGAAATGCAGGATGAATAATTAATTTTTATACATGCATGCAAAATTAATTTGATAATAAGTTCTGGTCCACTTAGACAATTCATAGTGATTATTCTGTAGGGACTGGATGAGTTAAATTTACTAAGGATTAGGGCTATGCATTACCTGATTTCCTTGCTATGTCTTAAGGGAGTCATTGTTAGACAAACTGCATCCCAACCCTATCTCTCTCCTGTTGCTGCCTAAAAGCACTAGAATGTAATACCGCATAAGAATAAATCTTCATTGGTTTGGATGGGCAGGTGTGGAAAGAAAAAAATTGGGAAGTGTTAGTTGATAAGAAAGTTGTACTCATACATCAGTTCTTTCCGCTTGGTTTCTTTCATTGGTTTATACTCATAACTACTTGCTAGGACTGTCTTGCTCTTATTTCTCTTCTTGACATGCATAATATATAAGCCTGTGAAATGTGAATAGCTTGAGGCATCTCTTTATTTTGCACAATGTTATTTTTTTTAATGTCTATCTTTTTCTTCACGTGTTACCTTTGAAGTTCCTATCATGTGTTTCTTGCTGCCATCTTTCAAAACTGCAGCCATCAACGATAAATCTGGAAAACTAGTGAGCCACTATTCAGTTCATAGAGGATGCCACTGTCATGTAAGATAAAAATTATCTAAATACAAGAAGTTATCATAAATGTAGTATCTTATTAGTTTTCCTAGGTGATAAATGCGTATCTTTTTAGGTTACAGTTTATTACTGTCTTGTTTTCACTTGCTATCTATGCAATCCTTACATCACTGGGTCAGTCTCTTACAAACCCACTGAATTAAAGAGATTACATATATATAAGAAGCAGCCTGCAGGGATAGAGTTTATTATTTAATATAATAATAATATTAAACCAATTATTATTGTTATCATTATTATTAAATAATTATTAAATAACAATTATTATTTAATATAAAGCTGAAATTAATAAATTATACATATCATAAATTCTTTGAAAGCCTTGAAAATCAAGATTACTTCAGTAATTTCAGTCAGTGTTATTAAAGGAGTCTATCTGGGCCATAGTGTAGTATAGAAGAACTATCTTTGTACGGATTGCTGTCAACTAACAGCAGTTTGACAGACAATTTATTGCCAGCTGAACAGAATGAAGACAGTAATACTCTGACCTGCCATCACCTGACCATGAGCGGTTTGTACCTGTTGTGTGAGATGTTTTATCCTTCGTGACTGAATCTTTCTGTAAATCTTTCTTGGATAAGCAAGAACAGGACCATTACCTGACTAGGTATTTAACCATAAGTCTGCTTATCCATTAACTGAGTAATCCATGTAAGTGAGAATCTAGCACTTTGGGTTTTTCTAGAGCATGGGTGCTGAGTCAAGACTGATTTAACACTGCCTGTTCTGATGCTGGGAAAGCCACACCTTTCATTGTTGAGAATTATATTGAGAATTGTACATTATCCATGAGACTCAATATGCAAATTAGCATCAAAACCTTTAAAGAAAAATAATTTAACATTTATAATGTTCCAAAATATGAAACTTACATATGAAGAAGTATGCTAACCAGCACTCTTTAGCTTTCATTGTCCACTATGGTATATAGTCACGTGTTAGAGATAGGATGTCAAAAATAAGCTTAAATAGCCTGACTTTAGTGGATTTAAGACAGCTCCTAAATATTATTTAAACAGAGTGTTTCACATTTAATAAGAAACACATTTTACTTCCCTAAGACACAAAAAGAATAAAAAATAAAAGGTCTTAAGTAGAACAGCAGAATCTCTCCATTTTACCTACACACAGCTTGCTAACAGAGAGCTGAAAATAGCTAAAGCTGAGAGGGAAAAAAAATGAAGAGTATTTTAACAGTGAAGTAAAACCACAACTAATGACTTCAGGAGACAGGAGCTAGGTGGACAAGCAAAGCATAACAGTTTTAAATATATGATATTTGGCTTCACCTCCCAAGTAAGAGGGCTGGCATTGATTCAAAAAGGCTGGTCTGCATGCTTGTGCCTCTGAGAGGGACCACACTGCCTGATGGAAACAACCACAGAAGCCACAGTGAGTGCATAGCTTTCCAAAGGCAACAAAAAGGCAACCAGACTGGCAATTATATTGTGCCAGTGCTTCATCTTGGTGAAGAGAAGGTAGGCATCCGAAATGGCTTATCTGTCCACAGGAGAGATATGCCTGGCAGCCAGCACATGGGACAAAGTAAGGTAACCACCAGATAACAGAGAGCACAGGAAACATTTTGAACGTAGATGACCTTCTCCCCTAACACCAATATAATAAACAAAATAGGAGGTTTACACTTACTTCTACATCTTGAACACAGTATTTTTACAGTGTTCATTGAAACCTAAGACAGATGTGTGAAGCATCCTTGAATCTGAAACGTTAGTCAGGGTATGGATTTTTATATCTATTTAGCCTATATCCTGGAAGCTATTTTGCCATACATGCAATCCACTTTTCATTTTACTGCTTGCCAAACAATTCATATTTTAAACATTTTCCCTTGTGCCATGTGATAAACTGTGCTGTAGGCCGGATTTCTTTGTTGCAGGTATCTCTGGAGCCTACAGGCACTGTGGCTTCCATAAACATCTGTTTTAAAATACTGCTTTTTCTATTGCAGTATGTGTTTTCCTATTCTTCTGCTAGCTTGCCTTTACAGTCCAATAATTTAAGAAAGAAAATTAACAACTGTTGATGAAACAAATGGTTAAAAAGGACCAAGGTTTTTTATATCTTAACATTTATGAAAACTGGAAGTTTATCCAAACTTAATTGGTCATCATTAATATACTTTTTGTATCAAAGAATATGGAAATGACAAGTTCTTGAGCAGTGCAAAAAAATGGATTTGCTGCATTAGTAGATCCAGAGTTTAAATTACAAAGTAAATGTTTCAGAAGATGATACTAAGAAGAAGAAGATATATAGTGTGGTCTTAACAAGCTTAAAGCAAAACACATTACCACTAGCAGCACAAAGCCTATCCTTAATTCAATTTCATTCATCTCCTTGAACATAATCATAGCAAAGCTTATGGGCTAGGTAATTGGTTAGTAAGGCCACCTGGCCTGAAAATTGGTTGAACTGCCATGCTTAGAAGGTTGTGATCAGCATCACAATGTCTAGCCAGAGGCCAATCTGCAGCACAGTTCCCAGTGGGTAGATACCATAGGCAACAGAATGTGCACCCGGCCAAATTGCAGGTGATACAAAACCAGCAGGAGTGGCTGATGCACCAGATGGGCATGCTGGGGAAATGAGCCTACAGGAACTTCATGAAGTTCAACAAAGGGAAATACCAAGCCCTACCCCTGGGGAGCAAAAAACCCATGCAGCAGCACAGGTTGGAGGCTGAACAGTTGGAAAGTCAGAAAATGACCTGGGGATCCTGGTGGATACCATGTTGATAATGAACCAGCAAAGTGTCCTTGTGGGGCAAAAAATTCCAACAGCTTTCTGAGCAGCAATAGGCAGTGTTGTTAGCAGGTCAAGGAGGTGATTCTTTCTTCTTCGCACTGGTGAGTTACACCTAGCTATTGATTCCAGTGCTGGGACTTCCAGTAGAGGAGAGGCATGGATGTACTGGAGCAAGTAGAGCAAAGAGCCATGAAGATGATGAAGAGCTTGGAGCTGCTGTCATAAAAAGAGAAGAGCAGGTGAGCTAGGAGTGGTTAGCCTCTAGAAGAGAAGGCACAGAGTGATCCTATCATATTACGTGTGTGTGTGGAAAGAGGAGCCAAAGGGATCTTCCATACCATATGACAGCATGCTGACCATCAACTGGGTGGAGCTGGCCAAGGTGGAGCTCCCATTGCTTGGGAGGTATTGGTTGACTGATAGTGAGCAACTGTATTGTGCATCTCTTACTCTTGGTTTCTTTCTTTCTTTCTCTCTTTTTCTCTTTCTCTTTCTTTCCTTCTTTCCTTCCTTCTTTCCTCCTTTCTTTTCTTCCTTTTCTTCCTTTCTTTTAAAACATTCTTATCTCAATCCACAAGTTTTTGCACCTTTATTTTCAATTTGTTCTCCCCATCTTACTGCAGGTGGTAGGAGGTGTTGTGAGTGACCGGATGGCTGTTTTGCTGCCTGCCAGGTTAAACTACAACAAAGACCTGCACAGGTGCTGTCTAGGCTCAGCTTTGCTGTGGTTCTGTGGTTCAGTGAAGAGACCCATCAATAAACATTACTCTGTCTCTCTTTTTCTGACTGATGCCAAACAAAGAATTGTGCAGTGCTTATTTATTACATGAAAACTAGATCTATGTCCAGATTTTCTTCATACCTCCAGTTACCATAAGGGCAAATACCATCTAGGGAAGATTCGTGTACATAACTATTAACACAAGTTCAATATAGCTTTCATCTTTATTAAATATGCATGGAATCTGATGAATATAATATATTCTGTTTCAAGTTAAGACATTCTTTATCTTTTTCAAGAAAGTTGAAATATAATTGTGAACAGAGCTGCATGAAAATGTTGCAGGAGTATATTCCATAAGTAGGCAAATATACTCCAGGAAGATTGCAGCCTGTACGTATTTAATTGCTTCTGCCATGCAGTGGTAATATTTATCTGCGTGTACCAGTCAGATCTCTAAAGAATAAATTTTCACTTGTGATACCTTTGTGAATAAGCCCTCATCCTAAATGATATACTTGCTAACAGTTTTTTCTACTTCACCCTTCACAATGTCCTCTTCATATGGATACCCATATCCCATTCTCCCCTTCAAAGTTAGATCTTCAGTTGGCTTTAAAAGATGAAGAGCAACAACACATGGTTTTTACCAGTTTTTGTAACTTCACCTATATTTTTAGATCACTACTGCATTGAAGAAACTTGATTTTCTTATTTCCAGAAAATCCAGACTCTTTGAGAAGAAAACTAAACATGAGTCCAAACACAAAAAATATTGTCCTAATGCTGTGCAGCTAAAAACTAAGTATCTCAAAGGCACTAGTCACCTTTGAAAGTAACAATGCAATCATTTTTCCCTCTGACCAAAAGAAAAGCCTACCGGTAGGACCTACTTTATTCACTACAAATCACTTTCTTCACTGTCTAGATTGTCATATGTGACAATCTGATGAGCATACCAAGAATAGAAAATGCATTCAGAAATTTTGTTTCCTATGGCTAAAATTCCCATGCCCATCATTGCAAAACTGTGGAAGACATAAAATACAACAGTAGAAGCAGGCTGGAGTTGCAAGGCCATCAGGCTGGGCTTCAGTATCTTATTAAATCATTACTTGGTAAAAACACATGATTTTTCGCTTTTAAAACTGACATAGAAAGTGGATGTCATTTTGAAATTCAGAGTTAGTCAGATAAATGGCTATTTGAGTTCAAAGGAATGGTAAGACATATATATTTTTGTTAGAGAATTTGATTTGAAGTCAGATGTAAGCTGGAAAAGCTATATGTAATTTGTGATTCAATGACAGTTTTAGAATCAGGGCCAGGATTTTCTGAAGGGGTAGAAAAGGAGGAGGCAGTAAGAATGCTCAAACAATCAATTACTATAGACATGTACAACAGCATTTCTGTTACAGAGAGGTGGTAAATTCAAACCCAAGAATGGTTCTGCAGAACAAACTCAGCTCACTTTGTTTGGCTTAAGCCAAAACACAATGATGGATCGTCAGCTAGGGAATGTGATTAATGTAAAGAAAGTCAAAATAAGGAAAACACGTGCCTTTTTAAGCTTTAACACATAAATAGGAAATACAAAGTATATGCTTCTTCTACTGAAATATATCCAATACTTAACTTTTGTATTAAATTCTTGTACTGTAGTTACTCTCACCTGACTAATTCTATTAATCATACATTTGTGCATTTGCCTTAGTGACTGCTGGAGCTCTGCAAAACCCAAACACAATTTGGCCATACTATTATTCAAAAAAGGAAATTGTCTGATTACTCCTGACAATTTTTTTTCAGTATTCTTTTCTTCCCCCATAAAGTTAACAGAAGTACTTAATATATTCAAGGGATATTTTTTTAAAAGCTAGTTTAAACTATTGAAATCACATGCTTCATCACCAATTGATTGCTGTGCAACCAGGCAGTCCTGATTGCACATAAGTAATAGGTATCGGTGGCCAAAGCTTTTCTCTATGGCTTGATTATTTGGTTGTTTTTAAAATGAATTTAAATCGGTGATCCACATTTCAGATATTTAGCTCTGTCATTATATGAAGTCTGTTCTTGGTTCCTAGTGTAAATGCATCCACTTTACCACATTGTACAGGACCTCCTTTTAGGCCTTTTGTTTTTCTAAATATCTTTATCACTATGACTGCATAGTTGAAAGAAACGGCGTTTTTGTCATGTTTTACCAATCAGGTTTTACATAACAGATCCACAAAGTTTATCTGATTATAGTTTATGTTCTCATTTAAAAATTGGAAATAAACGTGTATAGACTCTAATATAGACTCTAAATTAGTGTAAGTACAGCTCTGCATGTGTTTGGGGGAAGGGGAAGCGGGGGGAGGGGAGGGGGAGGAAGAGATACGGTACACAAAGAGTATGAAACAGCACCCCTTAGTGTCCAGTTGGACAAGTAGCACCAAAAGCACTAAAAAGGGGAAAAAAAAAAAAGTATTTAGTGAAGCCTGTGGAACCAGATTTCATTTAAAATCAACACTATCATGGAAAAAATACAGTAGAAAGACGTGTACTTTAAAAAGTAAAGAATACTGCTCTGTTATATAGAAAAATAAAGTAAATATTATAGACTATATAACAGGTGGTAGTATCAAAGGCAAATGTAAAAGATTCTTAAGGGACATAGATGATGGCAAGGTTTATTTTCTTTTAATTAAAGCTAACATGAAAGAAAAATTCTCTAGGACAAGGTCTACCTTTTTCTGGACTACTTTCCAAAGAGAGAAAGCCTGTATCTAGTAGATTGGTAGCAAAACAAAACAAAACAAACAAACAAAAAAAACCCACATCCAAATCTAAGTATCATGACCATCTAGTACAATGCAGTTCTGAATTGTGGTCCACCTTTGGAAAGCACTGCAATATCAATTTATAGGAAATTAAAATCATATATATGTACATATACCAAAAGACTGAGAATAGTCATTCAAACTTTTCATGTGACCCAAAGAAATACAGATTCAGAGTTTCAATACACCTCAAAACCCCTTCTGGCATAGGGAAGAAAACAAACAAAGAACAACAGCAACAACAACAAACACACCACCACCAAAACCAAATTATTTCCTCTCAAACTCAAAATGAGAGCTACTGCAAAATATCAGACATGCTCTAGCTTTTTGCTTGCTTAAGCAAGACAATGCTTCCACAGCATCTCTGCTTTAAAAGCAATGCCATAATGTATCTAGCTTTCTTTTTCTTTTTCTTTTTTTTTTCTTTTTCTTTTTCTTTTTCTTTTCTTTTTCTTTTTCTTTTTCTTTTTCTTTTTCTTTTTCTTTTTCTTTTTCTTTTTCTTTTTCTTTTTCTTTTTCTTTTTCTTTTTCTTTTTCTTTTTCTTTTTCTTTTTCTTTTTCTTTTTCTTTTTCTTTTTCATCCTAAAGCACACAAATCTTGTAATCTCTCTAGACCAATGAAAGAACATCTGAAGCACATCACGAGCACTATTATTTAATCTCATGTATGTGTTATGATGTCTGAACTCCAGTGGTTTGATACGGACTCTTTAGAGAATTATCTCAATATTTCAAGCAGACATACAAACATGCTTTGTCTCCCTGGAATCTACAGCTAGGTGAGATGTTTATACATCCCACGTAGAAATGTTGTGTTGTGCCTGCAGTTATTATGAGTGGAAGAAGAAAGTGGTTCCTCCAGAAATGTCTTTCATTGCTGAGCTCGTGATTAGATGCTATAGCTCAGATAAAATGATTACAGTCTGATGAACATGCAGAATTATTTTTCCCATTTCAAGGCAGGTCTTCCAGATTTACAAATTGATTCAGTGAGAATCAAAGACAAAATTTGTTGACAGAAATTTTCACATACATTATTAATGCTGGATTTTTGCCAAATTCATTTTTACATTAATATTGTCCTCCCTTTTTTAGCAAACTATTAGATAAACAGGAAATGTCCTAAACACCCAAGAAAAAAAAAATACAGAAATTAATTTCCTACATTTTTTTTTTTTTTTAGATTTTACCGTATCCTCTCTCTAAGCACTTTACTGCCTGAAAGTTTAATAGTTAAGTGATAAATGATTACTTTACAAGAAGTAAACACACAAATTAAAACAAATACTTTCCTTTCTTCTTATCATCAATATTCAATTCCAAAGGCACTAGTGAAAGATATGTACAATTGAATAAGTCTTAAAGCAACATTATAGATGATTAAAAAAATAATAAAGCTGGAATTTTCCCTTTCCATGGGAGAAATTATATAATGTTCTAACTACCTTAAGAATTACAGGGCTTGAACCAAAGCTCATTGCAGTTAGGTATCCAAAGTGTTTTTTGTATCAGGCTAAAAGAAAATATAATCTTGTAACACTCAAATCACTAAGTCACCTTCTAGGTGAAAGTTTTCATTTAATTGGTCTTGTGGATAAAATGTTGATCCTGAATGAAATTCTTCCTGTTGTAATATTCATGTTACAGTCATTCTTTCAGCATAACACCTATAAAAAGGTTTTGTTTTACTAATACTATACAAAATCTTTATCTAGTTAAAATGCAAGACATGAGAAAAATCTTTTCAGATTGAACCTCTCAAGTACTGTAGTTCCCCTAAATATGGAAGAGGTGAGAACTAATTTGACTACTGCCAGGTACTTTACAGTGGTCTATTTTTTGTGGAATCAAAGCACAAATTCAAGTTGTATCTAGAATGTGTAAGTTTAGCCTACTTTAGGGAAATTCTCTTGTCGTTTGATTGCAAAATGGATATCGATATTTTTCTTTAATGATTTCTTGGCATACATGTTCATGGAAAAATATCCTAAATAGTTAATTTAAAATGTATATATATTTCAGTAGCTTTTCAAAACAACTGTAAATTTAGTACTGTGTATGGTGTTTTTGCTACCTTATAAATCTTATTTATTGAATAGATAAATCTTGAAAACAATCGAGAAAGCAGCCTGAAAATCAAGCACCTACAGCAAACCACCAACTGATTCCCATCTTCTCAGCAAGTTTATACAACTTCTACCAGAAGTAAATACCTCAAGTGTAATCCAAGCACTTAAAAATTGGATGACACAAGATCTACCTCCTAGTTCTTGCCACAATAAGATATGTTTAGAGATAGGATGAAGTTGTCAAAGTTTTATCTGGATTCAAGCTTCTTTTAAGCCTGGGGAACCATTACAATGCATGCTTCTGAATTTTGCCTCAGTTTATTTGATTTCTCGTCATTTTGAAACAATGGTGTATAAGGGTTGAAAAGGACTAGCAAGAGCATGCCTTGAGATGTTAGGAAGTGACAATGAATTCTTTTCATGGTTCTTGCAAAAAATACATCAGTACTTTTTGCAAGACACGTAGAAAATTACTGCAGCATGTGTGATTTGTATTGCTTTCTTACATTTGCAAAAGGGTAACTTTACACTTTCTTAAAATGTATTGTTCACTAAGTGTTTTTCTGACCCTAGTAAAATATACTGTTCTGATAATACTGCCCCTTAAAGAAATCACAATGGATGAAAGTATACAAGTGTCATCAAAAAGCTGGCAGTGCAATCAATAAGACGTGAAATACTGTCTTTTTGTGCCTGAGGGTTTTTACGGTCTCACGCAATCACCAATGCTAGAAAGTATGCCTTATCTGAAGCAGTTTTATTCCCTATATCTTCTGGAAACATTTACATCAAAAATTGTTGGATAGTCTCATGGTGTAACTGAGGCAGCTAAGCACCACACAGCTGTTCACTCACTCATCCCACGGTGGGACAGGCTAGATTGGAAAAAAAGTTAAACTCACGGTTTGAGATACAGACAGCTTATTAGACAGAAAAGGAAGGGATAACAACAACAACAACAAAACAACAAAAACAACGACAACAGTAATAAAAGAATCTACAAAGCAAACAATTCAAACAAACAAAAATCAAAGAAAAACCATCACCAAAAGTATCTTAAAATCTATTTGTATAAAGTTGGGCAAGTAAAAGAGTTAAAATCCAATACTTAAAGTCTCTATTTAAACAAGCTATGTTCCTCAGCATCAGGATCTCATTTCTTAAACCTCCCTTCTTCATTTGTAATGTTTCTCACAAAGAGTTTAATCCTCCAGAAGAGCTACAGCACACCTCTAGTTTCCATTTCTGCTTGCACAGCGAGAATGAGAACAAGAAATATGATCATCCTCTTACCTTTCAGGTAACTCCCTTAAAAGAGGAAAACAAAAGAAAATCCATCCTGCACTATATGTGAATACTTTCTGTACATTAAGACTGCCTGTATTATCAAGACTAGTCTTTCATCTGGTGAAAAAATCTGCTCCAGCATGCCAGTGATCAAAATTATTACTTCATCACAGTTTCCAGTGCTTAATTTCAAGAGGATTTATTGATACTGCTCTAGCCTTTCTGCTCTTTGTGAACAGTGGAAGAGGTGCTTGTGGACTTCATACCCACATGAAGTTTCACAAGTCCCTTAACTATGATTCGCCTTTGAGTTTACTCAGCTGTTTGCTCCTTTTTAGAAAGCAATGAGAAATAGAGAAGAAAAATATGTTCCACATTTGTCACACGTTACTTAGCAAGACACTACCACAGGGGCTATTATACCCTGTGTGCATGGCCTATATCAGAAGTGACTGAATCAGCCACCAATCATCTCCTGGAACTGAGCCCCATGCAGGAATGCAGAGTGTTGGCAGGTGGGTATGAAAATGCTTGAATTGCTGCAGTTCATATTGCATCTGTTTCATGGATAAGCAGTCTGCTTTAAATGTTCTGTCTGTCAATCTGGCACCTGTCACATATATTAAACTTACCTTATATATGCCAACATAAGTCTTGCTAATCCTTACTGATATGTTGTTAATACCATGTCCTCACTCTGAGTTCTCTTTTAATTCATGATCTTTAAAGCTATATGAAAATTTTCAAAAGGAAAAATTCCAAAGCAAACAAACAAGCAAATAAACATAGAATAATAATGTTTATGGTGCTTAACTAGCCATATAATTGAAGCAGAAAGTAAATCCATCCAAATCCACCTTTTCAATTGCTAAGTCACTAAGAACTAAGTGACTGAAGGGCGTGACTCTCACATCTGAAAAACATCTTAGCAGCTAAAGTCCCCATTTACTGTTGGGACTTTAGCCCCACTGGGGGATCTTTGTCTCTAAAGTTCCTGGACTAATTTTTAAGTAAGAATTGGATTCTCAGAGTATTTATAGCCTTATGATTATTTCTAGCTTCTAGACTTTGAGCCAATTTTCTGTAAAAGCTGCATTTTCAAAACTGATGACTGACTTTGAGTGTCCAACTTTAAATGCGATGAAAAAAAGCCCTGACTTATAATGATATTTTATCTTCTCCTGAACTTTGGTCATTTGAGAATTGTCACTGTAGGAGTGTAAATAACCCTACTCCCTTTCTTATATTCTGATCTTGAAAGCTGCAAGATTGACAGCATTGAAAGAACTGTCAGGGACATACATGTACCTTTCATCAGTGGAAAAGTCAGGAAATTTTGAAAAGGTAAATGTGTTAGTCCTGTTTTAAATGCCAGATTGCTCATTCTTTACCTGTAATTGAGATGGTTATAAAACTTAAAAGTTGAGCTGAATCAAGTGTATATTTGTCTTTGAAAAATGAGGGATGTACACTACCTGTGGAAAAAAAAAATAAAAATTTTTTTGCTCTCCAGCTTTTACTAAAAATTAAAGAAAAGGTGTATGCACCCGCATTGCTTGCTTCCATGTTGTTCAAGTACAGTAAAAACAATTTTGGCACAGGCAAACCACATGTTTCCTTCAGCCAATATCAGAATAAAAGTGCCACAGCCCAGCAAGTAAAGTAGCTTAGCACAAGGCATTGCCCACATGTCCGTGTATTGTTGCACAGTGCTCAAACGAGGGCTGTGTTATTTCAGTGTGCTCTTCCCACTCCTCTGTCCTACTTTTGCATAACATTAATTTCTGGCGTGCAAGAAACATCAGCCTATTGCCTAAAATGCCCTATCCAAAAATAAACTGCCTTCAATTGATCTTCTTCAGTATTCTCAGCAGATGGCAAAAGAGGTTCATACTGAATAGAATGAACTTCCTAAAGCTGAGCACATCAGCACCAGAATCCAATTAGCCTAAAGGAAAACACCACATCTCTTATTAAAAACAAACAAACAAACAACAACAAAAAAACAACACAGAAACATACTCTTTCCATAATTTTACAGTAATCAGAACCTTAAAATAAAAAATTAAAACTAAACTTTCTGCTTTCTCCTGACAGCCCTTCTTCTTTGGAGCAATTTTTGCTAGTCTTAACTGATTTCATTTTCACTGAGAATTTAGGGACATACTACAAGTGCATCATCTACACAACTGCTTGTATGAGTTATGTTTTCTGAGTCTGTGACACTTTCAGTGTTTTTCCTGTGTGCTTTTTTCCTCAAGACAGTGACCTAATTTACAGCTAATTGCAATCCAGTAAAGAAAGAAATAGGCAGCAAGAATTGCTAAAATTGATGCCAGTACTCTGTATAAACCTCTGTACTCATATTGACATTTGGCCTCCCCAACACCTGTGAACGGACAGTCATCACCAGCTGCTGTTTAAAATAAACAAAGAAACAAACAAAAACCCCACCTGAATTACTTTGTGTGACATGAATTCTCTACCAAATGGTATCAGCAGAATTAGGCCCCAAATCTTTAAGAACAACAATAACTGCAAAAGCTGGGAAATGTGAGGGCAAAAATCAGAGGACAGATTTTCTGGAGCAGGGATTCTTGCTATTTTTCTTTCTTAACACTTAAAGTGATTATAGGATTCTAATTAAAGATCTTGCATTGTCCTACCATAACATCACAAAGTAGGTGCTTTCTATGATACCCAGTGCTCTAATAGATAATGATTTTATGCAAGGTCAATACATACATTTTAAGTGAAGTTGCAAGAAAAATTCACCAGATGGCTCTATGGCACTATGTGCCTGGGACAGAAGGCTGATCACACGTCCAGGGCATTCTGTGCAAACATAGTTGGAATATTTATCTGGACAAGTACTATTACATCTTCTTGTCTTAGGTTTGTTACCGTGAGCAGAATAAAGAGATTGGCACAGAAAAATGCAGATAATAATATTAAATTCAGAACTTTGACAATGAAGCAAAATGAAATAAACCTGAGTCAAGATAGGCCAGAACAGATACCCAGGACATGTTGAATCAGATTTTAAGATGTGATTCTTGACTTATGCCTTGGGTGCTACATACTTGTAAGAGAATTCAATCTGAATTATCTACTGTATTATATGAGAATGAAGTACTCATTCATGGACAGGAGGAAATGGATATTCAATATTCCATGCTATTCCGGGTATTTTTTGGCATCTTTGTGTCTTATTCTCAGTTTGCTGTACAAAGTTTAACTTCTTAAGGAAAGAAATGCTCAAGTCTTAACAAAGACTTTGTGGGCCTTACGGAGGTTTTTGAATGAGTTCAGCTTTTCATTTGGAAGAGTAAGGAATGAGAAAATTTAGAGCTGTATTTTTGCCAGGATTAGCACATTTTATAAAGCAATAGCAACAAATGCAACCTGGCATGGCTGATATGGGAGGTAAGGGATAGGAATATACAATGAGGTTCACTCATTCACATCAGGCAAAATGATGACAATGGATCTGCTTCCAAGAGACACAGCCAGGAGTGAGGAGTTGCAGAACAGGGCAAATAGAGGGCAAAGAATCCTCTCCAGCTGTCCCAACCAGACCTTACAAATTTCCATTTCACTGAAAGTTTCAACTGAGTGGAAACATTACTTTGAAAAGGAAATAGTTCTATGACATCTTTTGTGTTTTTAAGCAAATCAAAGTACACAATCTTTTTTCAAAGAACATAACCTAATATGTCCATTGTATTTTTTTTAATTATTCAGAGAAACCTAGATAGAGAGTCAGCAGGGTCAAAAAAATACTGATAGTTAGAAATACCTAAAGTGAAATAATATTTGCTTAATAGATATCAAACTAATGTAAGCACAAGAAAGAAATCAGAAGAACTTCACAATTACATGAATTAGAGAAAGAACTATATGCCAACAAGACTCTGACTCTACTGCTATTTTTGTAGTAGAAAGTGAGGCCAAGGTGTAGTTTACTCTCTACTTTTTTAAACAACAGATCCTTTACTAATCACTGAAAAAGAAGCTGAAACTTTTCCCTTTCAAGCCCTCTCTGTAAAATAATTACACATAGTAAAAGCCAGATAGAGTACTACAAAAATATTTCATAATATGTAAAGCCTCTGTAGAAAGCATAAAGAATGTTGCCGAAATTAAAGTACCTTGAAATCAACAAGAAGCATTAATACCTGCACAAAATTTCTAGTATTTTATGGTACTTCTATTACAACATAAAAATAATAGCAAAATGTTTTTTCTGAGGTACTCACATATAAAAATTAATAGTTTAATTTCAGAAAAATTATCATGGTATGGAGTGATCAAAATTTATGTTGTCAACTGGATTTTTCAGCTACTTTTCAACCATTAAAAAGTAGACATGCACCTGAAACCTCATGTCTCTCCTTGCTCCATTTCAAACCATTAATAGTTGATTAATCCCTGTAGTAAAGCAGAATTATTGACTGTAACCAAAATGGAAGAGTCATAAAAATGGAAAAGAATAAAAGATGTCTTCCAGTGTTCTTGCCTTTGTCATATGAAAAAATTCTAATATTAACATTTTTTACAGCCCTGCTTCTAATATATTCATATCACTGTCATAGGTTTCATAGACTTACTGGGCATATAAACTACTTCATTGTCCTTATATTTTCCTTGATATCCAACTTGGATCTTCCCTGCTAGAATTGAAATTCACTCTATCTTTCTTATGGAGACAAAGGACAAATTACTGTCTCTGTTTCTACAGTAGTTATTTTCTATAGTAGTGCTCATCTTATATACCAAAAATAGTTGGATGAAGTTTCTCTGAGTGAATAAAAGTACATTTAAATTTGTATGCATCCTTTAATTCAGCACTTGAGAAAACGACAGGGATGAGCAAGAGAATATAATGAGGCTATTTCTTTTGTTTCCCTCTTGCATTAATTTTAAATCCTCTCAGGTATACTTTGAAAGTCTTCCTAACAGAGACAATATAATCTCCCATTTACTTGCTGTAATTAATCTTTTATTCAATAATTAAATGTAAGAACAAGGCTCAGTTTTTTTTTGTTTGTTTGTTTTTTTGTTTTTTTTTTTCTGATTCAGCTACTATATATATAAATATTTTGAAACTGTTATGCTTGAGTCATCCTGACTAATACAGTTATTAGATACCCAGAGTAAAACATAAGACGTGTCCCATTAACTTCACTATTTTGGAGGAGAATGGATATCATTAAAATGCCAGTACTACACAAGAGAAATGACAAACAGCAGGCTCTGATTGGGAAAAGGATCTCTCTGGAAATGTTATTTTCTCACAGTTCTAAAAATCATCATGTTCAGCTCCTGCCACCATTACAACAGGACACCTTACATTGACAAGATTTTATCAATTCAGTTGTATTATTTAGAGCCATCCAAGTATTCTACTTTCTTTCTCACAAGGAAAAAATGATGTGACTAATGGCCTCCTGAGTCAGACAAATGCATGTCTGAATCCAACTACTTTTTCATTTTGCTTCATAATTACAGTGAGTGCAAAATACTCTATGAAGTAATTGAGGGGAGTCAGCTGACAGATGCAAGCTAGAATTTATGGCAAAGAAACTCTATTCCCATCTTTTTGACAGAAGAAAGAAGAGAATAAGGCACGGCTAGGTAAGAAGAGTAAAAGAACTATCAGGGGTCCAGAAGATGAAATGGATAGACAATTTTCTGTCCAGTATCATGTTACTTTTCCACATAATTTCTCATTTATATTTTGTCTGCTAGCAAAGAACAGCTGTTTAAGAAGTTTCTTTAAAGAGTTTTCCTGACTACTTGTTTTACTGTTACGTGAGAAGAAAATATTGCAGCTCTGAATTTGGTTCAGCACAGAACTATAAAATGTGTATTTCTGGACAACGTTGTCTATGCTCCTCAGGTAATGCACAAATCTACCATTACTGTGAAGAGAGACACGCATCAACTGGGTGAAATTGCACAAAATAACCACTCTGAACAGGGCTATAGGCAGTCAGCCCATGGAGACCTATATCATACTACAGGCTGCTTGATCAGTGACCTACACAGGCCTCAGGGAGTTCTGTACTATCAAGTCCCACCTAACTCAATTGCAAGCATGAGATGTGACCATGAGGTCTTGCTCTTAAAGCAGAAGGCAATCCAGATAACCACATTTCTTCCATCAAAGAACTCAGACGGAATTTTGGGAAGATTCCTGTAGTATTTTTTAAGTGCTTAATTCCTCCAGTAATGATCATGACTTTCTAAAAATATTAGGTAGCTAAGGAAATGAACATCTTGCCTTATTTGTGTTCCTTCTACCACAAGCTTTAGAGTTTTCCTAATGACCAGCTGTCATTAAGCATCCTGACACGAATGGCAGTAACACAGTGAAAGGCAACCAAAGCAAACAAAAATGAAATTCCCAAGCAGCTATTTAGAAGGAGAATGATAAAAGTTGGCAGAAAGAAAAAGCAAGGATTAATGTGTTAAATAATTCTCTTTTGTGAGACTGGTTAAATGAAAATACCTAAAAGATCATGCAGTCTCTCTGTTAATCATGTGTGAAAGGTGCCAAGACAGAAGACCCATGCTACAACAACATTATATTCTGCCAATTGCCTAACAGCAGCAGGAGAAGGATTCTATTCTAAACCACTGTCATTGATCTAAATTAAATCTAGAGTAATTAATATGACTAATGAAAACTTACACACACTCTGTAGTATATTTTGAGACCAGTCCCACTCTTTTGATCTAAGTGGAGATCAAAATCCACACACCACTGATCAGAAGAGAGGACAACTGTGCATTTCAGTACACAGTTCTCATTCAAACACTACACAGAATGAAGCAACAAATACCTATAGCTGAAAAATCTTCTCCTCTCCTTTTCCACCTTCTGTAAATGGAGATAGCAGCGAATAGTATAAATATTATGAAAGAAGTGGAAGAATCAAGACAGGCAAGTGTTAATATGTCAGTCTGGAGACAACTGGCACTAAAAATTGGTGGATTCTCTGAAAGCTCCATAGGTTTAGCAGAACTTCACATTCTGAAGAGCTGTCAGACTTCACCATGAGCACACTTCAGTTTCCATCACCCGTGATAGAAATTAAATTTCTCTCAGCATTCAGCCATCATAATATATATGGTATCACTCAAATAAGATGATCATGCTCTGTGAAAATCTTATTTCTTGTTTTAACAGTAATCCATGTTGCTTTAATGAGAAAGTGAAAATCTAGCAGAAAACTAGGAAACCCAATGGCAACCTCTAGCTGGGAGTATTGATTAACAATAAGGGAATATTTGAATAAATGCCTGTAGCATTATGTGTGAAACCTAATAACAAAGCAGGATGCAAGACCCTATGAATTATATTCCTCATTGCAGCATATCACCACTGTGACACATGATGTCTAAACTTACAATGTTTTCATCTCTGCTTAAAATGGTGATGCAGCCACAAATCAAGGGAACTGTTGATAAATGGGGAATGCAGTTGAGGCATTTCTCATGCACAAATGTACGATCTCAGTCATGAGAAAAATCTGTCTATTAGAAAATTAAAATCTCACTTCTGGCTATGGCAAGGGACAGATCTAATGGGAGGAGGGAGAGGGGGGAAATATTTTGGAAATTGTTCAACATTTACTCTGTGTCTGAAGAAAAGGAGGAGAGAAAAGATGGAAAAAGCAGAGAGGAAAAGTTCTTGCTTTTAGAGGAATACCTAATGGCATGCAGTAATGTCACAGTCAGGTGAACCCAATATGTTGTTGCTGTATGGCTGGACTAATTACACAACCTGCAACTGCAGAAAATGAAGCTTTTCTTTCTAGTAGCTCTAGGGGCTCACCTGTCAGAGGCATGTGTTGATGTTGCTAATGCTCAGAAACTGATGTACATTATCTGCAGACATATGTGTCAAATCTCTTTACATTTCATACTCTTTTTTTCTTTGTCAGGAAGAAAACATTACAACTGTAAGACAATTACACTTGGTAAATCTGGTAGAAAATTGCAGTAAATGAAGTTTATATTCCTTATTGCTCAAAGCAATATTCTTGCTCACACAAAAATTCTTGCCAGTGAAACTATTCCAGTTTCTACTGATTTAGTCCCTAAAAAAGAAAAATAGAAGTGACTTACAGATTAGCACTGACTAAAAATACGGGCAATATGATTCTGAGGGAGGATTCAACCAGTGGCCCAATGAACAGTGACAGAAACAATATGGTTAGCAAGCTGAAAATTGCACAGACTGGGTTTTCCTCCCACTTTTGCCACTAGCTCACAATGTGAGGAGGAGTAAGTCACATCATGATGTAGCTCCATCACTGTGAAGTGTTCTGAGGTCTGCAGATGAAAGGCTGTATGCTAATGATTATTATTCATCACATCCATCCAGCAGACACATCTGAGGAGGTTTCTTCAGAGCCTCAGGCAGCAATGGGAACTTTCCAACCCAGTGAGAAAAGCCAGGTGGCAGTAACATCACCTGCTTTGCTGCAGGCTGAATCCCTCTAGGAAATCATACACTTGTTTCTCCAGACCTTTCCCTATCTCTGAAGTGTTAAAACATAGGCTAGCTAATAATCAGTACAGCTCCCCCCAAATTCTACCAGTTTAATAGTGAAGTCCTGTTAATCTAGACTTTGGAAAAAGTCCTATCAGACATGAGCACTGATGAAATTCTACCTGCAAAAATGAACTTTAAAAGTGCTGTTTATATTTTAATTATTTTTATTGTGTTATTTTTTATTTTTTATTGTAGGTTGGCAATCTGTATTAAGGGCTGAGTGAAAGAGTTGGAGTGAAAGAACAGCTAAATTCAGCTATATGTGGGACAGATATGTATCTCAGCCTTACCATTCTCTTCTCTGTCAGAAGGTTTTTATTACTTATTGATGCAACTGTACGTTCTAACCGGGAATTTAGTGTTGGCCTGGTTTTACTTGCTTGTTTCAAAGATGACAGCACAGTTTCCTGGGTTTGACTGAGTTGCCAATGGTGTGTGGTCAGCTGAGTTCAGGAGTAAAAACTGACAAGCAGAAATATTGTTCACACCTTCCTCAAAATGAACACATAATCAGATATGATTTAGTTGAACTTGCTTAACAGAAAAGGTTCCCTGACAGATGAGATAAAATCCTTTAGTTAGTTTGTTAGTTTGTTTGTTTGTTTTTAACATTTATTTATTTATTAATAATTCAAGTAGATGATACATGACTGTTCCTTCTGGTCTTGTTGTAGGGGCAGAGTATAACATGCATTGCTTGTTCAAAAAATTATTGTACAATGTGTTTCTCCAGCTTTACAAGTACTATTAAGTTATCTCCAGAAAAAAAGAAAAAAAAAAAAATCACATTAAGTTGGTGCTCTGTTATTGAAAGTTTTAAAATTCTAATTAGCACAGATTTAATTTCTCTATCAGGATATATCAGTCATTGGTAAGGCAATTATTGAGATTTGAATATAATCTTGTTTGAGAAAAATCCTTAGGTAATGTATAGAATTAGCAATTAGTGTTATTTTAAAACTTAAGCATAGATATTAATTTCTCATCAGAACTCTGAACACATACTTGTATGGAGTTAATACTTGTGACATTAAGCTAATTCTAATAAGAAAAAAAAATATTTAAGAAAATGAATATTTATTGATTTGATATTTGCCACCAGTTTATGCAAGTCTATCTAGCACTATCTGATAAAAAGTCGCAAAACAATACTTATTGTGAAGATATTTAGTATATATCTAATTTTGCAGAAAGATATCTCCTTTTATTTTATTGAAGAAGCATGAAGAACTCCTGTGCACCACAGTTTAGGAAATCATGTCCCTTTCCTTGTTCTAGTGCTGGCACTTGCAATTACTGACCCTACAATAATTCTCTAGGCAAGACAAAGTCTGTCCATCAGAACTGCCTGAGTCATCTTACCCTAGGCTCAGGAGAGCCCTGTGTTGTCCAGGGAGAGTGTAACTGACATCATTTGCTGGTTTGTGAGATCTCAGAAACCCATACTTAGATTAGTGCAAACTCTCCATCAGAATTGCTTTCTCCCATAGAAGTGTTAGGATTTAGTCAGCTGTAAACCAGGACAGAATAAATTTCACCTTAGTAAAATAAGTTGATGTAGAAAAAAAAAAAAAAAAAAAGGTAATTTTTGCTCAAAATCAAATGCCAGTAGGAATAACTCAGTTAAGGAGGGAAAGAAAGGTGAGGTTACCATAATGTCTACTTAGCAACTTCATTCCTTCATTCCTCATGAACAAAATGAGCATAAAAGAACAAGAAAAAATCCAGGATTGCTTCAAATCAGAATAGAGTTAACTGTATTTGTTTTCCCCATCCAAAAAAATCCACAGCAGTGGTGGCATACAATGAAGCTAAAATAAGGTCAAAGAAAAAGGGTAAAACAATACACTACTGTCTGGAGACATTTTTACTCACGGTGTTCACTTCTCACTTGTAGCAAATTAGTGAGACATAACTGAAAGAACTGTCAATCTGTGGCTTTTACAGAATATCATGACTTCTATTAATATAGTACTTCAGGTAATTTACTTGTCAGGATGTGACAGGAGCATTCAGAAAGCCTACAACATCACACTGTAAAAATGCTATACAAAATTAATCAACATAACTGGGTTGCCTGACAATATCTAAGACACTTTATGGCAAGCAGCATTTGACTGGATTTCTTTTATAGATCTTGATGCTCCTCCCACTACCAGACAAGTCAGTGGCCTAAGCAGTATTGTGTTTCTTTCAAAGGAGCTCTTCTAGCCACTTCTGCCAATAGCTATACTAATGAGGACAGACTGAAAATTACCCTCTGGAACCAGTATTAGCAGTGATGATGACAGACCTTGAAAGGCAGCAGGGAGGAGCAGAATGAATAGTATGGAGTGGTGGAAAGGAATTCCTCTCTCTGGTATTCACAAAGTGCCAGTCATCGGAATATCTGCCTAGAAATAAAACATCAGCCACAAAAGCAACTCATGTCATGACTGTCTGATGCAAAGCCAGACACCTAATGCACTAGGCTTTGCAGACAGTTTGTCAGGAAGGCAAAGAACCACAGGACCAAAAAAGGGAACTGGAGCAGAATAGAAATCTCTAATGCTGTTATTTAAGATTCACATTCAACAAAAGTCATTATTTACTAACCCTCAAAATCATCACTCATTGATGACTCTCATAATATCTGTAACACTTGGCAAAGTATTATTCTAAGTTTATAGCTGTAAATGCTAAAATTCTTGAGTGGAAAGATTAAACATGCTTGAACTTTTTTTTTTTTTTTGTGGGAATTGTAGCTAAATAAATAAATAAATAAATAAATAAATAAATAAATAAATAAAGGTGGTATTTACAGCTTTTTATCATCAAGTTTAAGGGCTAAATGAGGAAGAAGATAAAATCAGTATGCCACATCAGTAGAAAACTGATGTTTCCAGTCCAGCCTGCAGCACAAGGACAAGAGGGGAAAATATTTTCCCTGTCTTCTTGTGGCTTAACTTGAATTAGCATGAATTAGCAGAAAGGTGGTATTAATTAATCAACACCCAGGCTGAACAGTTAAACAGCACTCAACTTGTTCAGTACTTCCTAAACTTGCAACGACCTCAGTGAATTCCCAGCAGAAAAAAAGGCTTAGCAAAAGTAGAAATGCCCATTTTGTGTAGAAAACAGCATATATGATATTATATATATATCTGCAATCCTTTAACATTGTCTTTTTCTTTATCACATTTCTAAAGGAATATGGACAACCTGAAGACATACTGGTTTTTAGATATCTCAGGTCCAACCCTACTAGTTCTCTGTTTAAGTGAGGATGACTTGGTTTCTAGTACCATCTATCTTTTTCTGTCTTGGTGAATTCTTGGAACTGAATGAAGGCTGAATACTGACATATCTTCTTTTCATGGTAGTGATAGTCCATACTAACACTTTCCCATGTGGTTTCTTTCATGACAAATAGCAGCTTTTCAGCCCAACCCATGGACTTTCTGTGAGTAAAGAAAGATTTAACTTGGTCTTTTTCTGCTACCTGAGTTCCTCCTCAGGAGATCAACCTGGGAAGAAGAAAACTCAAAACACTTTGTTTAAACATCTGTTTTTTCTGCCTATTCCAGATCCCTAAAAGTTATCTCACTGCTTACTGCAGAGATTCTTATGGAACAAGCTTGTAATGCAGTGAAATCGGGAGACACCGAAAAACAGCTTTTCCTCTAGGCTCTATCAGGTAATGGAAATGAAAGCTCTCACCCCCATCACCTCCCCCTTTTTCTTAAGGTATTGTTGTTGTTGTTGCTTTGTTTTGTGTTGTTTTGCTGTAGGCAGGTGGGGGAAACATGACCTTTAATCATCCATAAAATGCCAATATTGTTTCCTTCTCCTTGGTATTTTTGTGCCTTTTTGTTGCATAATTCTGCTGATGAACTCTACTTATTGAAACTGTTTCCTCCTATCACCCAGTGCAGCTACATCATTTTCATAATTGTTGCTTTTCCCCTTAATAGGTTTATCTGTGGAAATTATTAGCAAGAACTCATGTAAAGAGAAAAAGATACATATTTTGTCCTCTGGAAACATTAGTACGCAGGAAACAGACCTGCCAATTTCAATATTTATTATTTCAGGAAAAGGAAAAAGGTGGCAACTTTTCCATAGTCCACCCTTGGACTAATGATATAGGCTAAGTTGGCATTGTCAGCACAACCAGAATTTCCACTACCCATTGTTTTCTTTACAAGTTGTCCTGAGATGAGACTGTAACAAGGAAAGAGGCCTTTCCACATTTTCTGATGCAGAATCCAGTTAAAACAAAGCAAAGCAAACTACCCCCGACCTTCACTGAAACCAGAACTATTTCCTATTTCATTGCCACTTCACAGTGGGTGTGTCACTGGATGCTGTTGAGCAGTGCTAGCAGTTACACAGAGCAGAGCTGTGGCTGGTGGCACCCCAGGGAAAATAGCAATGAATCCTTTCACTTGCAACTCTGTGAGGATAGCGCAACCACAACAGGAGGACAAACACACAGTCCTGCTACCTCCAGCTATGGCACACCTCAATCTGTTGCACTTTCTGAGAGAATTATACCTACTGGCTTTCCTTTACTTCAGACTTACAGCTCAGAGGAATTCTCCGCTGGGCATAAATGTGATTCATGAAGAACAGAAGGGTGGCTTGAACATGAGAAATGTAGCATTTTAGGGCAGTCACTTTTAAAAATGAATATTTATTTATTTATTATTAGAAAAAAAAAAGACACAAAGTTGTCTGAGGAACTAAGTGGAATTAGAAATTGTTAAAAAGGAGTAGGAAATTTTAGGGTAAACCTCCCACATGCACATGTGTACAGCCAGTTTCGTTATCTCAACAGTGTTTTGTTTTGTGTTTATGAATAATCAGCCAGGGACACACCTGAATAAGGTAAACTGCCTTTGTGTTCTTCTTCAGCTGTAAAATGATGCAGATGCTTTTCTCCATTTGTGTATGTCTGGAAAGATTAAAAACCATATAAGCAGGATGATCTCACTCCAAACTTAGTACAAAGCAGCTCTGAGCAGTCTTGTCTGTGACACCAACGGGTTGCTATGGCTTAAACCAGCTGATCAGTAATATTACCATTGTAGCAAACAGTGAAGCATATCCAGTATGTTTGCCATGCCAACCTATTAATAAATTATTTCCTATAACTGTTTTAACTGAGAGTAAAAGACCTCCTTTTAAAAGAGTATGTTTCTTTCTTGAATTCTGATCCAGTCCAGAAGCTGGGCAAAGTGAGAGAATACAGCAATGTAGATAGAAGCCTCTTCACTGTGGAATTTTTACCTCTGGTAAAATCTTTCAGTGCATTTATTCCCCAGTGCAATGACTTTGTCAGTACATCTGACACTCAGTTATATCTGGAAACTATTTCAGTGGTCAAATTTTACTTTATTATCTAAGCCACATGTAGATGATCTTTCAAACAATATAGTTGATGTAGTTGATATATTCAAGAATCAAAAAGGTTTTACTGTAACAAAATCATAGAATCATAGAGTGCTTTGGGATGGGAGGGGCCTTAAAAATCATTTAGTTCCAAACCTCCCTGCCCTGGGAAGGGACACCTTCCACCAGACCAGGTTGCTCAAAGCTCCATACAGCTTGGCCTTGAACACCTCCAGGGATGGGACATTCACAGCTTCCCTGGGCAACCTGTTTCAGTGCCTTACCACTCTCTGAGTAAATAATTTTCTCCATATACCTAATCTAAATCTACCCTTGTTCAATTTAAACACCCTTTTTTGCTTTTGTAAATACTTCTTCAGCTTCCTTGTAGACCCCAATTAGGTACTGGAAGTCTGCTATAAACTCATAGAATCACAGAACAGTTTGGATTGGAAAGGACTTTAAAGATCATCTCGTTCCAACCCCTCTGCCATGTCAAGGATATCATCTACTGGATCAAGGTTGTCAGGGTCCAATCCAATCTGACTTTGAACAGGCTCTCCCTGGAGCCTTCTTCTCTCCAGGCTGAAGAACGCCAATTCCCTCAGCCTGTCTTCACAGGAGAGGTGCTCCAACCCTCTAATCATCTTCAGTGCTCTCCTCAACTCACTTCAACAGGTCCATGTCCTTCTTACATATATACTGGGTGCCTCAGAGCTGAATGCAGCTACCCTAGGTAAAGTCTCAGGAGGGAGGAGTAGATGGGAAGAATCACCTCCCTTGACCTGCTGTGACTACACTACCTGCTGTTACCACCTGTTACCACACTTTTTTTTTTTTTTTTTTTTTTTTTTTTTGATGCAGCCCAGGATATGGTTGTCTTTCTGGGCTGCAGACACATTTTGATGACTCATGGTGAGCATTGGTAACATTCAGTTACCTATGCAGAGCACACAGTTAGCTACAAAAAAAAATATAACAACTAAACAATAAAAGGCCTAAATTATCATTTGCAGATGTCTGAATGTGCATATGTCTTACCTAAGCTAACATGCTGAATGTGTTTCTTTCTCTTCATTCTTCCAGCTCTGTTTGGCCTATTCTAACGCTTGTCATAATATTATCAGGTACATGATATTAGCAAAACTTTTTTGTTGTTTTTATTTGTTTGTTTGTTTTCTTTAGTATCAAGACATCATCACCTTATATTTCATTACACTGAAGACCTAATTATTAGATCAAGTCCGATTTTTTCCCATAAACTTGAGCTACTTCCAACACTCCAGAGTATCACTGCAGAATGATTTAAATAAATTAACTTACGTTTTGTCTTTTAACTTTAACTTCTGTTGAGACATTTGCACTGTACAGATCGAAGCACTCTGAGTAATGAATGGTCACTTGTTCTTGTAAGTTCATTGTTAAAAGTGAAACTCATTGCTATTGTAAAATTATGCGACTTAGTAAAATGTCTATTTTGGTTATTTGGTTAGCAAATGTCTATTGGTGTTGTTAGAATTACACATGAAGAGAATGATTTCCCATTATGTTGTATATAGTCCTTGGTGATAAAAGGGAGGAGTAAGTATAAACAAAATTTTAAGAACATTTGTCATGTTGTATTTAGTAAGGCATCTAATTTACTTTTCAAACCAACAAGATAATCTTCTAGCTTTGCAAGCTTCTAAAGAGCAAGTTCTCTCTGCTACTGTTTGTTCTGAACATGAGTGATGTAAACATGAGTTTCAGGCGTCATTAGCACAGGACAAGCCGTTCAGCTGCCTACATGTATAATAGGGAAAGGTCTCCTTTACATACACTCTTTCCTGTATAATCAACCTAGTATATTTTATAATGTATACTGTAGCCTTTTCTGGTCTGAGGTAACCCAGTCATGATGTCACAAGTTCAAGTGGTAAGCAGGAAATCATTGTGTTCTTCCTCTTCCCCTCTAGACACTTCATCATCTTCATAGTCCTCTCTTGGATGTGCTATTATAGTTTTATGTCTTTCTTATATTGTGATGTCCTAAACTACACACAGTTCTCAAGGTGAGGCCGCACCAGCACAGAGTAGAGCAGGACAATCCTTTCCCTTGACTGCATAACTGTGCTGTGACTGATACACCCCAGGGCAGGGTACAGTTGACCCTTCTGGCTGCCAGGGCACCCCGTTGGTTTATGTTCAACTTGTTATTGACCAATTGACCAAAGGCCCCAGATCCCTTTCCATAGGCAGCTCTTCCTGGCAAAGGTCTGCAGCATTAGTGGAACCATTTTGGACAGCACACTTGAATGTGCTGTTCTATAGCATCTACTGTGTGAGTGACTTATCAGGCTTGCATGGATAACCTTAAAACAAAAACACATTTAATAAGTCTATTTACCCAAAGTATGCCTCACTTTCAAATGAACAAAACTAATATTTACCAAAAAATGAATGATTCACACTATTGATAATGACTTGCTTAGATTTTCACCTATAGCTCCACAAAGTGATTATAGATTATTTTAATGTAGATAAAAAGTTATTCACTATGAGAGATGTTGTGATGTCTACAGAAATCAGCAAAAAGAGAAGACTCCTTTTACCAACAAGATCAGTCTCATATTTTTCTTGATATTCTTTCACATCCACATAGTTATTTTTCAGTCAAGGGTTATGACAAACATACTAATTCTCCACTAAAATGTAAATCAGCTTTTACTATGGGTACAGAATTAAAGAATCACAGAATGGTCAAGATTGGAAGAGACCTCTGAATATCATCTAGTCCAACCGCCCTGCCGAGGAGGATCACCTAGAGTACATTGTGCAGGGTGCCATCCATGCCGGTTTTTAATATCCACAGAAGACGACTCCACAACCTCTCTGGGCAACCTGTTTCAGTGCTCAGTCACCCTCACAGTAAAGAAGTGCCCCCTCATGTTCAGACAGAATCTCCTCTGCTTCAGTTTGAGCCTGTTGCCTCCTGTCCTCTCGCTGTGCAAACTGAAAAGACACTAGCTTCATCCTCTCAACACCCTCCCCTCAAATATTTATACACATTGATAAGGTCTCCCCTCAGTTTTCTCTTTTACAGGCTAAGTGGGCCCAGTTCACTCAGCCTATTCTTGTATGACAGGTGCTCCAGCCTTCTCATCATCTTCATAGCCCTCTTCTAGACTCATTCCAGTAGTCCTACGTCCCTCTTGTACTGGAGAGCCCATAACTGGACACAATACTCCAGCTGTGGCCTCCCCAGAGCTGAGTAGAGGGGAAGAATCACCTCCCTTGACATGCTGGCAACACTCTTCCAATTACACCCCAGGACACTGCTGGCCTTCTTGGCTCCAAGGGCACTTTGCTGGCTTGTAGTCAGTCTGCTGTCCACCAGGACTCCCAGGTCCCTCTCTGCAGAAATGCTCTCCAGCAGGTCAGCCCCCAGCCTGTACTGGTGCTTGGGGTTATTCCTCTCTAGATACAGGACCCTGCACTTACCGTTGTTGAACTTCACAAGATTCCTCCCGGCCTAACCCTCCAGCCTGTTGAGGTCCCTCTGAGTGGCAGAATTACTTATGTGCACACAGCTAAGAGCAAACAGCATATCTTTTCCATATGACCTTAAACAAGAGAAAGTACTTTGAAATAAACGCTAAAGAATTAGGTATTATAATTTAAAGATGTTAGAAGAGAACTAAAGAGAACTAAATAACTAAAAGTCACATTTTCAAGGCCTAGTTTAATTTCTGTCTTCAACCTCATTCCATATATGAATGGAAAACAGAAACACACATTGTTTTTATTATTATTATTATTATTATTATTATTATTAAATACCTTAGTTGATTTGGGGTGGAAGTTATGATATATAAGACAGTCAACATTTTAATTTTGTTGAATAGAGTTTTTGTTCTTTTATGTGCAGAGTATTTGTCAATTCCTTTTGCTTACATCTAAATATTTAATTCTGCCAGTAAACAGCTCTTCACCATCACCATAAACTTCCACAGTAAATCAATAAATCAGCAAAACAAAGTGATCAGTGGAACTAGATATTTAGCTTTGCAAAGATAACAGGCTAAAGAATTTTTCATCCTTTTTGCTAGGGGAGAAATTTCACATAGATCTGAAGGTACACAGATGTTCTTCCTTGTAAAATCTAGATCACATACAAAGAAAAATGGATAAAGAATAAAAATAACACTTTTCTTTCAAATTTTATATGTATATATATTTAAATATCAATTCTAATCTACTTTAAAATGCACTGAAAACCCTGGCAAGTCTCACAGTCCTTTGGTCCCTTCAAACCATCTGTCAGCCCTAGCCATAGTGTTTGTTGTTTGAAGCTTTCGAAGTGTATACAGATTAGACTGACACGGCCCTTAACAACTTAAGGGAGGAACCAGTGGTCTGAAGGAAAGAATGAATGAATGAATAAACAAACAAACAAACAAACAAACAAACAAACAAACAAACAAACAAACAAACTCTCTGCTCAAAAAAAAGCCCTCTCTGCTCTAAGCCAGGTTTTGACTTATCTGTCAGTTTTGGTCCAAGCTGATGTTACTTCAAAAGGCATGAGAGTGCAGAAACAGTGGCTTGGACTGCAGTTGACTTTAGAGATTTTAGGATCCAGTACTGAATAACATTTTCCAAAAATAAAATATAAATGGATTAAAATGAAGTCATAAAATTATATATTCCAACTTTTATACATCCCTTTGCAATATACTGATAAAATGTGCTCTAGAAGAGGTAGGCTTTAAACAACCAACTATTGTTTAATTGTGTTTCAGTTTAATTTAAAAATCTCTGTTCTATCTGTGAAACAACATGAAAGATTATTAAATGATGACTGCTTGCCTCAGGTGCTAAGCAAAGTTGGCTTGTTGCCCAAGTGCTCAAGGTGAGTCACGCTTTTTCTTGTATTGTTATGCAGAGCCTCGATATATCTAAAATCTACTTTCGATTTATGAATTCCTCTGGCTGTTGATTCCACTCATATTTCTGATTTTTATTTTTATTTTTTTATCACTACTGAGTTTTTTTTATCACATGCACAGCAGTATTTTAAAACAATGTGTCATAAAAACATACTGATTTAAGTAAATCTAATAAATACATAATCCCTGACACTTGCTACTAAACACCAATAGCACTTTTAAAACTAGACATTTTCGCAGTATCTCTTGTTTTGGGGAGAAGAACAAGCCTGGGAACAGGATACTGTGGGGAAGGTCACTTTGGATTCCTGTTGAATCCCCATGCTGCCTGATCAACAAGAAGAGCCTGAACACCAGTTACCATAGTCCAACAAGACACCATCACCTCTTAGGTGACTGGAAAGGAGAAAGTTCTTTCTCTGTGTCTTCCTTTATAAAGTAGCTCCTCCCTGCTTTAAGCAAGTAAATATTTCTTTTTACAGGAAAAGTGAAAAGGATCTTGCAATAGGATAGCTCTGTAAGATATGGGAAGGTCATGTAGCATTTCCCTGTTCTTGTAAGTGTACTTTTTTTTTTTTTTTTTTGACAAGATGAAACCAATCCAAGAAGAGAGATGAAAAACTTAATCTGAAATACTGCAAAAATTGCTGACTAGTCAGTCCCCAGAAATGTGGGAGCAAGCAGGTGTCTCAGGTAGGTGATCCAGGGGAAAGAAGATCTCTCTTCTTGTGTTCAATGCTTTTGCAACCTCTCAGAATCTATCTTGTAGACTGATAAAGAGGTATTCACAATAACTTTCATCTGTGTCATCCAGGCACAGCAGCTGTTTAGCTATGAAAAAAAAAATAAATTAAAGATCTGCATGGGCTTCTGTGTTTTTTACCACCAAGGGTTTTGCAGAGCCAGGTGGTACTCAGCAGCTGCTGGGACCTGCCTTGCAGGCTTTGCCCATTCTGATCGCTAGAAAAAGAAGCAGTAAGATCTGTTCCATGTTACTTTTGCTTTTGAAAAGTACCTGAATCTGTGTGATTCTTGCAAAACTCTCTTGAAAAGTGTTTATTCTAAGGACAGAAATGTTTCTCTCACTTCTCATCACAAAGACTTCTGTCTTAGGCACAGAGGTTATTCAGAATAGTCTCAGTTATTATAATTAATATAAGTCTGAAAAAAAATGGTACAGAGGGGAAAAAAAAAAAAAAAAAGGACAGCCTTCTTGCTGACATCAGGGAAGGAAGACTGTCATATTAAAGAATCCAGTAAGTTCAATTTGCATGTCTCTTCCAACCTAGAAATTCTGTGATTCTGTGATTCTGTGATATAGTCTAAGGTTGCAATCCAAAACACATCATGCATTTCAAAAGAGCTGTAGGAGAATGTTCATTAAATGCAAAATGAAAAATTTATATATTTGTAAAATGCTGGGAGTCCTAACTGGCAATCTGTAATGAAAATAAAAGATGACAATAACATTTGTGGTTAAATGGGTTAATGCAATTCCCTAATTAAATAAAGTGCCATAGAATCCCCTTCAGATAAGCAGCTGTTAATTAAGTGGGATACTGTCATTTTATTTTTTACTTCCCATAATTATTATGCTACTTCCCATAATTCCAATCATTTCCAAATACTGGTAACAGTGAACACTGAATGTTGATACATGGCCATGCTCAATAACACTTGGCAATTTGATGAGATAACTTACGACAGAACGCAGAATAAAATGCTTCACATAACTGGAAATTACATAGACAGAATAATAGATACCATGACTGGAATCTGACCAGAATGCAATGGCTATCTCTCCAGTTGAATAAGTGAAGTCAGTTCTTCAATTTCCAGCTGTGAACACATGATCACTCTTTCTCCATCTCTGCAACAAACATGTTGGCTTGTAGCTTTGTGCTTCTTGGCCTGCAGGTGCACCATGAGCATGTAAATAAGATTTTCAAAACACCAATATACAGAGAAATTTCTGTTTTGTACTGGATGTAACTAGTATGGAGTTATCTTTCTTCACAGCAGCTCATATGGTGCTGTGCTTTATATTTGAGGCTAAAACAGTGCTAAAAATGCACTGATATTTTGGCTATTGCTGAGTGGTGCCTACACAGCATCAAGGCTTTCCAACACCTTCAAAGACCAGTAGGCTGCAGGTGGGCAGCTGGAGTGGGAAGTGACATTGTCAGACAACTGAACTAAACTGAACAAAGGGGTATTTCACACCATTTCACTATTGTGTTTAGGAGTAAAAGCTGGGGAGGATGCAGGGACATTCATGCTTATGGTGTTTGCCTACTGAAAAAGAAAATAAAAACCTATGTGTGCTGAGACCCCACTTTCCAGGAAGTGTCTAAATATCTGCCTGCCAATGAGCAGTAGTAGTGAATAAATTCCTCTTCATTTTTGTTTTGCTTCTGCATACAGCTTTTATGTTTCCTCTTATTATTCATTTTTTTAAATCTCAACCCATGATTTTTATTTTTATTTTTATTTTATTTTATTTTATTTTATTTTATTTTATTTTTTTGGCATGTCCTGTTGAGGATGGGAATTGTGAGAGTAGCTAAGTAGGGGTCTAACAACCAGCAGAGGTCAATACACCAAAATGAGAAGGAGCATGAATTTATGTCATATAATACCAAAAATCCCACCATAGTCGGTGGGCTTTCCATCTTCAAAATTCTTTCTACTTAGTCATTGCCTGTATCATTTCCATATGTTCTGATAACCATATATTGAAATATTCCCATTCTTCATCCTCTAACATGTAAATATGCAAATTTTGTAAGAGCTCAAACATGTAGGCCTAGTTAAAATGTTTGAGAAAAACCTCTGAAACTCCCACAACAAAGAAAGGTTAATGATATGCAGAAAACAAGGCAAAATAAATTAGGTACATGCATAACACAAAACTAGCTATTAAATGTGAACAAGAGCAGTGACTCACACAGTTCAGGTAAGAAGTAGAGCTGATGGAAAAGTAGGCCCTTATCCTCTTCCTCACTCCAGAAAATAAAGCCTATTATCCTAAAATAAAGCCTGAGCATAACTTAAATGTTCCATACGTCAACATTCAGGCTAGGTTTACTGATCTGATATTCAGTAAATGCTACATTTAGATTATTTTCATGTCTTTTTTTTTTTTTTTTTTTTTTTTCCCACATTAGCTCCATATTTAGCTCCATATTATGGCAATACACATACACGCTCTATACACAAAAGATATTTTACTTCCATTCTACCACAGTTATTATCTAAAATGTAATTGTAAAAATAGACTTAATCTCTGGTTTTATACTAGCTAGGGTCAAATTTGGATTTCAAAAACTATTATCAGGACAACCTGAAATAACGCATTTTGATTTCCAAATTTTTGATTTGTGTCTCAAAAGTAGTACAATTTTTATTTTAACAATTTTTATTTTAACTCACATAATTGGTATAGTCAGCTTTGTTACCGGGCATTCTTCCTGGCCTCAGGATTGTCCCTGTCGTCTTCTGGTTCAATCTGCACCTAAAACTTTTCTTTATTAATCAACCCTGAGGACACACCTGGAGTAGTGTCCAGTTCTGGTCTCTCCAGTACAAGAGAGACCTGGACATACTGGAAAGAGTCCAATGGAGGGCTACCAATACAAGCAAGGGACTGTAGCATCTCTCTTGTGAGGAAAGAATGAGAGATTTGGCACTTTCAGAAGACAAGGCACAGGGCGTATCTTATAAATAAAGCGTGTATAAATAAATACCTGAGGGCTGAGTGCAAAGAATATGAAGTCATATTCTTTGCAATGGTGTCCAATGACAGGGCAAGATGCAATGGGCCCAAACTGTAACACAAGATGTTCTGTCTAAATAGCAGGAAGCACTATTGTGTGAGGGACAGAATACTGGCACAGGTTGCCCAGAGAGATTGATGAGTCTCCCTCCTTGGAGATCTTTAAAAGCCATCTGGACATGGTCCTGGGCAACCTGCTCTGAGCATCTCTGGTTGAGCAGGGTGGTTGGACCGGAGGTTCAACTGGGTTTGGACCAACCTTTCCAACCTTAGCCATTCTGTGATTCTGCAATATCAGTATTATGTTCAGGAATAATTAGCTTCCTCTGTCAGTCAATACTGATGATTGCCCCAGCTCTTGAGAAATAAATGACTCTCCATGCCTGCAGTTACAAGCCTTTGTCAGTAAAGTAGCTCCAATCTCTTTTCAAAACAACACAGCTGTATATAAGAAGAATAATATAAGTCTGAAGACCAATACTACATTTTAAATGCAGTGTTCATTAATTTTTATTCCAATTTAACAGAAAGTAAGCTAAACTGCATCATCTAACTAAATATACAATATAGAAGAAAGCGTCAGCTGTCAGAAAACAATGTATGCATATATTCAAATAATTTCCTGCACAGTAATACATATACAATGTTGGAACAATGAGTTAGTCCTGATGCAAATCCTCAGTTTATCTATTGCCAACTACTTAGAAATGGTCAAACACTGGTGAGTGAAGAAAAAGGAGCATCCTAACTCAGAAAAGTAAAGAGACATGTATGCCCTTGTAGCCAAGAAATTAAACAGGATTATTACATCATGGCAGTAAGAGACTTTATGCAAAAACATATTAGAAGCAGAAGTATTGCCAGCTATTAAAAATTACATTTTCTTAGGAACAAAACTAAGAGTTGGGCATTATAGGCATTTAATTTGGATTTATGATTTCAGTAAAAACAATTTTAGATCAATGAAAGCAATGTCAGATGCTTAGATCAATGATCTACAAAAGCAAAGATATAATATTTGTATACTGTTCATCAAATGTGTACAAACCACCGGAGCAGTTTCAGAGCACTAATGAATTATACCAGTACAGCTACAATCCAAATCTAATTTGATGGCTAAGACCTCCTTTAGTGAAAATATCATCTATAGAAAATAGAGAGATTAATTTAGAGGCAAAGACATGTCTTAAGATATATGCTGCTCTCTCCTTTAATCAGAACACCACTTTCAACAGTAAATTAAATCACAATAACCTTTCTGCAGATAGCAATTCCTCATGCTAAAAAGATTTCATACAGATATGTTCTTTTGCAAATTTGATGTGATATTTTCCTTTTTGTACAACTTTTCTCCTAGCAAAATATATATATTTTTTTCTCACAAATACAGAACAACTTTACTATATCGTACTTTTTGTGACAGGAGGAGGATATGTTATGATCAATTCAGTAAGTAGAGCTCCTGAGTTTTCTGGGGTTAAAATCAAAAAATATTTCCAATTAGCACACGGAATGTGTGCTAATGTGTGCTTAAGGGAATGAAAAGTTTAACCAAGAAGAAGAAACAAGTTAATGCAAGAGAAATTACATGATCTGATATTGTACTATACCAGACTTCAACTTGTAAGTAGCTATAATTGTAGCTTTAGATAACAAAAGGAGAAGATAAGACTGTATTCTCATTATCCTAACCCTGTTTTCTGTTTTCAAAACATGTTACAAAGCACCTACAAAAGACTTACAGGGAATGGGGAAAAAAAAAAAAAAAAAAAAAAAAAAAAAAAAAAAAGGAAAGGAAAAGGAGAGTCTTCAGTGCACAAAAGTTCTTCTTATGTCTCAGCTTGTTTCAGGCTCTGCATCAAAGTAAAACGTTTTGTAGGACAGCCATGAATAAATAAGCTTTTTATTTATTTATTTATTTGTTTTTAATCTAAACAATCAATTTAAAATTGTTTCACATCCTGCAACTTGTAAGCACTTTTACTTATTGCTTAGCAATATCCCAAATCATGTCCCATGATTTTAAAAAGCTGACATTAGTTCCCTGCAGGTAAAGCATACCAAACAGTATACAGAAATACCAATTGTGCTGTAGCTAATAAAAGTCAAAGTATATTCTGATTAAGAAGTCGGGATGACTCATAGTATAATCTGCAGTATTTCTAAATGATGGGATTAAATGTGTGTAAGATTTTCAGAGCAAGACATATGTAGAGATTTCAGCCCTAGAGGAGGTTACCAGAGCCAATAACTCTATGATTTAGCAAGCAGATTTCCACGTTTTTCATTCTGCTTAGAGCTCTTCTCACTAACTTTTGAAGATGTAGTATGTGTTTTTTTGTAAGCACTTTGTAACTTCCATTAGCTTTTGGTAACTACCAGGATAATGCTTCTTTGTTGGAAACTGTTCTTGCTAATTATCCTTTTAAGCTAACATTCTTTGCTGTACAGTTAGTTTTCAGCTGTGTTGTGTTCATGGGAGAATAAAATTACAGAGTGAAAAAAAGTTGTGGTACAGCTGCACTAAAAATTATTTTTCCAGTCCATAAAATTCAAAACAGACTTGAGAAGGAAAACAATTTTAGTTTGCTTTCAGTAGGTTGTTGAAATTCACTTCAATCAAAAATGAAATTCTAAGCTGGCTTGAGGAAACCAAGACTTGTTCTCATATAATAGCCATTACTCATTTATTGGAAACAAGGTTCAGAAATCTCAAACTAACATCAGACTGGCCTAGTATACTGCAATTCACAAGTGGTTTAATTTGGTGTCAAATTAAATGAACATCTTTGCTTAGAATAAAAAGTAAGTTAAAATTTTGCCTTTTTGAATTAGAAAAAATAAATAATTAATATGTGTGATTTTCAATATAATGTTAAAATCATAACAGAGGAAAAACAAACAAGCAAACAAACAAACAAAAACCAGTATTTACATTTCTGATGGTGGGAACATCAGAACTTCTGTTCTCTCATATTGTCTTGAGCTATCCTATTTGACTTGGGGGACGTGTTTGGAGTGACAAGACTTCCTTAGGATTTTTGCCAGAAGGAAGTTTGGAGGATATGAATCAAGAAACATCTGACCAATCTGATCCTAGTAACACTGAAGTCAGTGTACATTTTGAAAAATTACATTACAGTCTTTTGACAAGTGATGGGAAGAGCGTTTGAAGGAATTTATGACCACTGCAGTTAACAAGAATATTTGTTTCCTCTTCACACAAGCCTAAATCTGTTTCTAGCGGTAGCAGTAGATGGATGCTAGCACCATGAAAGTCTGAAAACACAAGGTTTGGGAAAACTTCTTTGAGAACTTATATTTTTATTAACATTTATTGTTTATGATTTAGTATTTATAGGAGTTTAGTTAGATCACATTAGACTAGTTCATTTATGGGTTAGAAAATAGAAATTCTGTTCTTAGCTCTGTCTGACCCAGAAGTGCCTTTCACCTCCCTATATCGCTGTTCCTCTTCCTGATTTATTTGGATCTTCAGCTCTCTGAGGCAAGGACTGTCTTCGATTTCTGTGCATGTATACACGTGTTAGTACAGAGCTGTTTCAGACTCAGATGAAGTGTTTAGAGTAATGTTATATCTTTACAGATATGACTGTAACCAGAAACTTAACTGAATTTCTTATTAATTTCATAGTTTTTACAAATTCACAAATCCTCCTAATTTCCACTAGTGGTTGGGCATTTTGTTGATTGTTCCCACAAAACATGGTTAGGAATTTCACAGGGAAGCAACCTGCCTCCTTTTAACAGTCTCTCCAAAAACATAAACGTTATAATAAACCTTCCTTGTTCTCCAGAAATACAAACACAATCTGTAGATGGATATAAATGCCAAATATTCTACATTGGATAGAGAAAAAGATGGCAAGTCTGGTCTCAGACAAGTGTTACAGAACTGTGGGTAAACATTAGCAGGTATGTCAAATGTATCAACGTCTATTTGATAAGAACTTCAAGGTAAAGGCACATTGCCCATATTGAGAAGTCTGCAAATTGTTTCAGGTAATATCTGTGTTCATGCTATCCCTGACAAAAAAATGTGAAATAAACACTATACTTAAAAGTACTTTTTAAGCATAAGCACAGCAAAAGTTCCTATACAAAGTTGCACACAAACGACACCAGAAGACCCTAAAATTGCCAAAGCTATTTTTTTTTTTTTTTCTGTCAACATACCACTCCATTGGCCACTGAAACTTTAGAAAGCAGGGACCTTATAAGGTGGAGAGGGAGCATTGCATTGCTATTCTGATCTAGGGCTCTTACACCTATGGCTTTGGAAAAAAGAGGAAAAAAAAATGAAAAAAGTTACTTTAACTTGCAATGAGGACAGATATATTTAATGAGGAGTATAAAATGCAAGTCTTAAAAGATGAAGTTACAGAAACAACACACAAAACAAAACCAACTACCCAAATGAAAAACAAAAACAAAAACAAAAGCAAGCATCATGTTATTGGTTTTCCTTTTTTTGTCCCCACTCTGTCTCAGGCTTCATTCAGATTTGGATCTTCAGTGTACTAAATGGTGTAAAATTAGTTGGAAGAAATGGTCCAGCTACAGATACTTCATTTTGCTTAAAAGCCCAGAACTGGAACAGTGTTTGAAATTTACGAGAGAAAAAATCACATATGGAGGAAAGCTAGACTAACTTGAAAGAGAAAGAGTAGTTACAAAAGACATGTATGGCAAATGATGTTGCTTGTATATAATGTTTTAAGTGTTGTTTAGCCCCGGCAAGCAGCTCAGCCCCACACAGCCACGCACTCACTCTCCCCAGTTGGGGTGTAGGACAGAACCAGAAAGGTAAAAATGCGAGAACTCATGGGTTGAGATAAAGACAGTTCACCAGGCAAAACAAAAGCTGCATGTGCAAGCAAAGCCAAACAAGGAATTCATTCACCACTTCCCACAGACAGGCAGGCATTCAGCCACTTCCATGAAAGCAGGTCTCAGCAAGTAGAATGGCCTTTTGGGAAGACAAACGCCATCACTCTGAACTTCTCCCCTTTCTTCCTTCCTTACCCCAGCTGTTATTGCTGAACATGACACCACATGGTGTGGGACACCCCTTTGGCCAGCCTGGGCCAGCTGGCCTGGCTGTTTCCCCTCCCAGGTCCTCCTGGAGCACCCCCAGGCTCCTTGCTGGCTGGGCAGCACAAGGAGCTGAAAAGGCCTTGGCTCTGTGTGAGCACTGCTATGCAGCAACTAAAGCATTGTGGTGAAGATAGTGGCATGTTATCAAAAATCCGAAACACAGCATTGCAGGAGCCTCTACACAGAAAACTAACTCTGTGCCAGCCAAAAACATGACACTAGCTCATGCTCATCACAAGCCTAGTCTCTCACTATTATAGGGTCTTTGAACTTCTTAACAACAGTTAGAAATTGTTGTTTGTCTCATAATTATTTGATCTGCAGACACACCATTTGATCTGAACACAGACAAATTTTCATGGCATAAGCCATTTTAACATGTCAATTTAGGGAAAGGATCACAACAATAGCAAAAACAAACCTTAGTTTTGTACCACATAAGTACAGCATTCTCAAAGTGTGAAATTTGGTTATAAAGACAGTCCTTGGTCTTGATGTCCTCATTTGGAAAGAAAACAAATGTGAATTACCATTAATATAATGTGCACCAGAGTTGACCTCCACACAAACATCCCATGCAGCACTGAGAGAAAAACACTTCATATACTAGGATCAATTTCAATTCCCTTTGTTGAATACTCTGAAATTAATACCTGAGTATTAAAGGATGCAAGGAAACATCAGGGCTTGAAAGTATCATGGCATTCTGACCCTTCCTAAACCTATCATATTAAGTTACTTAACAATTTTTTCAATCTCAACTATAATAATTATTATTTTTAACAAGAGGATTTAAAATGTATAAAACATGTCTAGGCACTTTATTCTATATATAAAAGCCAAAGTCACTCCCCACAATTAACCGTGAAAAACTTAACTTCATTTGTATAGACAGATACATTAAACTGTATAAGAAAATCAATTAGCACACCAAAAATGGAGTAGAAATGCATTAAGCTGCATTTAAATGCATGTTTAAAGTGCATGTAAGTAAATTATATATGAAACCAAACATTTCCCAAACTACTTTTAGCTCACAAAACAAAATGATCATATATCTCAGATAAGGAATTCAGCTTAGAATTCAACCGATTACTTCACAATAAGCACTTAAAATATTTTTTTCCTTCAGCCATTTCACTGATTCAAATCATGGAATCGCAGAACCATTTAGGTTGGAAAAGACCTTCAGGATCATTAGGTCCAACCATGTCCCTTAGTACCACATACACGCTTTTCTTAAATACAACCAGGGATGGTGACTCCACCACTTCTGCACTGTGTGTTTCAACTCTTGACCACCCTCTCCATGCAGAAATTCTTAGTGACCAAACTAAGCCTCCTCTGACACAATTTGAGACCATTTTATCATTTCCTATCACTTGTCACCTGAGAAAAACCTGACACCCTCCTCACTGCTACCTCCTTTCAGGTAGCTGTAGAGAGTAATGAGGTGTCCCCTTAGTATCCTTTTCTCCAGACTGAAAGAACAAGTTCCATAACCATGAGTGTGACTGAGTTTTCTAGTGCCTTCACCAGCTTTGCTTCTCTTCTCTGCACAGGGTCAAGCAACTCAATGCCCTTCCTGTAGTTAAGTTGCTGTTGCTTTTCCATCATTATTTATTTGTTTGTTTGTTTGTTTGTTTCTTATTTATAAATCTTTATAGCAAAAGCATTCAAAAGTTACTTTTTCTTGACTGTTTACATCCTGCCCCATAGAAAAAAATCTACATCAGCTCACGGGTGGGCTCTGTAGACCACATAATATCCACCTGAGGCAAACCCATTTATTTACAGAAATGTAAAGCATTTAAAGGTTTAAAGGCGTTTGGGCTGTGGTATGATATAACAGTAATATAACACATTGAAACTCGTTAGAGAATTAAACAAGCTAAGAAATAATCAGGAATAGCCACTGCAAACTGTTCAGTCTTGTCTTAGTATATCTCTAACTAGAAAACCTAAGAAGGTAGAAAGCTACCTGTTCAAATCGGTGCCATAATTTTTGATAGTTAGAAACATGTTATCAAGTTGTCTATCTTGGAGAAATTTCCTGCCATGCAACTTCTAGAATGAACACACCCATTACAAAATACAGATTTGTAATCAGAAAAATGTACACTTGTTTTACCATGTTCAGAAACCAAAGCCAACATGTAGAAAATATTTCTTTAAACTGAATCCAAAATGCATATTTAGACATTTCAACAAGCAACCTGTGAAGCAAGTCAAAAATTCTGTATCACCCCTATATCACTTTTTCAAAAATTTAGGAGAAAAAAAATTGTTTCAGTGATAGACACAGATAGCCTTAGAGGTCATAGAAAAATAGCTCTGTTAGGGTGGAAGATGAACCAAAATTTGTCTGCAACTTCTGCCTGCCACAGAACTCCTTTCAGCACTTGATTGGTGGCTGAAATAGTTGTGGGTGATAGGAAAACCAGTGAACTCATATGTGAACTCATATGAAGGCCAATGGCAATGGTACTACACAAAAAGGAACTATCCTATTCTTAGGGTTCCAACAGCAGACAGAGTAATTCAACTGCTGCATTACATCACAGGCTGTTGATTAGAAAGAATATTCCCATTAAAGAAAGAACTTTTTTGGAAAGAATATTCCCATTGTCAGCATAAGCTAAGTGAAGAAGTAGGTGAGGATAATTTAAAGAGAAACATACTATGTAAAATTATATAAAAAGGTTTCATGGAAAGTGACATATTTTTAAACAGGACTTTCAATGCAAATACAGTAAAATATTAAGCATAGTATGTGGTGTTTGAATTGTGACAATACTCTTTTACCTTACTTGGAGTTGGATTTCAAAACATGTCCTCCAACATATCATAGTCTGAAAGGTTGCATTTTAAGTACTGCCATCAGTTGGATAATGACCTTTCCCCAAACAACCTGCAAGTTATTTGTAATTATAAAATACAAAATACTTCCAGCTTGCCAAGTTCCTGAGAATATTCCTTGCATGCTGTTTTATTTCTTCACCATGTAAGTTAATGTAGTAATACAGGCTCTTGACAACTTATTAGAAAATTGGATAGGTCAACTGATAGTTAATCAGCTGTGTATTCGTAAACAGAGATTCTCTCACCTCCTCCCCAAAAATTAAAACATTGTTTTCATTATTTTGTAGCTTACTATGAGCACATGGTTATGGATCATTTCTAAATAAAGCCTGTAACAACATTTGAAAAAAAAATAATAATATTATGATCAAATATTCTGTATTATGTAGTTGAGAAAGAAAGAAAACAAATTCAAGTCTCTAAAGCCAAAGCCAAAAGGACAAGATAACTTATCCAAGTACAATGAATGTTGGAGAAAGCGAGAGAAGAGAAGAGAAGAGAAGAGAAGAGAAGAGAAGAGAAGAGAAGAGAAGAGGAGAGGAGAGGAGAGGAGAGGAGAGGAGAGGAGAGGAGAGGAGAGGAGAGGAGAGGAGAGGAGAGGAGAGGAGAGGAGAGGAGAGGAGAGGAGAGGAGAGGAGAGGAGAGGAGAGGAGAGGAGAGGAGAGGAGAGGAGAGGAGAGGAGAGGAGAGGAGAGGAGAGGAGAGGAGAGGAGAGGAGAGGAGAGGAGAGGAGAGGAGAGGAGAGGAGAGGAGAGGAGAGGAGAGGAGAGGAGAGGAGAGGAGAGGAGAGGAGAGGAGAGGAGAGGAGAGGGGAGGGGAGGGGAGGGGAGGGGAGGGGAGGGGAGGGGAGGGGACGGGAAGGGAAGGGAAGGGAAGGGAAGGGAAGGGAAGGGAAGGGAAGGGAAGGGAAGGGAAGGGAAGGGAAGGGAAGGGAAGGGAAGGGAAGGGAAGGGAAGGGAAGGGAAGGGAAGGGAAGGGAAGGGAAGGGAAGGGAAGGGAAGGGAAGGGAAGGGAAGGGAAGGGAAGGGAAGGGAAGGGAAGGGAAGGGAAGGGAAGGGAAGGGAAGGGAAGGGAAGGGAAGGGAAGGGAAGGGAAGGGAAGGGAAGGGAAGGGAAGGGAAGGGAAGGGAAGGGAAGGGAAGGGAAGGGAAAACTGTGATTACAGAACGTTCATCTGAAGAAAAAAAGTAGGAACTGAGGTGTTCCTTATGAAACTGACCAAAACTAAACAACTGTCAGTGCTAAACATTCTCTTAATATTAATGACTGGGAGATGTGGGGAAACAATATTAAGAGCCTGCCTTACCACACCTTGAGGAAAGAAGGAACTTGGACCATCAAGAAAGGAGTGTGCTTTAAAGAAACTTTGATTTATTTTCACCTGTGAAAGGACTTTTAAAAAAATCCTGTCTCTGCACATAAAAAACAGACTTTTCTTTTCAGTTTCACATTGTAAGAGTCACATTTCGTGGTGTTTGGTTTGGTGATTCAACTGGCACCCAATCTGATAAAAGAGAGAGAAATGGGATGTCCATGGAAAAAGATACAACTTGATGAATTCATAGGAAATTTTCCTTTGTTAAGGATTCTTTAAGTTGAAGGAGTGTCATGTGAGGGAAGGGAGGTACTTTTTGAATGTAAGTGCACAGCACTTCCACACAGCATTTTGTTTGTTTGTTTTTGTTTTGTGTGTGTGTGTGTGTTTGTTTTATTTTGTTTGTTTTGTTTTCTCCTTTTCCCCTTTCCATTTTTCCTTTAGTTAAATTATTTATTATTAATAATTTTCCATTAAAATTGTTTTTCCTTTGATTAAATTATCCTTATCTCAACCAATAAGTTTTTTCTTTCCTTTTCTTCTTTCTCTTCTCTTCTGAGGAGGGGGAGTGAGAGAGCAGTTGTAGTGGAGTTCAGCTGCCTAGCAAGGTAAAACCACGACAACGGCACAAAGAACAAAGCTGCTAGTGTTTTCGATGTTCTTTCCATATAAAGCTGTGTATTGGGTAATTTAGAAGTCATGCCACCTTTTCCTTCACTCACTCTGCAATTACTCTAGCCTCTAAGAGCAGGTGGAGAGTTCTCCATCTGCACTCCATCTGCAATGTCTTCACAAAAAGACACATTCAAGGAGCGATTCTTATTAATTACTACATGGTGAAGACACAATTGCACAAGCACGTGCATGTTCTTCAAAACTGCAAATTCAAGTTCCATCAGGATTCGTTTATCTGGGCTGTCTTCTGAGCTGCTGATTGCAAATATAATAGCATTCTCTGCTGATTTTTAAAATCAATACCAAAGGGTCTGATTTCATCAATTATCATGTTCACACTCCTTTACCACCAGCCTAATCATTAGGCACATTTACACAATATTCATTGTTCTTTACCTAGGTATTCCCCCAGGATATTGACCACCTTTTGGAATTTCATGATTTGTACGTTAGATTTGCATAAATTCTCCAGAAAGTATCAAGGAATTTCCCCTATCTTTTACTTAACTAATTTAAAACTAGGCTCAGTCAAACATTTGACAGTATACTGAATAAAGCACAAAAGAATTTAATTTCCTGCTGTGCAACTGAAAGTGATAAGATAATCTAATGCAGCATCTCCCTGTCCAATATTCATAGTTGCTCAATCACTAGTGATTAAAAAAAATCTCACTTTATGGCAGCTGTTTCTCAGAATCGCTCAGTTCCCCTCCCCCCTTTTTTTCTTCTTTTTGACATTATGACTCCTCATTTCTCAGCTTGATGACACATTTTTAAATACTTTTTTAAACAGCAGTATATTTTACTGTATCTATCTTCATTAATCTCCATTATTACTAAGTTATGTATCTGTAAAGCACTCAGCTCCTCTGCAGCACAGAGGGCAACTCACACCATATATCATTTCACACAGTCTGTTATGACATTGAGTTTCTTTTGAGAGAAAAACAAAGAAAAAGATTCCTGGAGTAAGATTTTCACCCGTAACCCTTAATGAATACGTAACAGCAACAAGCAGACAGCAAATCAGTACCTGGAAGTCTGACTTATTTGCACAGAAAGACTTTGCAAATGCCTGTGTTTTTTGTATTTTTTTTTAAATAAAAAACAAAGAATAAAAACACAGATAATAAAATGACAGTTAAAAAAAAAAACAACCTAGTATCACATGACCTTTGCAAAAGAAATCTAGTGTTAAATGGACTTGTGATACAGTTCAGAAACTTTGAAAAAAAAAAAAAAACACAAAGCAAACAAAAAGCTAAACTAAACTAAACTAAACCATCATTTTCTCTTTTTTTTTTTTTAAAGATTACCATAAACCTTTTTTGGACCCACTGCTGGCCAGAGCTGAGCCAGTGAACAATGCTTGATGGGTCTCTGGGAGAACAGATTTAAGAAAGGGAATGAAACTGCTGTGCACAGCAGCTGGGAGAGAGGAGTAAGAGAACCAGCCCTGCAGACCCCCCAGTCAGTGCAGAAGGGGGGCAGAAGGGGTTTCAGGCACCAGAAGTTCCCCTGCAGCCTGTGGAGAGGCCCATGGTGGGGCAGGCTGTCCCTCTGCAGCCCATTGGTACAACAGTGAAGCAGATCTTTACGCTGCAGCCCATGGAGGAGCATGTGATCTGGTGGGAGCTGCCACCTGTGGGGAGCAGTTTGCTGAAGTATGAAGTATGAAGTATGGACCACATGTTATGGACCCATACTGGAGTGGTTCTTGAAGAGCTGTTGCCTTTGGGAAGCTCACCATTGTTCTGAAAACACAAGGGATAAACACTATAATGACATGGAACATTTGACACACATGTCCTTCAGCTGCCTGTGCTACGAAAGCACATGAAAGAAATAAGCAATTGACAACTTAAAAATAGATAAAGAATAGTGAGGAATAAAAGTGCTGACACAGATGGGAGCCAAGATTCAAAGGATTGTATAAAACCATAGCATGGATATGGAAGTAGGAAACATGCACTTGTGCAAAGATCCTGGGCAGCACAACAGGTAGGATAAAATTTCTGATGAATGAGAAAACCAGACTTTTTAGGCATGGACAAACCCCTAAAACTAGAGCTTTCTGCATTGGGGACCTACAATCATGACTAAAGCTGCTGAGAATTATCATCTATGCTCAAGAATAAAAGCAAGGATGTTTGAATATTGTAGAACAACATGGTGTATCAATGACATCCAACTGCCTTTTCTCACCTTCAGGTCACCAACATAACTTTCATCAATGAACATTATCCTGGAATATTTCTTTTTGCTAAAATTTTCTCAAATTGCTTTAAATAGTTTACCCACAAAGCTCACTTGGTCATGACAGCTTTTAAAAGAAGAAGAAGGGACAGAATTTTTTAAAAAGGAGATTACCTCAGATCAAATTTTTTTTAGGTAGGTACAATCAAGAATTTGTTTTGGATACCGAGTCCTGCAGTGTTACTGGAGGAACTGGTATTAGTAGGATTTGTGTCACTACAGGAGACTGTCTTTCCAGACATGGATAGTTACTAACAACAGGATACTGAGATTTCTGGTTACAGCAACTCAGAAAGTTCTTCACCAATGAGTCACTAAACCTGTAAGAGGAAGTGTCATTTTAAATCTGACAATTTAGATACAGAGTTATAAAACTTGTTATAGATAATAGCCTTATGAGAAAACAGACAATTGTGACCTTCCCACTAAGCTTTGTGAAGAAAATTTGAAGACCTTCATCAGCCTATAACAAATAAATAGAACAATGTGAATAAATCCAATGAAAAAGTACATGAAAAAATACTAAAGAAAAAAAATAGGGCGGTTATACAGTAAGAGGTCAATTGTGGTGAATGAAAATTAATGTAGAACTAAGAAAAGCTTAAAAAAAAAAAAAAGACAAAACCTATTTTAGATTCATGTATATGGGAACAGTGGTATAAAACACTGGTGTAAAATTCTCTGCTAGAATTCCAGTTCTACAGTTTTTCTCTTATATGATGAAGTTATTTCTCATAAGCACTTTCTCAGTCCTTAGCTGCAGTGTAGGTAGTATAGACCCCCGAAATCAATGGGTTCTCATTCTTGCTACTTCCTCCTTCCCCACACATGCCCTTTTGTATATGTACCATGTTTCTTCATTCTTCTTGAGATTCTCTTCAGATGTGAGATGACATCATCTTTATGTGTCTTTTTCCTAGAACTTAAGTCCAGAGAGTGAAATATAGCTGAGTGGAAAGCTTTTACTTTGATTTTTTTTTCCATTATTGCCTATCACAATCTGCTGATTTACCTTCTGTACCTGATTTTGGTTTATTGAAAGGATTTTGGAAATTGAGTCATTGAAATGCAGTGTAGTAATGAGATTTAATGTTGTCTTTAATATTTGATGCATATGCTTTGAAGTTCATTTTATAACAGAAAAAGTAACCAAGCCACAAAAAGACAAGCTACAATAAGTATTTTTGGTATTTTAGGCATTTATAGGCATTTTTGGCAGTGCAATCAAAATCATGTTTAATGAATGTTTCACAATAAGGAACAATATGTTCATAACCATACATTTGTATAGAGTTTCAGAAGAGAATAAGACAGTTTCTATTTTTTGCAGAATTTTGGTAGTAAAAGTCAAAGACTTTCCACTTCCTCAAACATATCTCTTATTCAGAACAATGTCAATATGATAATGCTCTGTAGCCTTTATGAACAAATAGGCAATATATTTTGCTGCAGGCCTTGATGAAGACAGTACAAGATGTACCAGTGATGCCAGTGATGCCTTTCAGCTAAAACAATATCAAAGATCCACAACACCTATAAAAACTACAACAAAACTACTTCTAAAAGAATGACAACACAAACAAAAGCAAAAATTGTCTATACATTTTACACTGAAATCTTATAATTTCTAGTTAGTTAATGAGGGCAAAAATATTGCAGGTGACCATTCCTTACAGATATGTGAGGTCATTTTCCATTTCACATTTTTACACGTTTTTTAAAAAGATTATTATTATTATTATATATTTTTTATGAGGGGAGAGTGGAGATGGTAGAGAGGATGCTATAGTATTCATAATGGTAAGTTTCAAGCCATCTATATTTTGCTTATTGCAATAGACATATGCTTTTAGAATCTTTGTGGAATTTAGAATTTGCTTCATGAGAGATTTGCTTCATGAGATTTGCTTCATTACTCTTAACTGCCTACTATCATCTTTTTTTCCTGGCTGAAAGATAAGTACACTTATAGTTTATCTGAAAATATAAAATAAGGATAGATAATTATAACACTTATATTTACATTACATTTGTGTCTAGCAATATAAAGAATTTCTTCTCCATATAAATTTACATCTATAGAGATACTTAGAAACAAATATATTTATATTTATGCTTATAAAATATTAGGTTAATCATTAGGAAATTTGAAAGCTACTCTGCTCTTCATAAATTTAGTATAACAAACATTACGTTTATGAAGAACAATAAAATCAATGAACAAGGTAAGAATAATGTTCAGCATTCATTTATTTATGTTACATTTCTCAAAGAAATATTCATGGCTAAGCAGGTAGCTAGAAATACTCTTAACTTTTGTCCTTTTCTATTAAAAATCAAAGGAAAGCATATTTCTGTTTGTTTAAACAGAAGGCTATTAACTCACAACCCTATGGTAGATTTTCTTTGTGGAACAGAAGATATGAACCATAGCTATCAAATTAAATTTAAATTTGATACTGGGAAAATGTGTTTCAGATGTCAGCACTATATCTTTAATTAAGAGAAATGGCACATCTTCCCCCTTGGCAGAACTTCTTGTTTATAAGAAACAGTCCTTACTCACAAAGCAAAATGCAATGAAAGGCTTGAGCATATGCAACTATTTTCTGCACATCTGAGATCCTTTGCAGCCCAATGTGTATTTTGTATTAATTATGTAAGGCAATTTATTGTAATTTAGTGTGCTCTGATATAGCCTACAGATTACATTCTACAGTAGAAGTATTACTGTCAAAGATCTCAATACCAGAATTAAAGCCAGTATTCTTAGCCTTATTATTCACAATAAATTTTAAAGCAAATCAAAGTCAAAAAGCTGAGGCAAGCTGGGGCCAGCCATTGCTGTCAGCATCAAGGAAGGCATCAAGGAAGGGGCAGCACCCTGGTTGGCATGGCCCTGAGAGCTGTAGAGTCTTTCCTTCTTTGTGCTCAGACCATGTCATGATTACTGCCCTGAATGTAAGAAAAAAATTGAAAAACTGGCTGGAGGGGAGGGGAGGCACCAAGGTGGTGGTGCTGGAGGCATTGCCCTTTGAAGTAAGGTTTAGCTGGGTGAAGGGGTGGCTGTGGAGGCACCCAGAAGCAGCCCTGGCACCATCAGGAGGAGATGCAGCCAGGCTCTGCCCAGGGGGCATGGTGGGGGGGGGGGGGGGGGGGAGGCAGGGCACAGGCTGAGGCACGACGGGCTCAGGCTGGAGACGAGGAGAAGCCGTTTCCCTACCAGGACAGCCTGACTGTGGAGCCAAGGCCCAGGCAGGTCAGGCCTTTGTGGCCTGGAGGTTTCGTGTCCTAGCTGGGTAAAGCCCTGAGCAGCCCGGCCTGAGCCCAGTCTGAGCCTGCTCTGGACCGGGGCTGGGCTGCAGGGCCCTGACAGATGGTGGGAGCATGTGGGTCTCTGACTGTTGTGAGCAAGCAGTAGTTAAATGTGCTTTGGTTTGGTTTATAGCACCTAGGATTAGGGTGATCCTACCTCTATATATCTTTCCTAAGAAAGGAAAGATCCACTATCCACTATCTTCATGCAGCAGAATTTGCCTCTATGCTAGTTTCTGCTCCAAAGACTCACATGCTAGTCTGTGGGGTTTGTACTACCAGAATCAACTGCCTCTCTTCATTGAATCCTTAATACCTTTCCATTTATTAAATTCATGATTTTTTCATTATTTTCTGATACAAAGTACATTCCAGTACATTCCCTCTTTCCAACACCTTCCTAATCTCCAAACTCTTCTTATTATTTCCCTTGTATACCTAGTTTCTTAATGCCTAAATAACATTGAAAAGACTGAGAAAAACATATAAAGTAAAGACTGAGAAGATCACAGAATCGTAGAATTGAAGGGGTTGGAAGGGACCATGATGGTGCCAAAGAGACCTGAACATGATATCTATTGGTAATGTGTTCATAACTACAGCGTCAAGTGAATGGAAATTGCAGCAACTGTGAACTATCATAAAGTTGATTTTACACTCATGAAACAGACTATAAGGATTTAGAATATAATTATATATATTTATTTTGTTTTTTCTTAAATGCATTGAATTTTGGTTTATTTTCCTTCTGCTCTAAATTGTGCAAAGTCAGTGGAGCTTGCTAAAGGGATTTTTTTTCCCTTCTGTACTCCAAAGTGGTTACAAAGGATACAGTGTGACTTAATTTTGCTAACATTATTTTGCATAGTTTTCAATGGACATTTACTTAAGCATACAGAGATACTGAAGGAAAATAAATGAGTGAACCATATCTGTACACGATAATAACAGGAATTTACAGTTGTATGTTGAAATGTGGATTTGGTTTCATCAAGGCCTACCAAACACATTTGTTAACACAATTAAAACAGTTCTTTGGAAGAAAAAAAAAAAGTCTGCAAAAGTCAGCAAATATGTGTTTCTATACTGTAAATGCATTATTTAAATGGAAGCAATTTAAATCAAAATGCAGATCTGTTTTCTGAAGTTCAAAAAAGACTGTACTTTTCTCTAAGCTTAGCAGACTCTCAGTTCAGAGAAAGAGTACATGGAGCAGATACCTGCCCAATACATACAACATTGTCTTCACACTTTTTCTTTCTCTTTGTTGCTCCTTTGAAACTGTTTTCAGAACTGGTTGCTCCTTTTGAAATTGGCAGACCACTAACTCATCTGGTTGGACTATGAAGCCATGAAAATCAAGTGGTTTTTGAATTTGTTGCTGAAGAGTCATTCAGTAGTACTGAATGTACCATTCATTTAAGTCCGAGTTCAGGTCTCAGCCTTCCACCATCTTACGACAATGAAGTCGAACAGGCTGATTGTGGGGATGGGAGAAAAGGGAATGGAGAAATAAAAAGTTCACAGGGCTGCCTCTGGAATAATCACTTCCATATTTTCTTCTTGGTAGATTAAAACCAAAGACAGAAAAAATTGTAGAAAGATATATCAAGCTCTGTGGAGCCAATCTCACTATACACCAGCCACTATAGTTTCTAAACGGACACAGAACACTTAGTATCTCTTTCAGGTTCTTAGTTATATTTCTTAATATATTTAAAAAATAATCTATTTGAGTGCTTTATGTCCATATACAGAACCCAGAGTGTTTCAAGGCTATTAACGTAAAAAGCTGAAAAATATTCATAGAATCAAAGAATCCTAGAATGGTTTGAATTGCAAGAGACCTTAAAGATCATCTCATTCCAACCCATATCTCCCACCAGACCAGGTTGCCCAAGGTCCCATCTAACCTGGCCTTGAACACTTCCAGGGATGGGGCATCCAGAGCTTCTCTGGGCAACCTGTTCCGGTGCCTCACCACCCTCATCAGTGAAGAATTTCCTCCTAGATTTAGATTTCCTCTAATCTAAATCTACCCTGTTTTAGTTTAAAGCCATTACCCTTTGTTCTGTCACTATACTCCCTGACAAAGAGTATACTCCCCAGCTTTACTGTAGGCCATTTTTAGGTGTTGGAAGGCAACTACTATAACATATTTGCTGGAGCCTTCTATTCTCCAAGCTGAATGACCCCAGCTCCTTCAGACTGTCTTCACAGGAGAGGTGCTCTAGCCCCTTGATTATCTTTGTGGCCCTCCTCTGGATTCATTCTAACATTTCCATATTTCTACATTCTACTTAATCACAGTTCTGATTTAAGTCATACAGAACTGAAAGGAAAAAAAATACATATATATATAAAAGTTGAATGCAGATAACAGAAATGGTCAGCAATGCATGCAGGAATAAGTCATATCAATTGAGTGCCTTTCTTGAAACAGAAAACCATAATGAGAAACATAATAAGAAATATAATTCCTATCCCATGGGAAAAAATGTAAAAGTTTTTCTAATAACCTCACTATCTTCTGGTTCTAATGAAATTTTATTCCTGTCTTCAATATAAATACATATAATAATAAATACATAACATAGTACATGCATACTAAAATAAGAAAATTGTTCTACTGCCTATACTGTTCCACCTGAGAAGGAGGGAAGTATCATTGCTACTGAAAGTGTTTAGTAACAATGAGAGAGCAAAAACCTACATAGAACAAAAATAAACTTCCCATTCAAATGGTAATCTCTCTGTAGTATGATAAAAAACTAATAGCCTTTGGATAAGACAATATAGGCATAAATGTCTGTACAAGATGATATTCCAAAAATTCAATACAATTAATTTGAAAACACACTGAAACAACACTGTGTAGCAGAAAAAGTATTACTCTGGGTTACCATTTAAAGGCTAGATATTATGCATCCTATATCTTGCAGCAGATTTTTTTTTTGACAAATCCACAGTTTACCACAAATCTCTTGCTGCTTTGTTTCTCAAATGTCTGCAACAAATCTGGTATGATCAGACTGACAAATATATTGTTATAAGGCATAATGGAGTACAGCCAACATATTTGGATACAGGCCTGCACTACTGATCTGAAAGCTACAAGGAGGGAAGAGAAGTTGTGGAGAGCATACAAGAATAAAATTGAAGCTGATTTGAATGTAATCTTCAAATAAGGATTTAATAAGACAATTATGGAATGTTAATTAAAGTGTCAACAGATTAAGCATATTCATCATGATTTAACCATTCCATATGTGGCAACGGATTATCAAAAGCACACTGTGCTTTCACATATGGCACTGCAGTTGATAAGCAATAAAGAATTTATTCAGAGACTGTGGTCATCCACTCACAGCTTTTAAAGTAATTAACATTCAAAATCAAGCTATTAGAAGCAGAGCAAATGCCTCAAAACTGTTCTGCAAGAAGTCAGTTTATTCTGAAAATGTACTGGCTTTAGCCAGGTTTACAAACCCTCTTGCTGCTTCCTTATTCTCTAGATGGATATACACAAGTTTAGCCTACAGGTATGTTTGTGCAAAGAATACCACCGTTGTAAACATTATGGCAACCATAAGAGAAGGATCACATTACCTACCCATGAAACAAGCTATTTAAAATACAGCCATGCTGAAGATTTATAACTAAGAAGGTTATGGAAAGTTGATCTGTGAGAGAAAAAAAAAAAAAAAAAGTCTGTGGGAAAGAAGGGAGGAAGGGAGGAAGGGAGGAAGGGAGGAAGGGAGGAAGGAAGGAAAGGTCTTAGGGAGAGGGAAACAGATTTTCTGGCACGAGGAGTGAAGATGTGATCCAAGCCTTCTGATCCTTGTTGCAAAATATATACCCACCTATCTGTGCTTTTTGTTGATACTGAAACTGACAGTGCCCATAATTCAGGAGCAAGAGTTTTCAAAACCGTTTATCAGTGTTCTAGAACAGAGGCAACTCAACAAGCCACACCAGGATACACTCACAATCATGACAGCAAGGAAGTATGCAGGCATACAGACTTACTTTTAAGTCAGAAAACTAATTTTTAACTCAGAACTCTGCCAGTAATTTTACAGAAGTATCATTTTTCTAGGAATAATGCCCTGGCATAGCTTAGTGTGACCCAAAAAGGAAAAAGTTGAAGCACCTCTCATGTTCTCTAATCCCTCCAATATACTACCTCTCCCTTAGATAGTCAAAGTTCCCTCCACTGTATTCTCCAGCCCTCATCCTCAGGAGGTAGCCTGAGTCCATGTAAACAGGGAGTGGAAACAAACAGGGAATGGCAACAACAGGGAATGGAAACAAATTGTCCCCTTGCCATTTGCAGTGAGTGACCAAGAGAGAAGTGCCACAGTTACAGTCTCTACTGGCTGTTAGAGACAGTGTTGAGCCTAAAGTAATTATACCTGTATTCTGTGCAGCAAAGAAGGCTCTATACAATTTGGAAGCAAGAGAAGCATTCCTGAAAAGCTTCTAGTCAGAAAGCATCACAGGCCATTTTTCAGAAGTCTCATTATAATTGCTAGAAAATCAGCACTGAATGAATTAGCTCTAACTTGTTCCTCCACTCGGTTTCAGAAAACTTACCAGTAAGAATTTGCTAAAATGTCTACATTGCTTCAGAGTTCTGAGACTTGTATTAAAAATGTGGCATCTAGATAGGCCTATACATATATATAAAGGTGCATGTGCCTAAATCTATGCAAATAAACAGCAACTAGCTATATGTGGCATAAATATATAAGCACATACGAAGAAAGTAAGAAAGCTATTAGAACTTCAGTTATATTAACCTAACACAGATATATGAAAGCATGAAAAGCACTAACTTGCAAGCATATAAAGCTATGCAACCACATTTTATTACTAGTACAATAGCTTAAAAATTATAAAAGAGAAAATCGGGAAATATTTACTTAGCAGGAGAAAGATTTATTTATTTATTTTAGTCAGGGAGGCAAGCTAAGTCCCCCCTCCTCCTTCAAAAAATTGAACATTTCCCTCCAAAACATTTGAGTAAGCTATTTGTTTCATCATCACTGGCTGCTAAAAGATTATAGATTCTTAGCTAGAGAAAGAAGTTTGGAATACCTCAGGACAGCATCCTGTCTTCCTTGCGAGAGATCTTTTACATTATTCTTTCATTTACTTACTTGATGCTTGCCATACACCCATTGTACCTTAATTAATAAATTGCATTAAAATGACTAAACAAAATCTGTTAATAATATGAAAAAGAGGCACTACTTATTTTAATAAAGACCTTACAAAACAGTGATGTTGAATGTCTACTTTGAAAAGTTTGAACTGTACATATTTTAAGTGTAATAACTGTTCTTAACTGATTTTCTTCATGAACTATTTACACTATATTTCCAATTTACAGTACCATAAGACCTTTATTAAAATGTACAGAAGCAAGACACATACAGAAGCAAGAGTTGCACACATAAAGAATATCCCCATATGTTATTAGTGCAAAATAAGCTGCTACTTATTTGAATTCCCTAGAGTGGAAACAGTGTCATGAAGAAGAATTTCCAGAACTTCGCTGAAGCAAACAAAATAGCTACTTAATCTGATGGAAACTAGGGAATTTTTCAGTTGTTAGGAACAGGTATTGGGAACAGTCCTTAATAAATTTAAGCTCTGTTTATGTACTGTGGTAGACCAAACAGTGTTCTGTATCATTACACAAACAATGGCTTAGCTGTTTTTCAATTTTTCATTTTCCTACTGTAGGCAAGACTAATAACTCAGTCTTTCTAAAAACAGCTCCTTTTCCTCCTATGTCAACTCCAGCACTAGATGCAGTCACAGGACACTTTCGGCAGCTGTGGAACCTGGATTCCAAGCTTTGGGATGCCAAATTCAAAATGCCATTTTTGAATGGATTTTTTTTTTTTTTTTTTCCGAGCAGTGGTGTCTTGATTGGCTTTCTAACAGAAAAAGAAAAAAAAAATAGGAACAGTAAGAGGTCCAAACCATTTAATGGTCATGCTTCTATCTTTAAAGCTTTTAAAAAATATCATTAAGAGGCAATCAGAAGAATGGACAAAGAAGAGCATTAGGACCCTTTGCAATCTAAATACTGAGATTCAGAACTGAGGCATGTAGGAAATGCCAATGGTTCATCCTATTTTTGTTTTTGATTATCCACACACCTCTAAGTATATTTAATACATTATTAAACAAATAAATAAAACTTTAAGATGCAAACCTTGATAAACTTTTTAATCTGGAAGAAATAACTAACATTTTTATAAAGTAAGTACAGACTGAAAAACATTTCAAAAAAGCTGTGAGAGGAAAAGATTTACACTGAAAAATATCAGTGTTCAAAATAGTAAGTGGATAAGGAGCAGCTATGAGCATGGGTTGAACCATGAGGCAGAAGTTTAACAAAATATATTTTTAAGACTACTGAGATATATGAACTTGACAATTATCAGTTGTGATAAAAGAGGTGAGAAATATGATGTTACTCAGTAAAATAAGAACACAATTTACCAGCCAGTGGCCAAGTGACTTTCTGAAGTGCTGAATCAAATGAACCGGATTAGATCCAAAATCACATTATCTGCAGTCAGGTTTACGTTTCACTGAAAAACCTGAACAACCTTCTTTCATTTCTAAAGAGATTATATTCTCCTACAACAGTGATAGTTAAACAGTAGCCTAGGTCCTGTTGATCTAACAAAACCGATTGGTTATGGCATGAAAGCAAGGTTCACAACCATGTTCTATCACACCAAGCATCTGCTACAGGTGACCTGTGAGAAGTCTGTGACCTAATTGTTTCCCACTGCTTTCCTTACAGCCACAGAGAATGTACCAGTTTGAGTTGGGATCTTTCTCTGAAGGTATTATATTTCCTGGTCAGAAAATGCTTAAAGAGTTCCTAATATCAGACTGCAAGTAGCAGTCTGAGTTCATGTAGCTCTTCCATACACCCCAAAATATTGAGCTTGATTTCATTGCTTTGTTTGGAGAGACTCATGATTTGTTAATAATTGGGTTGGGAGCAGCAAATATAAGGCTCTCTTGATTTCACATGGGAGATCTGTCCTCTACAGAGTAAATACAAAATAGAGATAGTGAGAGAGGAGCCCTTCTTTTCACCAAATAATATTTCTTTATTCATCATGTCAGTACAGGACAGGCTCTGTAATTCCTGCAGACTGGTGAAGATTTCTCCAGCCCTAAGGAGCTCATAACAGGATTCTGCAGCATGGTTTTATAACTGCTTAGAAAAATGTGATCTTGAACGGAGCACTTTGGAAATTCCTTACTTAACAAGCATACTGTACCTCTACACATCAATTATTTCAGACTGCAAAGGAAAAACAACAATAAAAACCATGGCTCAGAAAATAAAGAATAAATAATTTTTTTCTATTTAAATGCAGAAACTTATGCCCTCCTTCTAAAATGTATGAGCAATACACTTCATATCAAATATTACACAGAAAACAAAACCAAAACCAAACAAATAACAAAAACCAACCTCAAGGTTAGACACTTGTCTTTGGTTGTCATTACTGAATGCAGGGTTTGCTATCATTCTCAATTAATAATATGAAATTTTAAAATAATTTCCTAGTGATTCAGGCTTACATGGCAAGGTTTTGGCAGCCAGGGGAGATGCAGGGGTGGCCTCTATGAGCAGAGCCCTGCAGCTGCCCCATGTCAGACAACAGCCAGCTCCTGACGGCTCCAAAAGGGACCCGCTGCTGGCCAGAGCTGAGCCAGGGAGTGACACTGGTTGGGCCTCTGGGAGAGCAGATTGAAGGAATGGAAAAGCACTGCTGCAAAACAGCAGTTGGGAGAGAGAAGAGTGAGAAGCAGCCCTGTAGACACCAAGGTCAGTGCAGCAGGAGGGCAGGAGGTGCCACAGGCACGCAGCAGCAGTTCCCCTGCAGCCAGTGGAGAGGCCCCTGGTGGAGCAGGCTGTCCCCCTGCAGCCCACAGGTCCCATGTGGAGCAGATCTCCACACAGGTGGAACCCATGCTGGAGCAGGAAAAGAGAGGGAGGACAAAGCTGTGGTACAGATGAAGCGTTACAGATTGACCATAACTGCCATTCCCCATTCCACTGCACCACTTGGGGAGGAAGTAGAAGAGGGTGGTTGGGTAGAAGGCGTTTTTATTTTTCTTTAGCTCTCATTGCTGTAATTCAATAGCAATAGGCAATAAATTATAGCAATCTCCTGTACACTGAGACTGCTTTGCTGATGACAGCAATTGGTGAAGGATCTCCCTGCCCTTGTCTCAACCCATGAGATATTTTTATTTTTGACATATTTTCTCCCCCTGTTCTTTTGAGGAGAGGGAGTGAGAGAGTGGAGTGTTAGGATTTAGCTGCCCATTTGTGTGAAACCAGCATCGCCATCATAACAATAACTTCTAAAATGGTAGAAGGCTTCTTAAATACCAAATAGTATTATCACTGACATTCAGGAACATATCACAGGATAGACAGGAACTTTTTATGTTGTATTCTCCTAAAATTGTAGGAAAATAATCGTTAGGGTGTTATTTAAAATAGGTATCCCCTTAACCTTAAGTTTTGTTTCCACTAAATATTCTGAATCCTTTTGGTCTGCTAATTTTTAATTTATTTTTCCATAGTTCTTAAATTATTTTTATTATTTTTTGCAGAAAAAATATAAGAAACAAATCCAACAGAATTTAGGAATCACAAGTTTCACATCTCAGTGGCTGCCTTTAAATAATTTTGTTGGTGTAATTCACAGTTACTGGATATGCAAAGGAAAGAAAATGATAAAAATATAAATCTTCCTCTGCTTCTGGTAAATTTTTATCCCTAAAGTTAATAAAGGTAGAGCAAGGATGTGGAAACAAGTGGAAAGAAAAAGAATCTTTGACATCATTTTTGAAGAGTGAAGACACACTGTTCAGATGGTAACTTCTAAATGTGGGCCATTCCCAGAGAATTTTCCCAGAAAGCATCAGATCAACTCATGCCATCATCAGAGAAAAATACAAGGAGTAAAGACTTTTGTAACTGTTAATTAAGATTCTCACTGCACAACTTAAACTGGGAATCTGTGTGCTCACTGATTTTGAAAATTTGCAAACAGAAGCCTAACCTATGTTTGTCACAGGACTCCTACAAATAACTGAAGTGGGAGATCCAGGGGGAAGTGTAATAAAAAAATGACTTTTTTTTTTTTTTTTTTTTTGGATACAGTTTTGATACATTTTTCTCTGTAGCTCATTTGTTAGAAAAACATTTCTGCGGCAGATTTTCTTATTAGATATGTGGTGATCACAGTGCAAAATTACACGGGGAAATAAAAAAAGGATTAATCCTGTGAATTGACATATTGGTCCTATAGATATGGCCTGTGCTGTCTGTCCTGGAAAACTACATTCTATATTACTGCATCTGCAACAACGGATTTTGTGTTGCAGACACTTTGTAGCATTTTTTCTGGTATGCAGTCTTCATTCTTGAAGATGCCTTACCTGCTATCTTCCACTCAATAGACAGAGGTGCTGAGCACTCATAATTGCATATGAAGTCAAAATTTTTCCACTTGGTTTCTATTTAATGTGAAGTGAATTGAATAAAATAGGACCTTGTGACTCAGACAGACACCTCATGTACGTGCTTTTGATGTTAATGTCTGTGAGCCTTTGAGTCTATATCTGTAAAATCAGAATGATGTCCTGTATAGGTTACAGAAATTTATGAAGGTAAATTCACTAGTATTTCAGAAATGGGTATTTAAATTAAATACTAGAGAAATGCTTTTCTTGAAATCAATGCCTATCTTTGAAATGCATAGCACACAATAAACAAGTCGTGAGACCACACATACAATCAAAATGTGTGAGACAATATACAGAAGAGTTACTTCAAGGTATTCCATATTACCTATTCCTGACTGAATCAGTCATGCAGTGGAAACAGTATGTGCTTCCGTAGTTAAAGCTATATCAAAGAAATTAGGTTGCAGTACAAGTCCCCCAGGTCATACTTAAATGAAGACTGCAATGTTACATTTTCTACACGATATTCTTTTAACATGGTTATGTTTTCATACATACATGTCCTCACAGAAAGAAGGTCATGGGTATGATACAGCATCTTTGTGAAATTAAAAAGTAAAAGACCACTATGCGGAAGTAAAATCTATGAATCATTTTCAGATTACTTTTTGCTTAGGTGAATGTAATGAAGATACACTTATAAATAGGCAGAAGACTTGCACAAAGCCAGCACAATCCAGAAAACAACAAATCAGTTCACTGGTACTGACACAACTGCAATAAAATACTGCTTGGTCCTCCTGACCACAGGGAATGAATGGTTTCTATGAATAACAATTTCAGCCATACCCCTTGAAGAGTGGATGGATGTAGCGAAAGACCAGCACTCTCTGTTCAGTGAATCTTTATTTTAGTCTTGGCAGTCAAGCACTTGCTTGATGCAATTCTTAACTGCCATAAAATTACCCACAGTGAAAGAAAAAAGTGTTGGTTTTGCCTGATCTGAAAACTCTTTTAGAGTAAAGCACTAAGCACTAAGGATAGCTTGTCAGAGACAAGATGGATTAACACAAACACAGTGGATTGCTTAATGCCTTCACTTCTTTTGTTAACTGGATTCTTTGACCCGAGCAACAAGACTTATCAAAAGACTTCCACCCCATCCTTCTGAAGCATCCTATACATGCTTCCACCAATGATAATTGGCTAACATTCACTCTTGAAAGAAAGGTAACTTCAGGCACTGCCCTCTAAGGCTATGAGAAAAAAGTTGATTTAAAAGGAAGTGAGCATGGCTGTGCCCACATTTAATTATTCTAGAGTCACTTTTATTTTCCTGTTCTATAGAGTCTTTATTTTGAATATTAATCCTTAAAATACATCAGCAGTACATGGAAATATCAGAAGCTAATGCACCACTATTTCTGTTATACTACGGTGTGTTGGACACCATAAGATTTCAACCCTTGAAAGTGAAAAGAACTATAAATTTACTTCAGTTTAAAGTTAGCTGGCTTGCTTTATTTCGTATTAAAGCAGGATTACGTTTATGACTCTCGACTTCTTTACTTCCATATTCTTCTCTTATGCAACATCAGAGAATTAGCTGCTTAACAGACATTCTGAAATTCTTCAGACTTCAAAACAAACATCTTGTCAGACATGCACAGAAGAGAGTGAAAATTGCATTTGTATAAAATATGTCTTTTTAAAGACATATTTCTTAAAGGCCTGTTTCTTAAATAATCTAAGAATTGAACTATACTCATTTAAAATTTAATAACAAATAAAATCCCTTTGGATGTGCAAATCAAATAACAGTAGCAAATTAGACTGCCAAAATTCTGAGTAAGAAACATTTTCCTAAGAAAGCTATAGACCAATCTGTGCTTCTTTTGGAAAATAATCTCTCCTTATAAGAATGAAAACTCAAATGCATCTAGCAACCACCCTATGAACATATCTTTATTTATATGGAATTTCCAATATTTTTAGGGCAACATTTCTAATCAGTAAATAAAATTTGTAATTTTCTGTAAGTTGATAGAGCACCCAATATATCTGCAAAAATTTGTATTCTTGCAGGTATTTCTGTTAAAATTTTTAGAATAATAGAGTCCTACCGGATCTTCTGTTTTGTGGTTATTCAGCAAATCAGACAGGAAGTCATCATGAAGGCTTTCTCTCCGAATCAATGTAAATTCACGCAGAAAAACCGCTCCTTGGTTTTGGTCTCCACAAACCTATTAAAAAAATGTTATTAGGAAGAGATATTTCAATTCTACCATAGATACAGTGTCCAAATAAATAAGGCTGGAATACTGAAATGTCCATTAATGGTCATTTGCCTTCCATTATTAAACTCATTCTAACCAGTTGCCATTGACATTAATGAAAACTGATGCATGCATTGAAAGAAAGACAGTAAGTTAATAACGGCCATTTAAAAGAGATTCTGTTTGTAAAATACATGTATGTTGCTATTTCTTACTTTTAACTAAGGCCTATAAAGTGATTAAAACATAAAATTTCTTTTCTGAAGTGAATTTAAATATTTTGAGAGAATAATATTTAGAATGTACTTTTTATTTTTGGAGCAATTTATATTTGTTCATCAGATTGATCATATTGTCCTAATAAAATAGAGCTAAAAATTTCTGATAGCCAGAAAAACAAACAAACAAACAAACAAACAAACAAAAAACCACCTTATATGTAAATACATTGGATAGCAAACTTAAATACGCATGTGCATTAAAAATCATTTAAATTTACTTCACACCTTCTGTTTCTGAGTTTAGCAAGATATATAAGCTATTGGAGAAGGAGTTTGTTTCTTCAATAAGTATCTAAACAATACCTATCAAAATGTCATAGGTACTATTAAGGCATTGTTACAGTATTTTCTGAAAATGAATGCAAATAAATGCACATCATTCTTCATGTTCCCCATCTCCTTTATTTCTTAGGTTATCCAAGCCAAAGACATAAGAATGGCTTTTTTATTTTATTTTTAGATAATATAAATGCTGGAAACTGAAATTAAAGCACCTAGGGCTTTTTCCATATTAATGGAAGATCTTGCTTTTCATGAAACTGAACATAAAAAAATTCTACTGCAGGTGAAATATCCATAAAGTCTATTAATGACCAAAATAGGAATTATCAAGAGGAGTTTTTTCAACATCTCACAACACAACTGGAAGGTGAATCAGCTTGAAAGAATAATCAGTTTTATCAAAATGGGCAAGTAAGAATGTTTTGTATTTTAGCATTTGACAGTAGAGAGTGCAACTCTGGTATGAATTACCCAAATGTAATGGTCATATTTTATATATATGAAATACTGATTTATCTTCTGGTAATACAATATTGAGATATAATTACAAGGCAACAGTGGAATTTCTGGATACCTTTTTCTCTGTTTCTTCATTTGAAGAACAAGATCCTATAATCTGGAATGACTAATATGCCATTTCCTCATGTTTTTTAAGATAAGCACTAGGGCTGCATTACTGAATTTATTTTGCTGAGAAAAAAGACCATGCTCTGCTGCTTTTATTATTACTATTCCTTGTGTTCATCCTTCTGCAAAGCCAGATGCCATATGTATCCTGGTTCTAGTTATCCTAGCTGAGAAGTTCAGAGAGAAAGAAGGGTCTGGGAGTACTGCAAATATGATGTGTCCAGAGGGAGGGAGAATGAAGTATAGATTTGCAAGTCAGTTTGTATTGCCATTTAAGAGGAGGCAGTCCTCCATGCCATCTGGGAAGTGAGATCAGAGCTGCTGTAAAGTTAGTGCAGCTACTGGGGTGACTATAAGGAGATAAACTAATAAAATTGAAGTGGGGGTAGCAATCTCATTTTGAAGAGGGTAATGGGAAGCAATAATAAATAAGTAAATAAATAAATTTCTGTAAAAGAGAATTTTGTGATTCTGGGGCATTAAAATTCATATCTTGCTGACAACATTGAGAGATACACCCGCTAATAATACTATCATATTATTGAGTTATGTTGATTAATAATCCTCTGCAATTTCAGAAAAAGATACATGTACGTGTCCAAAGGAAAATAAAGCCCTGATACTGACACATATTTTTTCTTAATTAAAATTATGGACAAATCATTATTTTATAAACAAAAAGTGTCCCCGAAACAGTTGACTTTTCATAACAAACAACCACATAACCACAGGAGTGGCAAAAAAATGTTCATCAATAACAGTTGTTTTTTTTTTTCATAAGAGGAAATCTGTACTTTCATTATCCTTAAAAGTAGCAGTCCCTATTTGTGATTTTAAGTGGTGAAGATAAGTAAATTTGATGGTGAATTTATGATTAGCTAAAGTTTCTCATGATTTTGTGTTCCTAATTTCAGAAATCAGATGATGAACTGTAAAAAAAAAATGCTTCCTCACCAATGATGCACCTTTCTGCTTTGCTTATTTTTAAACAAACTCAGAATATTCAAAATCTTTTCCCTCTAAAATCAGCCAGCTTCTATTTTTCACAATTTCTAAATAGTTTTCAAAAATAAACCCAACCTACTTCAGGACCACATTGTCTTCCTAAATTATCAATATCTACAATCAATACTGTGTAAAGAATGTGTTTGTGGTATCAAAAATATCAATAAAATATCTCTAAACTTTACAATTTTTATCATACCAATATTAATGCTTTCATAGCTTATAGTTACATGCCAAGGAAGTGGATGCCAGAGGCACTACACAGGAAGAATACATAGAAAAAGAGTAGAATAAAGACAATGGGAAACTGAGGTTGAAAGAAGATGAAAAAACAAAGGAAGCAGTAATGAAAACATGAATATATATATTTTTTTGCTCAGCAAAACATAATGATAAGGTCTTGAAAAAAAGGAGACAACTGAGAAGCATGCAGCCATCTAAAATATTTTTTCTCTTCTTAATTTATAACAAATGGGTTTCCCCTTTGAACAGCAGTTCCTCCTGGGTGCACTGTGTAATTGTAACCTATGCATCTGCTGATGAAACTTAGACCTAGCAGAGGATGGTCATTCTTATTGAGAGAACTGAAATCAATCCATTTAACATAAATGCCAGTAAATTGGACTAATATCCAGAAAGACTGTTTTCCATTTTTCAAGCTTCCTTAAGGCCTTCTCTTCCTTAAGGTTACATATATATTGCCATTTCATTCTCTTGGGAAAACCGTTATTATTGTAACACATCCCATCTCTGTTCCTTCAGTTTATGGGCAGAATAGCTTAGAAACCAGTCCTCAAATATAAAGCAACTTCCTAAGCACTGAGCAAACCACGCAAAAAAAATAGCCTGGCAGAAATCTGTCACTTAGATGACTGAAGTCAGCATCTGCAATAGTACGTGGCTAGTCAACAACCTGCAAACTTTGCAGATGAGGTTTTACTAATGCATACATGAAGATAACAACATAGCACCAAAATTTAACAGCATCAGGAAGATATGTGCGTAATCAGATGCCCAACTATCCTTACAAAGACCTTCTGAAATTGAAAAGGAGACCAGCAAAATTCTAATCAATAATCTTTTTATCCTTTTTAGTTCAGTTGCTATCACTCTTGGATCAGTCTAAAGAATGAATTGCTACATTAGACCCAATGGTGTTTGTCCAGGATGAATCTTTGAAAAGTCAGACATGGAATAAGAAAACACAGAAGAGGAAAAAATAGAATAAGAGAATGAAAGATTTTACACAAGCGTGAGGGTGAAAAGATACATCCCAAACAACATAGGCAAGACCTCAAGGAACCAGCTGCTCAGCCACAGCTTTTATTTTGGATTCTCAAAGCCCAAATAACACAGAAAATTATTACCAGCATTAAAAAATTAGGAAAAAAAAAATAACATCCAACAAACTTAACAAATCGGGTTATTTAAGCCTACTTTTTTTTTTTTTTTTTTTTTTTTTTTTTTTTCTTCCGAAGGCAACCTTTATGGGTTAGATTCCCAGCTTTCCTTGGCTTGGATAGTTGGTTGCTACTTCTTGTCTTTCACCTATTATATCTTATTGCTTTAATCCTCTGCTTGCTACTTTTTTTATAAATGGGAGAAAGGCTCATCAAAATTTAAAAGTGAGGTCAATTCTAAACTACCATTTTTTCAGTACTGCAATGTCTTTTTCTAACATTTGAAAATACAATTCTATGTCCTGGGAAACATATGACAGAAACAAACAAACAAAAAAAATCTTTAGTCCTTTTGAAATTAAATTTGTCTTGAGACCTGAACATCAACAATATTGTTTTCTGGTTCCAGCCTTTCCAAACTCTGAAGATTTTATTGTTTCTGAATTAACAGTCTCTTAGGAAACTAGCTACTGTTTGTAATGTTTTTGTAGGTTTAGAATTTTTAAAGAGGTTCTTATTTGAAGTCTGTGAAGGTACTCACAAAGTACCTCAAAATACAAACCCAAATAGCAAATTATTTCCCAAGGGAATGTTTTATTCAATGGTGAAATGTTCCCAGCAGAAATCTTTTTGCTTGTCTTGAAATATATTTAATCTTTTTTCTTTCCTCCCCTTCTTTCTACAGAAACTGAATTCATGATTATCTTAATGGTAATGCCCTGACTTCTTTTTAAAGCTCTGTGAAGGAAATGTGGCTTTGTGCTAATTATTTTCAGTTCTTAAACAGCCACAATAGAAGAGTGGTTAATGTATTCATTGAAAGAATTATTTAAGCTCCATTTCAGTCTCTCATTATAAATGAACAAAAGAAACAAAAAGTGATTTGCACTCAAGAATTACAGCATGAAGTGTCCCTCAAACACCACCACCAGCTACTAACATCTTGGACAGACATTAGCAACGATGGGGATAAATTTGTAAAGCATGCACACGCCTACACTTGACCCGCAGTGTACCAACAAGAGAGAAAGCCAATATGGCCCCATTAAATGGAGTGGCAAAAATGCAGAATGTACAAAAATACACCAATTCTCTTGCTGCCAAGCAACCTTGGCCAAAAAAATAAAATAAAAAAAATGTTGGGAAAGTTGGGCAGAGGCAGGGGGAAGAGGAGAGGAGGAGGAAAGAAAAAGAAAAAAAGAAAAAAAAACAAAGAAAGAAAAGGGAAAGGAAAAGTCAAGGAGAAGAGAAGAGAGGAGAGGAGAGGAGAGGAGAGGAGAGGAGAGGAGAGGAGAGGAGAGGAGAGGAGAGGAGAGGAGAGGAGAGGAGAGGAGAGGAGAGGAGAGGAGAGGAGAGGAGAGGAGAG
>NC_140126.1:31887851-32011377 GCF_964035555.1 Netta rufina | reverse complement strand
GAAGAGAAGAGAAGAGAAGAGAAGAGAAGAGAGAGAGAGAAGAGAAGAGAAGAGAAGAGAAGAGAAGAGAAGAGAAGAGAAGAGAAGAGAAGAGAAGAGAAGAGAAGAGAAGAGAAGAGAGAGAAGAGAAGAGAAGAGAAGAGAAGAGAAGAGCAGACTGAGTAAAAAAAAAAAAAAAAAAGTGAAGTCACAAAGGAGCAAACGAATCAAAAATAGACAACTCCTTTTATATCCTGCTGATTAGAACTTTCTAGAAGTAGTTACCAGAAATGCACAGGGGCAAGAAAGTGTAATGAACAAGAGCAGGGATTTTATTAAGGAACATTATTTAGTTTCATATTTAATGGATAGTTAGGAGATATTTATAGATTTCGGTATGACTTCTGTTCCTCAAACAAGTTACTGAAAAAGTAAATATAAAATCCAAACTGTGGTTTAAAGCTGATATTCTGTTTGAATTCAAGACAGATTGTTTTTTCAGACATGTCAAAACAAATACTATTCAAAATACTTGAAAGTAGACACACAAATTGCTATATCGACACAAAACTAAAGAAAACCAAAACATGTGGGTCTGGAGAACTTTTTTTCTATACTTGTTTCATTGTTTATTTAGCTGACCATCGGAATGTAAGGAATATTTACCTCCACTGTCATCTTGTGGTGTATTTTTTTGTTTGCTTTCAGAAGGTGAATTAGCTTTAAAGTGTTCAAAATCACTATGTGACATCTGAGAAAATGGAGCAAGTAAAAGCTTCAGAAATCATTCTGTGAGCCTCAGTATGTACATTTATCAATGCGCACTTTGCTGCTGACCTCTGCATCTTCCAAAAGGCTAGAATAGATAAGATCACAGAATCACGGAATACTTTAGGATGGAAGGGTCCTCTGGAGGTCATCTGGCCAGCCCCACCCCTACTCTCCTTCCCCCCTCCCCCCCAACCATGACGAACAACATCTGGTTGCTCAGAACCACATTCATGCATCTTCTGAGGACCTCCAAGGAAAGAGATTCTGTAGCCTCTCTGGAACAACCTGTGCCAGAACTTTGTTAGCTTCACAATAAGAAAGTATTTGCTGATGTTCAGGAGGGGACCTTCTATGCTTCAGTGTTTGGCCCATTACCTCTTGTAGTCAATGGGCCCTACTGGCACCATCCTCTGTGCACCTTCTCTTCAGGTATTTATATTCCTTTAGAAGTTCCTCCCCGAGTCTTCTTCTTGTGAGGTTGAACAGGTCCAGCTCTCTCAGCCTTTCCTCATAGAGGAGATATATTGTGTTCTTCATGCTTTATGTTATATGATATCTGTATTATTCACATTGTCTTTCACTATGAGATATATATATACAGATTAAAACTCATATTAACCTCTAATGCCCCTGTTAGAAGCTTTAATGTAAAACAAACAAACAAACGAAAACAAAAACAAACAACAACAAAAAATCAACAACAACAAAAAAAACAATGACAACAAAACACAACAAAAACAGCCACTACTGTGATTTAACTATGTTTTTTTCTCCTACTGTTGTATTGGTAAAATTATTTCAGGTCCAATTCTATCACCTGAATATGTATGGAAGGTGAGACTGGGTAAAGTACATCTGTTCAGGTATTTATATATTTTGATGAAATTCCCCTTGAGACATTTCTTCTCTAGGCTAAACATTTCCCACTCTCTCAGCCTTTCTTCACAGGAGAGGTTCTCCAGTCCCTTAATCATTTTTGTGGTCTTTTGTTGGACTCTCTACAGCATGTCCATGTCTTTCTTGTACCAGGGGCCCAGAACTGGCCACAGCACTCCATGTTTGGCCTGACTATTTCTGAACAGAAAGGAAAGATCACCTCCCTTAACTTACCGGAAACACTACCCAATGCAGCCCAGATACTTTAACAGCAAAGGCACACTAATGGCTCATGTTCAACTCGGCATCTACCAGGACTCCAAGGTCCTTTTCTGCAAAGCTGCTTTCAAGCTGTGTGGCCCCTAGCATATCCTGGTGCCTGGGATTGTTCTTCCCAGTGCAGAACTTTGGACTTCCTCTTAAGGAACTTGGTGAGGTTCCTGTCAGCCCATATTTCCAGCCTATTGAGGTTCCCCTGGTTAGCAGCATGAGCCACTGCTATATCACAGAATCACAGAATTTCTAGGTTGGAAGAGACCTCAAGATCATCGAATCCAACCTCTGACCTAACGCTAACAGTCCCCACTAAACCATATCCCTAAGCTCTACATCTAAACGTCTTTTAAAGACCTCCAGGGATGCTGACTACACCACTTCCCTGGGCAGCCTGTTCCAATGTCTAACAACCCTTTCAGTAAAGAAGTTCTTCCTAACATCTAACCTAAAACTCTCCTGGCTCAACTTGAGCCCATTCCCCCTCGTCCCGTCACCAGGCACGTGGGAGAACAGACCAACCCCTACCTACAGCCTCCTTTAAGGTATCTGTAGAGAGCAATAAGGTCACCCCTGAGCCTCCTTTTCTCCAGGCTGAACAAGCCCAGCTCCTTCAGCCGCTCCTCGTAGGACTTGTTCTCCAGGACCCTCACCAGCTTCGTCGCCCTTCTCTGCACCCACTCAAGCACCTCGATGTCCTTCTTGTAGCGAGGGGCCTAAAACTGAACACAGTACTCGAGGTGCGGCCTCACCAGAGCTCAGTACAGGGGGACGATCACCTCCCTAGCCCTGCTGGTCACACTGTTCCTGATACAAGCCAGGATGCCGTTGGCCTTCTTGGCCACCTGAGCACAATGCTGGCTCATATTCAGCCGACTATCTACCATCACTCCCAGGTCCTTCTCTGCCTGGCAGCTCTCCAACCATTCCTCTCCCAGCCTGTAGCTCTGCTTGGGGTTGTTGCGCCCCAGGTGCAGGACCCGGCACTTGGCCTTGTTGAACTTCATGCAGTTGACCTCAGCCCATCGGTGCAGCCTATCCAGATCCTCCTGCAGAGCTTTCCTACCCTCAAGCAGATCGAAACACGCGCATAGCTTGGTGTCATCTGCAAACTTACTGAGGGTGCACTCAATGCCCTCATCCAGATCATCGATATTAAAGAGCACCGGCCCCAGCACCGAGCCCTGGGGAATGCCACTAGTGACCGGCCTCCAACTGGACTTGGCTCCATTCACCACGACTCTATCGTGTCCACGAAACTATCCAGCCAGTTTCTAACCCAACGAAGCGTGCGCCAGTCCAAGCCAAGAGCAGCCAGTTTCTTGAGGAGAATGCTGTGGGAGACGGTGTCAAAAGCGTTGCTGAAGTCAAGGTAGACCATGTCCACAGCCTTTCCCTCGTCCACCCAGCGCGTCACTTTGTCATAGAAGGAGATCAGGTTCATCAAGCAGGATCTGCCTTTCATAAACCCATGTTGACTGGGCCTGATCGCCTGCTGGCCCTGCAAGTGCCTCGTGATGACTCTCAAGAGAATCTGCTCCATGAGCTTCCCTGGCACTGAGGTCAAACTGACAGGCCTGTAGTTTCCCGGGTCTGCCCTCCGGCCCTTCTTGTAGATGGGCATCACGTTTGCTAGCCGCCAGTCAACTGGGACCTCCCCCGATAGCAAGGACTGCTGATAAATGATGGATAGTGGCTTGGCCAGCTCCTCTGCCAGTTCTCTCAGTACCCTTGGGTGGATCCCATCCGGCCCCATCGACTTGTGCACATCCAAGTGCCATAGCAGGTCACCAACCAGTTCTTCGTGGATAGTGAGGGCCACATCCTGCTCCCCATCCCCTTCCACCAGCTCGGGGTACTGGGTATCCAGAGAACAACCAGTATTGCCGCTAAAGACTGAGGCGAAGAAGGCATTAAACACCTCCCCCTTTTCCTCATCTCTTGTAACTAAGTTTCCCCCCGCATCCAGTAAAGGATGGAGATTCTCCTTAGTCCTCCTTTTTGTGTTGATGTATTTATAAAAACGTTTTTTGTTATCTTTAACAGCAGTAGCCAGATTGAGCTCCAGATGAGCTTTGGCCTTTCTAATTTTGTCCCTGCACAGCCTCGCAACATCCTTATAGTCCTCCCTAGTGGCCTGCCCACTTTTCCAAAGATTATAAACCCTCTTTTTTCTCCTAAGCTCAAGCCACAATTCTCTGTTGAGCCAGGCTGGTCTTCTTCCCCGCCAGCTCGTCTTTGGGCATGTGGGGACAGACCATTCCTGCGCCATTAAGATTTCCCTCTTGAAGAGCGCCCAGCCTTCCTACACCCCTCTGCCCTTCAGAACCGCCTCCCAAGGGACTCCACCAACTAGTGCCCTGAGCAGCTCAAAGTCAGCCCTCCGAAAGTCCAATACAGCGGTTTTACTGGTCCCCTTCCTGGCCTCGCCAAGAATAGTGAACTCCACCATTTCGTGGTCACTCTGCCCAAGACAGCTCACGACAATCACATCCTCCACCAGTCCTTCTCTATACGTGAAGAGAAGGTCTAGCGGGGTGCCACCCCTGGTAGGTTCACTAACCAGCTGCGTCAGGAAGCTATCTTCCACGCTCTCCAGAAACCTCCTAGACTGCTTTCTCAAGGCTGTATTGTGCTTCCAGGATATGTCAGGGAAGTTGAATTCCCCCATGAGTACAAGCGCTGAAGATTTCGCAACTTCTGTCAGTTGCCTGTAGAACTCCTCATCCGTCTCCTCATCCTGGTTCAGCGGTCAATAGCAGACCCCGACCAGGACACTGGCCTTGTTGTCCCTGCCGATCCTAACCCAAAGGTTAGGAATTGAATGACTTTGTCATTCCCAGCCTCGAGTTCTACAACATCGATAGACTCTCTAATATAGAGAGCCACACCACCACCCCTTCTGTGCTGCCTGTCCCTTCTGAAGAGCCTATAGCCAGTCATTGCAGCACTCCAGTCATGAGAGTGGTCCCACCACGTCTCCGTGATGGCGACCAAGTCGTAGCCTGCGTGCTGCACGATGGCTTCCAGCTCCTCCTGTTTGTTACCCACGCTGCGTGCATTAGTGTAGATGCACTTCAGCTGGGCCATTGCCTTATCCCCTGGCCTTGCCATTGTTCCCCCTGGCACAGTCCCAACAATCCTAGCTTCAGCCCCATCCCCCTTCTTACCTAGTTTAAAGCCCTCTCAATGAGCCCTGCCAGCTCCTGGCCCAGGATCCTTTTTCCCCTAAAAGATAGGGACCTGTCTGCGGCCATCAGGCCGGGTGCTGAGTGAAGTGCCCCATGGTCGAAAAAAACAAGATTTCTGCGTTGGCACCAGCACCTGAGCCACGTGTTTAACAGGTGGGCTTTCCGTGTCCTGTCTGTACCCCTCCCTGCCACCGTAGGGATGGATGAAAACACCACCTGCACTCCCGCTCCATCCACTAACCGACCCAGCCCCCTAAAGTCTCGTTTGATAGCCTTCAGGCTTCTCTCTTCAAAGTTGTCACTGCCTGCCTGGACTATCAAAAGAGGATAATAGTCAGAGGGACGTACCAGGTTGGGAAGCTTCCTGGCAACATCCCTGACCCTGGCCCCAGGGAGGCAGCAGACTTCCCTATGGGTAGGGTCAGGCCGACAAATAGGGCCCTCTGTTCCCCTAAGAATAGAGTCTCCAACAACAATAACCCTCCTGTCTTTCTTGATGGAGGCAGTCCTGAGGCGGGGAGTCGACCTCCTCGCCCTAGGCATCCTCCTGGGAACACTTGCTACCTCTCCCTCAGCTACTGGTCTGTCGAGCTCCAGGGCCTCAAATCTGTTGCAAAAGGGCACCTGGGAAGGTGGGGCTGGAAGGGGAGGGCATCGCCTGCGATGTCGAGCAGGGACCTGTCTCCATTCCTCCTCAACTCCCAGATCCCCTCCCTCTGACCGACAGTGACAGGGCAGGGGGTCCACCCCCATTTGGGGTGTCTCACCCCAGTACCTCTCCTTGAGGCCCTGCAGGGAGTTGCTCCACCAGTCTGTCTCCCGCTCACACTCCCTGATATCCCTCAACCTCTCCACCTCCTCCTTGAGCTCCGCCACCATGCGGACCAGGTCATCCACCTGCTCGCACCTCACGCACGCAGTTTCTCTGCCTCCTGCCGATGGCAGGAACAGGCTCAGACACTCCTTGCATACGGTGACCTGAACTGCTGCATTTTTTAACGGGTAGTCAGTCTGGGTGTGTACCGACTTCCTGGAGAGCGCACCATGCCTGGTGGAGACCATTATCACCTAGCTAACGGCTGTCGTTAAGGAGGTGTTCATGTGGGCAGGGGGAACGCTCTGCCCTTCCTGCTCGCCCTGCCTGCTCGAACTGCCACGCTAACTGCTGCGCCACTCCCTTCTGACGCGCCACGCCCTGTTTGCCCGCCCTGGTCGCTCACGCTCCCTAGGGGCAGCTTTTAAACGGCTGGGGAGGGGGCGCTGCTGGCTCCGCCTTCGCCTCGTCAGCCTCCCTCACGAGGGCTGCCGGGTCCTGGCGGCTCCCTCAAGTAGGCTCGATGCTGGAAAAATTAGCCCTGCCTGGCCCGATCCCCCTCTCCGCTGCAGAACACGTCTGCCCCGGAGCCGATCGCCTCGGCAAATGGCACTCTTCTCAGTTTTGTGTCATGAACAGACTTGCTGAGGGTACACTCTGCCCCATCATCCACATCATTAATGGAGATGTCAAGCAGGACTGGACCCAGTATTGACCCCTTGAGTACATTGCTGGTTACCAGTCTCCAACCAGACTTTCTGTCACTGACCATTATGCTCTGGGCCTGGCCATTCAGCCAGTTTATGATCCACAACAGAGTATTCAAAATTACAAAAAGAAAAAATCTTCTGGCATTAGCAAATCAGTCATTCCTGAATGTTATCTAATCAGCAGTATCAGATTTCAAATGATTATTAGTAGGAAAAAATGCAGAAAACAAGACTAGCCATTACTTAAAAAAAAAATAATAATCATCATCATAACCAACTGTACCAGCTGTCCTTGGGCTACAGTTTACTGCACTTCATATTTTGATGTTTGTTGAAAAAAAAATACTACTAATACAACTTTCTGTAGTAAGAACATAACAACCCAGCAATATGTATACATTAAATAATTGAATTAGGAAGCCTAATCTAGAGACTAAACCATTGAAAAAGTTGCTTTGCTCAGAGTGTTTTTATTTCAGATGAACAACAGAATCTTCTAGGCTTTGTTCATCAACTTTGACTGAACTTTTGGAAGAGGAAGCAGTGGCAAATTCTCCAGGATCTCTATATAAACTTTCTTGTGGGCTCTGCACAACATTTCGCTTGTGTAGACAAAATTTCACAATGATGATCTTCAAATTTTCTTCAGAATTTGAATCTTGGGCTTTTGAGACCCTTAAACAATGAACAACAGAGGACTTACAAGCTAAGGAACTAAACTTTTGCTTCTTATTTACTGTCAAACTTTATTATGATGCAGAATACTGAACTTTGAAGGAAATTATCTCAGCTACCATTATGGATTTCAGCTCAAAACTTAAAAACAGAGTTCAAGTACTGCTAATGGAAGCTCCTGTATATTTTATTGTACCTCAGTCACATTAATGGAAAATAATGGGGCAGTTTTCATGCAATAAGTCTTTGCAGGGTGGGTCCCTTTATTCAAATTATATTCTTTAGATTCTTGTCATATCATTGGTACCCTGACCATCTCACTGCTTTGCTAGGAATTAGAACTTCAGGATTGCCCTGGCAGAGAGCTGGTGGATATTAATTACATGTATACTAATTTCTGCTAAGCAAATCACACCGTATTTACAGCTAGCTAGTGTCCTGGTTTCGGCTCAGATAAAGTTAATTTTCTTTCTTGTAGCTGATATGGTGCTGTGCTTTGGATTTAGGATGAGAATAATTCTGACAACACACAGATGTTTTAGTTGCTGCAGAGCAGTGCTCACACAGAGCCAAGGCCTTTTCAACTCCTCATGCTACCCTGGCAGTGAGGAGGCTGGAGGTGCAGCAGGAGCTGGGAGGGAACACAGCCAGGACAGCTGGCCCAGGCTGTCCAAGGCATATTGCATACTAAATGATGTCATGCTGAACAATAAAAATGAGGGAGGTGGCCAGGAATGGGATGCCAATGCTCAGGTCTGGCTGAGCATTGATCAGCAGGAGGTAAGCAATTGTATTGTGTGTCACTTGCTTTGTATATCATTATTATCAGTACTTTCCCTTCATTTTCTGTCCTATTAAACTGTCTTTATCATTACCTATGAGTCTTACTTTTTTTTTTTTTTTTTTTTTTTTTTTTTTTAATTTTCTGATTCTCTCCACCATCCCACTGTGTGTGAGGGTAGTGAACAAATGACTGTGTGGTGCTTAGCTGCCTGCAGATTTAAACCATAAGAGCTAGATACTTCAAATAGCCAACAGTGTCATTAGTAAGCTACCTTTATGACCTGAAATTCAATCACATAGGTTTCAATTAGTCCACTTATTTATAAGCAGGCATTGAAAATTCCAATCAGTTCAGGTGAGTATGTGATTTATTTATTTATTTATTTTTGGCTGGGTAGCTAAAATCATAGAATCATAGAATCATGGAATATCCCGAGTTGGAAGGGACCCATAAGGATCATCAAGTCCAACTCCTGGCACCGCACAGGTCTACCCAAAAGTTTAGACCATGTGACTAAGTGCACAGTCCAATTGCTTTTTAAATTCAGACAGGCTTGGTGCAGTGACTGCTTCACTTAGGAGCCTGTTCCAGTGTGCAAACACCCTCTCGGTGAAGAACCTCTTCCTGATGTCAAGCCTAAACTTCCCCTGCCTCAGCTTGACACCATTCCCATGGGTCCTATCACTAGTATTTACAGAGAATAGGTCACCTGTCTCTCCACTGCTGCTCGCAAGGAAATTGTAGACTGTGATGAGGTCTCCCCTCAGCCTCCTCTTCTCCAGGCTGAACAGGCCCAGTGACCTCAGCCACTCCTCATATGTCTTCCCCTCTAGGCCCTTCATCATCTTTGTCGCCCTCCTCTGGACCCTCTCCAACAGTTCAATGTCCTTCTTGTACTGTGGTGCCCAGAACTGCACACAGTACTTGAGGTGAGGCCGCACCAGCACAGAGTAGAGTGGGACAATTACTTCCCTCTACCGAGTAGCAATAACATTATTTCCATCAATACACTGGTTGGCTTTGTTTGCATTTTGTGATCAGATCCATACACTTTTGTGACAATTTGCACAATGCTGAAATAGAAACCACAATTTCCTCTGATTATTGAAATTTTAAGAGAACTAGTAAGAAATGTTCTAGAATTAGTACCTTTATGGCATTAGATTTTGCACAAATCTTTCCGGTTTGATTGTCCTTGTCTTAGAAGACTTCATTTATAGACTGTAGAATCTTTTTCTTCACATTGGATTTTATCTTCTTTATTTTACTTTAAAAGTGCATTTAATGAGATTTTTAGTACTTTTTATCAATGGTAAGAGTCCTTTTAATAACTGTGTAGTCCTTTTAATTCTGAACTGTATGTTGATATTGGAGTTGGGCTTTTTATCCCCTGGGAAGAACAGAAAACAAACAAACAACAACAACAACAACAAAAACAAAAACCACCCTCTATCTTTATAGAGTTGGAGGTTTCCTTTTTAATCTCTGTATATTTAGTGTGTGAAACCTCTGTCACATGTTTTATCAGTGAAGACATTTGGGTCAGACTCTTGCATTCAGAAAATCTAACTTCTCTTAGATCTGTATGCAATAAGTACAAAGCTGAATGGTTTCTGGAGATGATGATAGAATGGCTGGGTACTTTACACAAACTAGCAAGTAACAGACCAAATATTTGGATGGAGTAAATTAGCACAGCTTCCTTTAAGCTATTGATTTATAACAGCTGAAGAATTATACCTGCTTCAACAAAAAAAAAAACTTTATTTTTTGAATCACAGCAGTGCTTTCTAATAATTTATTCATCCTTCTGTTTATATTTCCTGCTATACTGCTTAGAAAAATGCCATGTCCCTAGTTCACTTTTCTGAATGTTTGTATCTCTGCTGTAAGAATGCAGTGGGCAATGAGGCAGCAGTTGCCCAATGTTATGTATGGGTGCATCCAGCCAGACACTGACTTCTCCATACCCTTCCCAGCCCAGGAGAATTCCCACTGCCTCTCCCTAGTACAACCAACGTCCATTTCACCAACCAAATTACAGGCTGTTTCCCTGTCTCCATATGAACAAAGTACCCATTTACAGTACTTTGTGTTCTTACTGTCAGCAATATGAAAATTTCCTAAAATGAGTCACATAGCTTTTGTGGCAGAGTTACTTGAAGATTCATTTTGTTTTAGATACACCTCTTAGTCTCACGAGATGGTGTTTCATAGAATATCCAGAGTTTCAAAGAAGTTAAGGCCAGAGGCTGTATCCATTATCAAGCTATACATTTTCAGACATATAATTCCTGCATGAAGCCATCAATTTACTCTGCATTACTAGTATAGTAGCTTATGGAAGAAAAATACAGCTTTTAGAAGAAGCATCCAGTCTCAAAATGTCTCTTATCACTTGCTGCTTAGAAAACAAAAAATAATATTCTGTATTAGGAAAGACACATTCTATAAGAGAGAGTCACTGCACCTGTGTTCCTTCCCAAAATTCCAGTCTGCCATATCTTCCTGCTTAAAATTTCTAGCTTAACCAAAACAAACAAACAAACAAACAAACAATTGCGGTATGTGTGAGTGAAAGAAATACCAACTATAGAGAGCACAATATCCAGCAGCTACTCGAAACTACTTGAAGATTACTGTTTGTATTTCAGGTTGAGGCATAGACAGAGACAGAAATCAGCAGCTGAGAGTCTGAATAGACGCAGACAAAGCAGAGAACAAAAGAGCATCTCGGTAAGCTCCCAAATGCCTGCCTCTGGGCCTGCATGTCTTCAAGGAATTTGAAATCAGCTCCCTCCAAGTCAGAAACTACTGGAAAATTTGTCCTTTCTGTTTATGGCTCATTTTATAGTCCAGGAAACATACCTTGATCCATAATTCTAAAAGGTAATTTTACTTTCAACTCTTTCTCATTTATCATAACCCGTAGTAAAATGTAGCACTCCTTGTAGGCATTAACTTTAAAAGAAGCAAAAGATGCACAAAAGCTTTCAGATATAAAATGCACGATGCATCAAAAATCCAGATGGAAAGATGCTCCCAGCTGATCAAAACCTCTTTGCAGCTTTCAATAGCAGTTTCCGTTGTCACACATTTTCACATAATCACAGAATCACAGAATTGTAGGGGTTGGAAGGGACCTCGAGAGATCATCGGGTCCAACCTCCCTGTCAAAGCAGGTTTCCTAGAGCAGGTTGCACAGGTATGTGTCCGGATGGGCCTTGAATATCTCCAGAGAAGGAGACTCCACAACCTCCCTGGGCAGCCTGTTCCAGTGCTCCATTACCCTCACCGTGAAGAAGTTCTTTTGCATGTTGGCGCGGAACTTCCTGTGCTCCACCTTGTGGCCATTGCCCCTTGTCCTGTCCTCACAAACCACTGACAAGAGGTTGGCCAAATCCCTTTGTCTACCACGCCTCAGGTATTTATAAGCATTGATAAGATCCCCTTCTTTTCTCCAGGCTGAGCAGACCCAGGTCTCTCAGCCTTTCCTCATAGGGAAGGTGCTCCAGGCCCCGTAACATCTTTGTAGCCCTCCGCTGGACTCTTTCTAGGAGACCCCTGTGTTTTTTGTACCAGGGAGCCCAGAACTGGACACAGTACTGCAGGTGAGGCCTGACCAGGGCAGAGTAGAGGGGGAGGATCACCTCCCTTGACCTGATGGCCACACTCCTTTTAATGCACTCCAGGATCCCATTGGCCCTCTTGGCCACCAGGGCACACTGCTGGCTCATGGTCAACTTGTCATCAACCAGGACCCCCAGGTCCTTCTCCTCGGAGCTCCTCTCCAGCAGGTCATCCCCCAGCCTGTACTGATGCGGTTGTTCCTTTCCAGGTGCAGGACTCTACACTTCACAGAATCATCTAGGTTGGAAGAGACCATTTATATTAATATTGAAATTTCAATAAATATCTGATATATGTGATATTTCAATAAATTATTGAGAATTTATTATTGATTTTTCTAAGTTAGGACTTATTTTTGTTTAGTGTAGTGACTGGACCTTGCTTCGTGTAAAAGTGAGGTATAATGGCATAATGAAAAGAGGTTCAGAACCTCAAACAAAATAATTTTTAGGGGAGGGATGTGTGTTAATCTGTAAATCTTAAAGAATGCAACTAAGTAATGTATTCATTCATAAACTATGAAGGTCTGGAAGATTCCACCACTAAACAGAAGTGGTGAAAGTCATAATGTTAACAGTTCCTGGCTTTCCAAAATTGGGTTTTAAACTGGAAGCACTTCATCTATAAACAGGATGATTTCATTCATTTCCATCTTTATTGATTCATGGCTGTAAACCTCCTGAAAATAGCTATCACTGAGCTTAATTGTTGCAAATACACATCAACACTCAGTGACAATTTGTAGTAGAATATCTGAGAATAAATGGCAGTATACAAAACATGGTATTGTTTCATGTCCAGAAGCTTCTGTGGGAAGGCAGCTGAGCACCACACAGCCACTTGTTCTCTCCCCCCTCCCAGAGAAAGAGGAGAAAGACATCAGAAGAAAAGAAGAGAATGTATGACTTGACACAAAGACAGTGTAATAAGTTAATAATAAATAAACAAATAGCAAGGAAACAAGCAAACAAACAAAAAGAATCATAGAATCATAGAATATCCTGAGTTGGAAGGGACCCTTAAGGATCATCAAGTCCAACTCTTGACACCGCACAGGTCTACCCAAAAGTTCAGACCATGTGATTAAGTGCACAGTCCAATCTCTTCTTAAATTCAGACAGGCTCGGTGCAGTGACTGCTTCACTTAGGAGCCTGTTCCAGTGTGCAACCACCCTCTCTGTGAAGAACCCCCTCCTGATGTCAAGCCTAAATTTCCCCTGCCTCAGCTTAACCCCGTTCCCGCGGGTCCTGTCACTGGTGTTAATGGAGAAAAGGTCTCCTGCCTCTCGACACCCCCTTACGAGGAAGTTGTAGACTGTGATGAGGTCTCCCCTCAGCCTCCTCTTCTCCAGGCTGAACAGGCCCAGTGACCTCAGCCGTTCTTCGTACCTCTTCCCCTCCAGGCCTTTCACCATCTTCGTAGCCCTCCTCTGGACACTCTCCAACAGTTTAATGTCCTTTTTATACTGTGGTGCCCAGAACTGCACACAGTACTCGAGGTGATGCCGCACCAGTGCAGAGGAGAGCGGGACAATCACCTCCCTTGACCTACTAGTGATGCCGTGCTTGATGCACCCCAGGACACGGTTGGCCCTCCTGGCTGCCAGGGCACACTGCTGGCTCATATTCAACTTGCTGTCTACCACGACCCCCAGATCCCTCTCTTCTAGGCTGCTCTCCAGTGTCTCATTGCCCAGTCTGTACGTGCAGCCAGGGTTTCCCCGTCCCAGGTGCAGGACCCGGCACTTGCTCTTATTGAACTTCATGCGGTTGGTGATCACCCAGCTCTCCAACCTGTCCAGATCCCTCTGCAAGGCCTTTCCACCCTCATTCGAGTCCACGACTCCTCCAAGTTTGGTGTCATCAGCAAACTTGCTCAAAATACCTTCTATTCCTACATCCAGATCGTTTATAAAAATATTGAAAAGTACCAGCCCTAAAATGGAGCCTTGAGGGACCCCACTGGTGACCGCCCGCCAGCCTGACGCAGCCCCATTTACCATAACCCTTTGGGCCCTGCCCGTTAGCCAATTGCTCACCCATCGTATGATGTTTTTATTTAGCTGTATGGTGGACATTTTGTCCAGTAGGATCCTATGGGAAACCGTGTCAAAAGCCTTGCTGAAGTCCAAAAAAATCACATCAGCTGGTTTCCCTTGGTCCACCATACGGGTGATCTTATCATAAAAGGAAATCAGGTTAGTTAGGCAGGACCTACCCTTCACAAACCCATGCTGGCTGGGACCAATGACTGCTTTGTCCCCCAGGTGCGCCTCAATAAGTTCGAGAACCATCTTCTCCATGATTTTACCAGGCACTGACGTGAGACTGACAGGCCTGTAATTGCTAGGGTCTTCTTTCTGACCCTTCTTGAAAATCGGCACAACATTTGCCAGCTTCCAGTCTACCAAGACCTCTCCAAATTCCCAGGGTCGTTGAAAAATAATTGAGAGAGGTTCCGCGATGACGTCCGCCAGCTCTTTCAGCACCCGGGGATGAATCCCATCCGGACCCATGGACTTGTAGGGATCCAGGTGGAGTAGCAAATCCCGCACACGTTCAGGGTCAGTTGGGAGTTTGTCATCCCCACCATCCCGGTCCTCCAGCTCAGGGCACCCTGGGTCCCGAAGCCCATCATCGGCATTGAAGACAGAGGCAAAGAAGGCGTTAAGCGTCTCTGCTTTGCCTATGTCATTGTCTGTGAGGAGACCTTCCCTATCAAGGAGCGGCCCTATGTATTCTTTAGTTCTCCTTTTTCCATTCACATATCTAAAAAAACCCTTTTTATTTTCTCTCACAGATACAGCCAGCTTCAACTCTAGGTGTGCTTTGGCCACATGAATTTTCTCCCTACAAACACGAACAGCATCCCTGTATTCTTTCCATGACACCTGGCCCTCCTTCCAGTAGCGAAACACTCTCTGTTTCTGCCTAATCTCCATTAGAATGTTCCTGGTCAGCCACGCCGGCCTCCTGCCCCGCCTGCCTGACTTGTGATATTTAGGAATTGCCTGATCTTGTGCTTCTAGGAGGCATCGCTTAAAGAATGACCAGCACTGGTGGACATCGAGGCCTTCAAGAGCAGTTTCCCAGGGGACCTTGCTGACTAGTTCCCTGAGCAGCCTGAAGTCCGCTTTCCCCATATCTAGGGATGAGGTTTTGGTGGCACTTTTCCTTCTGTCACCGTAAATTTTGAACTCAACCACTTCATGGTCGCTATGACCAAGGCGGCCACCAATCACCACATCTCCCACCAGATCCTCTCTGTTTTCTAGCAACAGGTCTAGGAGGGCTGCTTTCCTAGTTGGCTCTGTTAGCACCTGCACCAAGAAGTTATCATCTAGGTGCTTCATGAACCTCCTGGACTTGCTCGTGTCAGCCGTGTGGCACTCCCAGTTAACGTCTGGCAAGTTGAAGTCCCCCATAAGGACAAGGGGAGTTAATCTCAAGGCCTCTCTTAGTTCTGTAAAGAATAATTTATCAGCGCTATCGTCCTGGCCAGACGGTCTGTAATAGACTCCCACAACGACATCCCCTTTATTCGTTCATCGCTTGATCCTTACCCAGAGGCTCTCAACTTTGCCATTGCCGACCTGAAGTTCCACACAGTCCAGCCCCTGCTTCACATACATCGCCACCCCATCACCTCACCTACCCTGCCTGTCCCTCCTGAAGAGCCTGTAACCATCTATCGCAACACCCCAGTCACAGGACTCATCCCACCAGGTTTTGCTTATGCCAATGATGTCGTAGTTGCGGGACTGGGCCAGGACTTCTAGCTCATCCATTTTATTCCTCATACTGCGTGCGTTCATGTAGAAGCACTTCAGGTGCGTCTCCTTACACTCAGCACCTTGTGGATCTGACCGAAGGACCTCACTGGCACACAGCCCCTCTGATTCTAGCGTACCATCCCTTAGGTCTTCACCGGCGTGCCTGGTTTTAGCCCCTTCCCCCTTCAACTCTAGTTTAAAGCCCTATCTATCAGCCCTGCCAACTCCTGATCAAAGATCCTGACCCCTCTCCGAGAGAGGCGCATCCCATCCGGTGCCATCAGGCCCGGTGTAGCATAGACCTTCCCGTGATCGATCAAAGAACCCAAAGTTCTGCCGGTCACACCAGTCTCGAAGCCACGAGTTTATGTGAACAGCACGCCTTTCAGCTTCAATCCCCCCTATCGGAAGGACAGAGGCAAACACAACCTGCGCCCCTGATCCTCTAAGTAGTCGCCCCAAATCCCTAAAGTCTCTTTTGATCGCCTTCGGACTTCTCGTTGCTACTTCATTGCTACCAGCCTGAAAGACCAGTAGCGGGCAGTAGTCAGTGGGCCGTACCAGGCGCCTGACTTTCTTGGCAAAGTCTCTCACCCGAGCCCCAGGGAGGCAACAGACTTCTCTGCGGGTTGGGTCTGGTCGGCATATCGGTCCCTCTGTCCCTTTCAGAAGGGAGCCCCCCATAACAATAGCCCTTCTTTCTTTTCTGAAGGATGATGTGGCAATGCGATGTGTAGGTCACCTTGTCTTAGGTACCCCCTCCAACTGGGACGGATTTTTATCTACTTTGTCATTCAGATTGTCTTGTTCTAGTCCTTCATATCGATTATTTAAGGGTAGATGAGAAGGTGAGGTGGGCAGAGAGAGGGCTCGCCTACCACCCCGAATAGGCACCTGCCTCCATTCCCCCCCTTGATCTAGGTCTCCTCCCGCTGCCTGGCAGGAGGAGGGAACCTCCGTCTTCTGCATAACAGGAGATGCCTGTGCTGTGGCAGGCTCGTGAGCCTGCCTCAGAGAGGGTAGAGTGCACCTCCACCAGTCAATTTCCATCTCTGATTCCCTGATGCTCCTGAGCCTGTTCACCTCCTCCCGGAGCTCCACTACCTGGCTGAGCAGTTCTTCAACCTGGGCACACCTCCCACAGGCATACCCACCACTGCTGTTGGAGACCGACAGAAGGCTGGGGCACACTCTGCAGCCCAGGACCTGGACGGCTGCGTGTTTCCCCGAGCCCTCCGTCTGAGTAGCCACACTGGTGACCGTGGCTGGAGATGCCGCACGAGATGTGGAGGCCATGGTTTTCTGCCTGGTTGATACCATGGTCAGGTTCTATGCAAGCAGGTTACAAGCACCAAAGGGAGAGGCAGCTGCAACAGAGCGACGATGGGCCCCCCGCTCGCCCTGCCCGCGCGAACTGCCGCGCCACGCCCTTCGATGCGCCACGCCGTGTTTGCCCATCCTGTTCGCCGTGCTCCTGGTCACTCGCGCTCCCTAGGGGCAACTTTTAAACAGCCTGGGAGGAGGCGCTGCTGGCTCCACCCGCGCCTCGTCAGCCTCCCTCGCGAGGACTGCCGGGTCCCGACAGCTCCCCCGAGTGGCCTCAATGCCGGACAAAAAGCTCTGCCCGCCTCGGTCCCCTGCTCCGCTGCAGAACACGTCTGCCCCGGAGCCGATCGCCTCAGCAAAAGAAAAAACAAATGATGCAAAACACAATCCAACTGCTCACCACCATCCAACTGTGCTCAGCCAGTTCAGCAATGGCAGCCCTGCCAAACTTCCTCCCCAGCTTTTATTTCTGAGCACAATATCATATGGTATACAATATCTCTTTCACCAGTTTGGGCCAGCTGTCCTGGCTGTTTCCCCTCCCAGGTCCTAGTGCACCCCAGGCTCCTCTCTGGCAGGACAGACGGAGGAGCTGAAAAGGCCTTGGCTCTGTGTGAGCACTGCTCTGCAGCAACTAAAGCATCCTAGTGTTGTCAGCACTGTTTTCATCAAAATTCTAAACCATAGCACTATATCAGCTATTATTAGGAAAATTAACTCTATCCCAGCCAAAACCAGCCCATAAACCCAGAACTAGAATATTTTAAAAGCTGAAGGAAAAAAATCTCTCTCAGCTGAGTGTATTAATTTACTTTATATTGAAAGTTTAGAAAGAAAAATGAGGTGCAGTGTTTCACAACAGAAGAGTGTGAAACAGCCACCATGATAAAAAGAACATAAACGTCTTTAAATATCACATTTTACACCATTGGATTTAAACGTGCCATGCCATTGTAATCCTGGAAGAGAACAACAAGCTACAGTTTCCAAGGAACAATGTAGGAATCTATGTTTTGTTAACAAATAGTAGGATTACTTAAAAGCAACTTTAGAATCTGTTGACAGCCTACTCTGATAAACTTAGAAGCAAAGGCGATTCTCTGAGTTAAACATACTTTTCTACAGGGCCTAAGATTCTTCTTTCACCTCAAGAATGGGGATGGGATCATTTTTTTCTGGCTGCCACGAGACAGTTTCTTACACTCTTCTTATTGTTTAAGGACAAAACAATTATAGGTATCTTGAATATCTGCAGTCCACAGAATATTGAAATGGTTCCTAACGAGGTTTAAGTCTCTCCTGTAGTGATTTCATTCACAGGCATGTCTTGATGGAAGACTTTAAATTCCACATGAATAATACATGCGATAAGGAAGATAAATTAGACACTATGAAGAAAGGAGCTACTGTTGTGAACTATGAAAATTTTGTAAGGCCTACTATAATATACTCCAAACCTTACAAGTTGAAACACTAAGCAACATAGCTGCCAAAATGCTCTCACTAGTTCCTTATTCTAGTGCCATTATGCCATCTTCTTGGTATTCTGATAACCCACACCAGCAAGGAAAGTGGGAAAAATGAATTCTCACACAATAGCTGTTGAAATGATGGATGAGAACACATAGATGAATGCTTCTGTCAGGCATCAGAATTGCTCTTCTAGTCTCAGAATGCAGAACTTTTGAAATGATCAGAAGTCAGAAAACAAAATGAATTCAAATGAAGATACTGCAAGTGCTTAAGAAATGACCAGTACACTTCTTTAAAACAAACAAACAAACAAACAAACAAACAAACAAACAAAAAGTAAAATTCTTTCAAAAACCAGAAAAGCAGTATTTACTTTATGACACCAATGCCATATGTCAGCAGAGTAAGGAAATAGAGGCACAGAAAGGCAACAAGAGAAAGTAAACATAATATTTTTAAGAGGGTATTGCTACAGTTAGTAGATTTGGAAAAGAAGAATACAACATGTCACACTGAGTTAAACGTAAACAAGGGCTTCAGTGGTAGAAAATAAAAAGTGGTGATAATAAAAGAAAGTAATTATTCACTTCTTGATGAAAGAGGAAAGAAGTCTGTTTAAAATATAACACAACATGCTGTTTTTCACAATTGGCCTGAATGATATGCAGTCTTCCTACTTTTTTTTTAACATGGTTATGGCTTATTCTTTGTCACTAAACTTGAAGGATCAAAACGATCTGTCATGGCTGTCTCCCACCCAAACAGGTTCTATTAAAAAAAAAAAAAAAATAAAGAAAGAAAAAAATAATCCATATTCTACATAAATGCTTGTCATAAAAGCAGAAGATATTTACTAAGCAAGAGATTCTATGTTTACACAGGGAACTGTAGAGCAATTCAAAAACTAGATGACATTCTGTGAACAGATCTGCTTATGCATAACCTGTAAACAGCAAAGTGATTTAATGAATTATTTACCACACAAAAACTTGTAATAATTCTGTGGTACAGAAATAATATTTTCTAAACTATAATTACATGTAAGCAGCTCATATGAAATTAAGTAATTGTCTTAATTCAGTTTCTAAAGAACAGGGGTACAAATCATAAAAATTACCTTCTGACTTGGTTCATAGGTAAGATTAAAGCTAAATAGGAACAGTACTTCATTACACAACCCCTTTTCTTAGACACTTCTCTGAATCACAGCTGAAGGATATACCTGAATGAGTCTTCACAGATTCACAGAATTTCTAGTTTGGAAGAGACCTCAAGATCATCGAATCCAACCTCTGACCTAACGCTAACAGTCCCCACTAAACCATATCCCTAAGCTCTACATCTAAACGTCTTTTAAAGACCTCCAGGGATGGTGACTCCACCACTTCCCTGGGCAGCCTGTTCCAATGTCTAAAAACCCTTTCGGTAAAGAAGTTCTTCCTAAGATCCAACCTAAAACTCCCCTGGCTCAACTTTAGCCCATTCCCCCTTGTCCTGTCACCAGGCACGTGGGAGAACAGACCAACCCCCACCTCGCTACAGCCTCCTTTAAGGTATCTGTAGAGAGCAATAAGGTCACCCCTGAGCCTCCTTTTCTCCAGGCTGAACAAGCCCAGCTCCTTCAGCCGCTCCTCGTAGGACTTGTTCTCCAGGACCCTCACCAGCTTCGTCGCCCTTCTCTGCACCCGCTCAAGCACCTTGATGTCCTTCTTGTAGCGAGAGGCCCAAAACTGAACACAGTACTCGAGGTGCGGCCTCACCAGAGCCGAGTACAGGGGGACGATCACCTCCCTAGCCCTGCTGGTCACACTGTTTCTGATACAAGCCAGGATGCCGTTGGCCTTCTTGGCCACCTGAGCACACTGCTGGCTCATATTCAGCCGACTATCCACCATCACTCCCAGGTCCTTCTCTGCCTGGCAGCTCTCCAACCATTCCTCTCCCAGCCTGTAGCTCTGCTTGGGGTTGTTGCGCCCCAGGTGCAGGACCCGGCACTTGGCCTTGTTGAACTTCATGCAGTTGACCTCAGCCCATCGGTGCAGCCTATCCAGATCCTCCTGCAGAGCTTTCCTACCCTCAAGTAGATCGAAACACGCGCATAGCTTGGTGTCATCTGCAAACTTACTGAGGGTGCACTCAATGCCCTCATCCAGATCATCGATATTAAAGAGCACCGGCCCCAGCACCGAGCCCTGGGGAATGCCACTAGTGACCGGCCTCCAACTGGACTTGGCTCCATTCACCACGACTCTATCGTGTCCACGAAACTATCCAGCCAGTTTCTAACCCAACGAAGCGTGCGCCAGTCCAAGCCAAGAGCAGCCAGTTTCTTGAGGAGAATGCTGTGGGAGACGGTGTCAAAAGCGTTGCTGAAGTCAAGGTAGACCGTGTCCACAGCCTTTCCCTCGTCCACCCAGCGCGTCACTTTGTCATAGAAGGAGATCAGGTTCATCAAGCAGGATCTGCCTTTCATAAACCCACGTTGACTGGGCCTGATCGCCTGCTGGCCCTGCAAGTGCCTCGTGATGACTCTCAAGAGAATCTGCTCCATGAGCTTCCCTGGCACTGAGGTCAAACTGACAGGCCTGTAGTTTCCCGGGTCTGCCCTCCGGCCCTTCTTGTAGATGGGCATCACGTTTGCTAGCCGCCAGTCAACTGGGACCTCCCCCGATAGCAAGGACTGCTGATAAATGATGGATAGTGGCTTGGCCAGCTCCTCTGCCAGTTCTCTCAGTACCCTTGGGTGGATCCCATCCGGCCCCATCGACTTGTGCACATCCAAGTGCCATAGCAGGTCACCAACCAGTTCTTCGTGGATAGTGAGGGCCACATCCTGCTCCCCATCCCCTTCCACCAGCTCGGGGTACTGGGTATCCAGAGAACAACCAGTATTGCCGCTAAAGACTGAGGCGAAGAAGGCATTAAACACCTCCCCCTTTTCCTCATCTCTTGTAACTAAGTTTCCCCCCGCATCCAGTAAAGGATGGAGATTCTCCTTAGTCCTCCTTTTTGTGTTGATGTATTTATAAAAACGTTTTTTGTTATCTTTAACAGCAGTAGCCAGATTGAGCTCCAGATGAGCTTTGGCCTTTCTAATTTTGTCCCTGCACAGCCTCGCAACATCCTTATAGTCCTCCCTAGTGGCCTGCCCACTTTTCCAAAGATTATAAACCCTCTTTTTTCTCCTAAGATCAAGCCACAATTCTCTGTTGAGCCAGGCTGGTCTTCCCCGCCAGCTTGTCTTTGGGCACGTGGGGACAGACCGTTCCTGCGCCATTAAGATTTCCCTCTTGAAGAGCGCCCAGCCTTCCTGGACCCCTCTGCCCTTCAGAACCGCCTCCCAAGGGACTCCACCAACTAGTGTCCTGAGCAGTTCAAAGTCAGCCCTCCGAAAGTCCAATACAGCGGTTTTACTAGTCCCCTTCCTGGCCTCGCCAAGAATAGTGAACTCCACCATTTCGTGGTCACTCTGCCCAAGACAGCTCACGACAATCACATCCTCCACCAGTCCTTCTCTATACGTGAAGAGAAGGTCTAGCGGGGTGCCACCCCTGGTGGGTTCACTAACCAGCTGCGTCAGGAAGCTCTCTTCCACGCTCTCCAGAAACCTCCTAGACTGCTTTCTCAAGGCTGTGTTGTGCTTCCAGGATATGTCAGGGAAGTTGAAGTCCCCCATGAGTACAAGCGCTGAAGATTTCGCAACTTCTGTCAGTTGCCTGTAGAACTCCTCATCCGTCTCCTCATCCTGGTTCAGCGGTCAATAGCAGACCCCGACCAGGACACTGGTCTTGTTGTCCCTGCCGATCCTAACCCAAAGGGACTCGACTTTGTCATTCCCAGCCTCGAGTTCTACAACATCGATAGACTCTCTAATATAGAGAGACACACCACCACCCCTTCTGTGCTGCCTGTCCCTTCTGAAGAGCCTATAGCCAGTCATTGCAGCACTCCAGTCATGAGAGTGGTCCCACCACGTCTCCGTGATGGCGACCAAGTCGTAGCCTGCGTGCTGCACAATGGCTTCCAGCTCCTCCTGTTTGTTACCCATGCTGCGTGCATTGGTGTAGATGCACTTCAGCTGGGCCATTGCCTTATCCCCTGGCCTTGCTATTGTTCCCCCTGGCACAGCCCCAACAATCCTAGCTTCAGCCCCATCCCCCTTCCTACCTAGTTTAAAGCCCTCTCAATGAGCCCTGCCAGCTCCTGGCCCAGGATCCTTTTTCCCCTAAAAGATAGGGACCCGTCTGCGGCCATCAGGCCGAGTGCTGAGTAAAGTGCCCCATGGTCAAAAAAAAACAAGATTTCTGTGTTGGCACCAGCACCTGAGCCACGTGTTTAACAGGTGGGCTTTCTGTGTCCTGTCTGTACCCCTCCCTGCCACCGTAGGGATGGATGAAAACACCACCTGCACTCCCGCTCCATCCACTAACCGACCCAGCCCCCTAAAGTCTCGTTTGATAGCCTTCAGGCTTCTCTCTTCAATGTCATCACTACCTGCCTGGACTATCAAAAGAGGATAATAGTCAGAGGGGCGTACCAGGTTTGGAAGCTTCCTGGCAATAGTATCAGGCTTCATTATTTTCCACTTTTAACTAATGTAAGATAAAGTTGCCTTTCTCTTACAAGAAGAATTGTAAATTGTAACGAGGTGGGAATTTACACAGAAACTTCATCAATATAAGCTTATGTAGAAGAGTGATCATGGTAAATCATTTCAGTCTAAATGGAAAATTAAGGCATGATATTGAAATTAATAGGTACTCTAGAGTTCTATTGACCTGTTCTATTTTATTTCTATATATTATTACCTTCCATTACTCCGTTCTCACACATTAAGTACTGGAGTTTTTCTTCCTTCTTAAAGTTGTTCATACTTCGTGCAACAAGGTGCTCAACCTATTGGCATTTGCTTCTGTACATTTGACTGTCATATTAGAGACAAAAACTAATTTAATTTCAATATAGTAGCAAGGAATTGGAAAAAGCAAGCAAGCAAACAAACAAACAAACAAAAAACAGTTATTTTATTGACACATTAAGTAATTTGGCACACTCCTTTCTTAATATCAGATGGAGCTTTTCTGGAAAAGCTTCTCCACATGAGAACGAGTGCCAAAATAACAAAACCAGCAATATTAATTAAAAAGTGTAGCTCAAAATTGGGCCTGTAAAAAAATGTAATTGTGTGCCTTGTTGGTGACTGGACTAAATAGTTCTGGAAATTCCTATTGGTTCTATTTTCTTATGTAGGAAAACTGATTCCCACAGCAGAAAAATATGTATATATCTTTCAACACCTATTCTGAAGCACCTCCTTCTTCTGATAAGTGTACCTTTGCATGCACACCACATTTATTTGAGAAAAAAAACAAACAAACAAACAAAAAAAAACAAACAAACAATCTGTCTTTTACTGGACATAAGGCCTTGAAATTCCCTCAGTTCAGTCCTATTTTTTTTCCACTTCAAGCAAAAGATTTAGTCAGACACAAGCAGGGATCACTTCAAATGTACTGTTTATTATATGTTACTTTCCTTTTATTATTAATTTTGAAGACTAGGAACTAAACTCAGGAAACATTTTGGCAAATTTCTGAAAGGGATTATTTAAGCATAGTTGTCTAAAAAATCTTGGCATGCTACAGGCAGCATATGCATATTAATAGTACCTCCTTATAATCCCTAAAATGTGTTTCTATGAACTATTTTTATCTAAACTACAGCAGGAATTTACAGGATATCTTGAACCAGGGAAATCATCACTTAACTCATCTCAGATAATCGTAATTCCTATCTACTGTATGTATTTTCTCAGCTATTAAACATTCTCAGCCATCTGTGAGCACTATTCCAGGATTTAGCAGAACTAAAGAGGTCTCTCGTCCTATAATTTTAATTTTACAGAATGGGAAATGTGATCACTAGAGTATATTTGTATTATTGAAATAATGGAAGAAACAGGTGTTTTCCAATAACAACTCTGTTCCCAGTTGCACTGTTCCATTAAACGGATTTCCCTACTTTTCTCTTTCCTGACAGTGACCCAGCTCCAGAACTATTATATTTATTCATATGACAGCAGGAAAAGTTTTAAAGATTGTTCAACAGTTTGCTTAATGTTTTGTTCTTGGGAAAATGGATCCCTTCAGTTTTATTTAAATCATTGTTATCTATATTACCACAGCACTTACATAATTTATACACCACTATGTGTGGATAAAAAGGGAGTAACTAACAGTCATTGGTTTGATGAACTTTTTATGGGCTTGTAAATTGCTTCAGAAAAATGAATGTGTGCCTCCACCTACAAAAAGCTTCATATTTCTAAAACCAAAACCACAAATGATTTTGAAGTTACTAAGATATTTGGTTTCCTGTTTTTCCCATCAGTTTCATTTCTCCCAGGAGAGAAAAGTGCTAAAACTCCATTAAGACAGACCAACTGTACTTACAGCCTTTCCAGAGCAAGAAGGGGCAGGAAATACTAGCAGTCATACAGTCATTTTTCAAGCAATTCCCTGCTAAATTGTGCAGATATTCTCTGGTGACTCAGACAAAAATTGTGATAAATGTAGAAATCTTTAAGAGATTTATTCAAATCAAATCTAGAAATCAAATCTTCCAAGATTTTCTCTTTACCAATGGAGGTAGCATCTAGATAAGTCTCCTTAAATGAGGATGATGCAACAGTTTGTAGAATTAATATCCTAGATAAAATATGTACAGAAGTTGCATCTATTTTATCTTCAGCAATACTTTAATTTTCATTTTAGAATAGGCTAATTAAATTTAATTATTCTCCCAAGCACCAAGTGATAAGACAAGGGGAAACGATCTCAGGCTTCACTAGGGGAGGCTAAGGTTGGATATTAGGAGAAATTTCTTTACTGAAAGGCATTGGAACGTGTTTCCCAGGGAAGTGGTTGAGGCACCAGCCCTGCAGGTCTTCAAGAAACATGTAGATGTAGAACTTAGTAGCATGGTTTAATGGTGGTCTTGTCAGTATTAGGTTAAAGATTGGACTAGATGATCTTTTCTAACTTGAATGATTCTATGATTCTATGAATTGGTTCCTGTATAAAACTGGCAACTATCATACAGAAGCCTGTTATGAATATGGTTGAATAAGTACAAACCAAAGATAATGTAAACTAAAACCGCTTATTTTTTTTCAAGCTATCACCTATCACATTTTACTTAATTTTAAGCATATTTGAATTAAAAATAAATAAATAAATTGACCCATGGATTTATTTCTCTTACTTCCCATACTTAATTTGCAAGTAAAATACTGCCGAAATAAATAAAGATATGAAGTCACGGAAGTTGTTACTACTAGATAATTTTTTTATAAATGCCCAATTTGTACTAATTTTCTAAAGTAAGATAGGTGGATGAATCTTGATATATCAACTGTACTTCAAAAGTGAAGTATAAATTTTTAAGTACTTGCCTCACTTTTATTGTGAGATGACATAGACACAACTTTTATTAGCTGTCTTTCAAATAACATTCAGATGTGGTGGTTTACAGTATACTCATGAATTTTCAAAGCCTCTTTTTTTTGTTTTGTTTTGTTTTATTACAAAATCATAAATATTTTTTGTGGGAGAAAAGTTGGATTCAAACTTAAAAGCACTTTTACTAACATTAAAAAATTATCCGTATAAAGTATTTTTTGCAAAATTATATATTAGTAACTTGGATTAGACCACCAATGATATGTGACTATCCTGTCTGCTTAGATCATCTTTTGTCCTTCATATCTAGCTAGTGCACTGATGGTGAGAATTTTTGAGAGACCTTGCTTCTGATTTTTTTTGCTCTGGAGAATTTCTTCACTTCTTTAATGAAAGTATACATGTATTACTTCAGATTACATGTGATTGTGGGGAAATGCCACTCAAAAATAGCTTGACTTTTCATCAGCTTTACTCTTAGTGTACTGAATAACATTGTATTCACAGAGAATTTTTGCTGATCTTCCATCCAACAGCAAGGCATTGTTTAGCTCATTTTTATTTGATCACTCATTCTATTTCTAATCTGAAAGTTCTAACTGAAGGCAGCCTAACTGATCACATCATAGAACTAGATCTCAAATCAGTTAAGACAGAGAAAGGAAGCATTTGCTCACTACAGTGCACATCACTCCATTTGAAAGCTGAAGTATAAAACGATGATGATAAGAAACAGAGGCATGCAGTCATCTTTTAATAAGAACCAAAAGGATGTCATGCAAGAGGAATGGGAATTTGTTTTCAGCACTTTCCCTCAAGCATTCAGCATGAAGAGGGTTATCTTTTTAGGTAATATGCTATCCTAGTAGCATGGAAGGAAAAAATGCAAAACAAAAAAAGCACTGTTGCCAAAAGGACAACACAATTCCAAAACAACAAGGAGATACTTGTAATAATCCATCCTCTTTTCCCTGAATTTCTGCCATGGGGATCTCAAACACTGGGTCTCCTAGGAGAAAGAGATGCCAACTGTGCTCCTCTTAAGCAGACCCTAGCTGTTTATTCATGAAGTGTCAATGAAAGGCTGCCTGTTAGCTGCATCCCTCCGGCTGGCTGTCTGCAGTGGTGGGTGGTGACTGGTGGGATGATGTAACCCAAAGTGGCCATCAACAGTAGGTCATGGTTCATCTGCTTCCACTAAGGAATTGCAGCTGTGCAATCTTAAGCCTTTACTTGGGAGAAGATTGGCCACATGAATGAAAGCATCCTGTAGCTGTTACTTCTACCTTCCCCAAAGAAAGACACAGGAAAGGAGATTACAGAGAATTACAGTGGGTCACTGGTATGGCTTATATCCAGCCTCAGTGAGAGAAGGGACATTAAACAAAAGTAATCCCCAGGTAGGAAGAAATGTAGGTGAAAATTTAAGAAATATAAATATTAAATCAAGGAAAATGTTTGAAAATTAAAAAGACTGTTCAAATCTTCCAGCCTCCTAGTACCAGTCTATTTTCTGAGCAGTGATACAAAAAGGTCACATTGTAAAATCAAGCATAATGTCTGCAAAAAGAGACATTAGTCTTTCTGAAGGGAGGGCTTGCAACTCAAAAATAAATAAATAAATGAATGAATGAATGAATGAATGAATCACAAATAACTTGAAAAGGCACCAGAAAAATAAAGTCAGGAAACTGCTGGTTAGCTCCCCTTGTTTCATAGGGAAGCTAGGGATTTTCTTATTTCAATGCTTGCCTGATGTTTCTCATTCTCCTGATGAACATTCTAGAAAAGATCAAACTGAAGTTGCGTTGTGTCATGTTTTGTTTTGTTTTGTTTTAGTTTAAAAATAAACTAAGGAAAATTAGGAAAAGTCAATTACATTTGAAAGGAAAATAAAAACTCCTCTTTTCTTCACCCTAGGTCTAACCCCTCCTTTTCTTTCTTTTCTCCTTCTGACTGTGAAACAGTCTTTCTCTTACACTTTTTCTCCCTCACTCTGAAGGTTAAAAGAATGATGATTCTTTATACAATATAAACACCTATGTCTCTTGTTTCTCTAATCCTCTTAGAAGAGTTCTAGGAGGCCTAAACTCTTATCTTCAAGTTTAATGTTTTCCATGCCCTTTCAGTTCATCTGGAAATGGAATAGAAAGCTGTTCTGAAACCCAAGACTGATAATAACTTTTCAAAAGTTAGCAACTGGTATTTTTAACTCTTCTCCAATAGTGTAATAGCTTTAATGGCTTCACCAAATTCTAGCTCAATTGTATACTTCATCATAAAGCAAAGTTCCTCTCCATCATGCAGAAAAGGTTAAACTGAGTTTCCACAAGAAGTAGTTAGTGTAGCTAATGAGAAATTTCTTGAGAATCATATTAAGGTAGAAAATAAAAACTCATAAGTGAGTAAAAGCATTTGGTAGGGATACCCATATGCTTTGAACTTAATGAAAAGATCTGCAGACCTGTCCCTTGACACTTAGAAGTATTTTTTGAGAAGTGTTTTGCCATTGCCTTTTAATTGTTTTACACTTCAAAATATTTTAAATATTTAATACTCATTACAAAAAAAAAAAAAAAAAAAAAAAAGTATACAAATATTGCAAATTTATTTGATGTAAGTTTCTAATCACACAAATATAGAAATTCCAAGGACAAATATAGGCTGAATTGAGAATGAATTGTGGTCAATCCTGAGGAGAAGGACCAGGGGTTGATGAGAAGGTCAACATGGGCTGATAATGTGTACTTGCAGTCCAGAAGGCCAACCACATTCTGGGCTGCATCAGAAGAAGCCAGACCAGCAGGCCTAAGGAGGTGATTTTCCCTCCCTATTCTGTTCTCGTAAGATCTCACTGTATTGCATTCAGATCTGGGGCCCCCAGCATAAGAAAGATGTGGACATATTAGAATAACATGCCAGAAGGATGTGCTGCCATTCAGTGAAACTTGGACAGGCTGGAAAGTTGGGCAGAAAGAAACCAGATGAGATTTAACAAAAGCAAGTGTCTTGCACCTGGGAAGGAACAACCACAGGCTGTGCGATGACCTTGCTAGGGAGATAGGGTTGTTAGGCTTTGGAATGGGCTACCCAGGGAAGTGGTTAATTCACCATCCCTGGAGGTCTTTTAAAAAACGTTTACATTTAGAGTTTAGTGGTAAGGTTTAGTGGAGGACTTGTTGGTGTTAGATCAGAGGTTGGACTCAGTGATCTTGGAGGTCTCTTCCAACCTAGATGATTCTGTGAAGTGTAGAGTCCTGCACCTGGAAAGGAACAACCGCATCAGTACAGGCTGGGGGATGACCTGCTGGAGAGGAGCTCCGAGGAGAAGGACCTGGGGGTCCTGGTTGATGACAGGTTGACCATGAGCCAGCAGTGTGCCCTGGTGGCCAAGAGGGCCAATGGGATCCTGGAGTGCATTAAAAGGAGTGTGGCCATCAGGTCAAGGGAGGTGATCCTCCCCCTCTACTCTGCCCTGGTCAGGCCTCACCTGCAGTACTGTGTCCAGTTCTGGGCTCCCTGGTACAAAAAACACAGGGGTCTCCTAGAAAGAGTCCAGCGGAGGGCTACAAAGATGTTACGGGGCCTGGAGCACCTTCCCTATGAGGAAAGGCTGAGAGACCTGGGTCTGCTCAGCCTGGAGAAAAGAAGGGGATCTTATCAATGCTTATAAATACCTGAGGCGTGGTAGACAAAGGGATTTGGCCAACCTCTTGTCAGTGGTTTGTGAGGACAGGACAAGGGGCAATGGCCACAAGGTGGAGCACAGGAAGTTCCGCGCCAACATGCAAAAGAACTTCTTCACGGTGAGGGTAATGGAGCACTGGAACAGGCTGCCCAGGGAGGTTGTGGAGTCTCCTTCTCTGGAGATATTCAAGGCCCATCCGGACACATACCTGTGCAACCTGCTCTAGGAAACCTGCTTTGACAGGGAGGTTGGACCCGATGATCTCTCGAGGTCCCTTCCAACCCCTACAATTCTGTGATTCTGTGATTATGTGAAAATGTGTGACAACGGAAACTGCTATTGAAAGCTGCAAAGAGGTTTTGATCAGCTGGGAGCATCTTTCCATCTGGATTTTTGATGCATCGTGCATTTTATATCTGAAAGCTTTTGTGCATCTTTTGCTTCTTTTAAAGTTAATGCCTACAAGGAGTGCTACATTTTACTACGGGTTATGATAAATGAGAAAGAGTTGAAAGTAAAATTACCTTTTAGAATTATGGATCAAGGTATGTTTCCTGGACTATAAAATGAGCCATAAACAGAAAGGACAAATTTTCCAGTAGTTTCTGACTTGGAGGGAGCTGATTTCAAATTCCTTGAAGACATGCAGGCCCAGAGGCAGGCATTTGGGAGCTTACCGAGATGCTCTTTTGTTCTCTGCTTTGTCTGCGTCTATTCAGACTCTCAGCTGCTGATTTCTGTCTCTGTCTATGCCTCAACCTGAAATACAAACAGTAATCTTCAAGTAGTTTCGAGTAGCTGGGGCCATGAAGATGACCAAAAGGACTGGAGCACCTCCCTTATGAAGACAGTCTGAGGGAGTTGTTTTTTTTTTTTTTTTTTTTTCAGCCTGGAGAAGAGAATGCTCTGGGGAGACCTTACAGCAGCTTTCCAGTACCTAAAGGAGGCCTACAGGAAAGCTGGGGAGGGACTCTGTCAGTAAGTGTAATGATAAGACAAGGTTTAGTGATTTGGAACTAAAAGAGCGTAGATTTAGATTAGATACTTGGAAGAAATTCTTTAATTTGGTGGTGAGGCACTGGAATGGGTTGCCTGGAGAGGCTGTGGATGCCCCACCCCTGGAAGTGTTCAAGGCCATGTTTGATGGGACCTTGGGCAACTTGGTCTGGTGGGAGGTGTCTTTGCCCATGGAAGTGGGGGTTCAAACTATATGATCTTTATGATCCCTTCCAATCCAGACCATTCTATGATTCTATGATTACTACAGGCAAAACTACTTACTGGAATGGATAGTTGATAGAAACTAATTATGTGTAAATTCTTTCAAAAATGATCAGCTGACAAAAAATACAGTAGGAAGACAGATAATTTTGAAAATACAACAGAGCTTCACTGAAAATGAGATTTCAGAAACCTGCACAACAGAAGAGTATTGTAGAAAGAGCTACAGAAATTAGCTAGTGGCTGAGATATAAGGATGAAATTCAAGTTTGCCCTATAATCTTGGTCTAGTTTAGTATCAGGACTGTGTCTGTGGGTGAACCCAGTGAAGTAATTAGTTTTTGTCATGGTACAGAATCTCCCCATCTGCATAGGCAAGAAAATGGACTGATGTGGAACAGTGACTTAACCAGATATAAGGTGATTCACTGAAATCCAGGCCATCTTCAGAACAAAGTATTTGTCTATGTGGTCCAGGTATGCTTCAGGTCAGAATTTTAGACTGTATTGAAGATATCTCCTGAGAGCCGGTCAGTGTGCAAGATTGTATATTTCAATGTGTTGATTGACATCACCCATCCTTCCTGATTCTCCCTTAGGCAATTTGTATGCAAACTGAAACAAATCATGAATATGACAGCAATAAATATTCAGTAGAAACTCTTCCCACAGATGCAGATGTGGTCATGTACAGCATCTTTTGTACACAGCATGTATGGTTAAGAGGCATTTGCTGTGTAATCCAAGATAATCAGTAATGAAGTATGATATGTGTGCTGGAGTGGTCAGGCAGGACCATGAGCCATCCGCATATGAAAACTGAATGAATTAGTTCAGAGATTTTCAACTGATCCTGTCACAGATACCACTGCAAGACCCTTTTACTACAGATTCCAATCTCTATCTGGACAGTAACCAATCATCCCATCTGTGGGATTTCACACTATTACTACTACGTGCCAATATGACAAAAATCAGGACTTTTTCTTAAGCCAACTTTCTGCCCGTGAGTGTCTGTGCAATAGTGGATTGTTACCTAGAAAAAGTGACCACTGAAATATGAAGCTACAATCACTGGTATACAAGAAATTTGCTTCTGAAGAACAGAGATACATGAAACATATTACATAAATATGCATATATATTTGCAGAAGAAAGGGAGATATATGACTATCAATTCAGTAATAACAACAAAAAAAAAGAGGTAGATAACCCTGGTGCCTTTACAAAGAGAATCTGTGCTTGTCACCAAAGAGAACAGAGAAAGAGTATCCGTCTATTTGTCAAAAGAATACTACAAATGCACATTCAATGCTGGAAAGTATCCTAAACTGGTGGTGTCGGGAGACTGTCATTCATCAGCCTAAGTTATCTCTGAGAAATATCTTTCTGGGCAAATTATAAATCTGCCATGTTGGGGAAGAAATTTCATAGAAACTACAATATCATTTGGATATGGGCAATGACCTTAATACTACTGATGCAAAAGCAAGGAAAATTTCTAATGAAGCTCTAAATCAACTAACAGAAAAAGAAGCTATCATAGACCCCGTTTTGGAAAGAGGGAGTGAAATAACAGAAAATATAGTTGGATGAAGTCCCCGTGTAATTATATATATATATATATATATAAACAAACATGGAAAGGTAAAAAATAAGATAGTACAAAGGCTTAAATTTCCGAAGTCAAAACTACATAAAAGCCCTACCAGGAACATGGATTGGACCTTTGGACCCTGAGGAAGAAATTTTAAAAGGTGGGAAAATGATAGAAAGTATACTTCATGAAACTGGAATAAAATAAAAAGACAGCAAATTGCAGTCGTCCCCAACCCCCTGCCAAAAAAAAAAAAAAAAAAAAGGAAAAACAAAAATATTAAAAAAAAGAGATGTGATATAAATTTTAAACAATGTAAGTTACACTGACCATGTGGGCAAAAGCATAGAATGAGTATTGTAAAGTGAGAATGTGTAAATGTAACTGACATAATAAGTGTTGAAAAGTAACTCAAAAATTTATAGTATTTGAGTTGTAGGGGAATGTGAGGAAGGGAAGAAACAGTAAATATGCTACATGTGAAGATAAGAACAAACTCTTATTTATCACATCACTACTGGCATTTAATTATCTTACTGCAACATATTGAAAACAGGGTGGAACAGGACAACAATAGTTGGCTTCTTAAGGCCTTGTATTGAATATTTTGTGATATTGCATTCAGAACTACAAGATAAAAAGCAAAATGTGGTGATGGCACACAAGGAAACATTATATGACCATGAGAACCAACACAACAGAGGAGGAATGGCAGTGGGCAGTATGAAGTGAAAGTCACATGTAGGCATCCTATTCCATGATATTCACAGAATAAAACCATATTTATGAGAACTTCAGAGACTCTACAGAGACAGGAGCTAATACAGAACCCTAGACTTCTTATCCTGGAAAACCTTCAAAGCTCAAGAGCTTTAAATCAGCCCCAAGAAGCCTAAAAAACTACAGAAATGCTGAAAAAAAAAAAAAAAAAAAAAAAAAAAAAAAAAAGAGGTTTGTTTTCATTTAACTTTTCAATTTATTTATTTATTTATTTATTTATTTATTTATTTATTTATTTATTTATTTTTTACTCTGAGACAATTGTTTTCTCCCAGTTCAATTTGCAAGCACCTTATGGCAAAAACTAGGGCTAGAAAAAAATATTTAATTCCATATTATTTTTACTTATAAAATGCATTTTGCTGTAGTTTGCTACATACTTTTCAGAGACCTAAACTTCTGATTAACTCTATACTCGGTACAGGCAATAATACTGTATATAAAACGTTTATGTAGAAAAGAGAAGAGCCACATTTGAAATCCTTCTTTGTCAGTTTGACACCTTTCCTATCCAAGTTACATGGCAACTTCAGCTCATGGTATTGCTTCATTCTCAACTCATTTTTGTCTCTCATTTATTCAATAGTCTTCTATCACCTCATGTCTTTCTGCAAGTAGAAACAAAAGGGTCTCCTACTCTCCAGCAGTTTTCACTATTTTTCAGGCCTGATAAATCTCATGCAAAATTGTAGAGCTCTCAACACCTGAAAGCCTGATATATTGGTTGCAGCATGCAAAAGTACCCTCAGCACAGGTTCCTGGTAGATGATTGTGACTGCTTAGTGTATAAACTCACAGTACAGGGAAAGTTTGTGGCACTCCTTTGGTGACTGAGTGAAGTGCTGGCTGAAAATTTGGGGTATATAACTTAGTTCTTTTCCAGAAATCAGTATAATCTCCTGTCTCTTTCTTGGCCTTCCTTAGACAGATAAAAATCCCCTCAGAGAGAGAGGTAGATTTTTTTTTGTAAAAATAACTGTATGAGGAGCTCAGTTTTTACCAGGAACCACTCATAGTTACTGAAAAGAGTAGGAAGTAATACTTCTTTTGTTTTAAGGCAATGTTTCATACAATTGAATGCAGAAATAACAATTATGTGACAATTTTAAAGAAAGGCCAATATATATAAATATAGTGAAAGTTACAGAGTAAAACTATAATTTCTGCACAAAAATTTCATTGCTAAAATGTTCTAGAAAATTTCATTGAAAGTAAAACCTACAGCAACACCACTTAGTCTTTCTGTTTAGGAGAAAAGAAAGATGACATGCTGCTAAACAGGATATCCCGTTCTATGATGTAATGAAAATCACTTCACTTCATTTAACTAAGACTAACAATGTAAGCAAGGTGTCTCTTGTCCAGCCAAATTTAACATGATTTATGAGAATACGCTGTCATCTCAAAGAGGCAAAAATATTTTAGAACCCAAATGCATATTTTGTACATATACAAGAGGAAAACAAAACAACCCATCTTCTGAAAAGAATTTTTTGAGCAGACTGTGTAAGACCTCCCCTCTTTTTCCTACAAAACTGTCTTTTGTGAAATAAATAGAATGAATGATTTATTCATCAGTTTTTAGTTTAAGCCACCATCTTTTCATGTTGTATACTTTTTCCTGTAAAGTTAAAGAAGCTTTACATGATAACGTCCTAAATTTAACATGACAAAAGTAAAAATGAAGAGTTATAAAACTGCAAATACCAGAAAATTACAATACTCATTTTTTTCCCCACATATAACAGGATTTATAAAAGGTTTTAATATTGTTAGGCCTGACTGAAAATTTGAATTTCAACTTTTACATATTTACCTTTACCTGCAACAAATGCTGGCAAGCAAACAGCACGGTCTCGGACAATAAATAAATAAATAAATCTATAAAGTCAAATTGCAAGCCAAACACAATAAAAAAGTCTGTTCGTGTACATCCTTTTCTTTTTCTTTTTTTCTTTCTTTTTTTTTTTTTTTTCTTTCAGTTTTACAAACTAAATTACTTTTGCTGGATTTGTTCTGTGTCTTTGGAATCTTGTGATGCAAAGCAGGTGACAGGTACACAATGAACACTGAGCAGGTTTCAAATGTATTTCTGACACAGAGGGCATCTCTCATTGTTGACCTGACCCCCTCTCTTCCTCTAATGCTGTTTCAGCAGCTGACCTGTGTTCCCAGCCCCCACCATTTGGTTGATGCCTTTTGCAGACAGCCATGGAGGCCTTCTCAAGTTGAGGTTGGGAGGCCACATGAAAGCCTTCTGGTCTGAGGGCGCCATCCATGCTGAGTGTCCAGCTCAGTCGTTTGTGCTACTAAAAGCCCTGCTTTCTTCTTGTTGCTTTCAACGTATTGAACAGGGCTCCAAAAACAGCACGTTTCCTCCTGGCTGCTTCCTGCTAATAATCTGAAGACTGCCAAAGTAGCTTGAACCTCTCCCCTCTCCACACCCAATCCCTTGGTCACTAACCTTCCCAGTGCTGACAGCAATGACTCTCTGAAAAAGAATGACAAAATCCAAACCATCTTTCTGTACACATGGAATGGCTTGCCAGGAATTCAATCTGTGGCAAAAACCAGCCCTTCTGAGCCTACCGTTATTTTTAAGAGCCTTTTGATTATTGGGCATATTACGATTTTACACTCTGCAATGAGAAAAAAAAAAAAAAAAAAAGCTAGCAACAAATCTCCAAAAGTTTGTTCAATTTGCCCTCAGTTTCCCTAGTCCTTTCTCCCCTGCACACCCACACACATTTTATATCCTTATTACATCAGAGAATGCTGTCTCAATGATGTAGTACAGTATAGTACAGTACATCTGGTGGCTTAGGTAATAAATCACAAGGCTGTTTTCCTAAGCTTTTAAATAAAATTGTTTTATCATCTGCTTCTTCCTACTAACAACTCCATAGGTTGAAACAGCTTGCTTGGCTTTGCAAGCTTTCCCACTAGCTCACCAGGCCTGGCGCAAAAAAAAAAAATCACAGCTGTGCCATATGCTTGATGGCGTTAACAATGAGTCCCCAGTTACACGATGAAATTTCATTTTGCACTCCTTTAGTCTCCACTCCCCACATTCTGCAAGGATGACAGACAGTTTGGGAGACAAGCCCTGCCCCCTTGTCTGGCAACAGAGGTATTAGTGAACAATAAAAACCAACCTTCCTACTTGGGAACTCCCAACATCTTTTCAAAACATAGCTATAACAAACTCAAACCTTTAGCTTCATTTTCACCTTCCCCACCCCACTCCTGCCCCACATCAAGCCAGCCTTGTGAATTACAAGCACAACACTCATTCATGTAGATTTAACTACTCAGTTGGTGAAATTGTGCAATTGAGACATTTATAAATGTCTCTCATATAAATCATTTAATGTCTCTCATATAAATCATTTATAAATGTCTCTCTAATGTCCATTTGCTTAGATGGTAGAGTACTTTGGAATTTCAGGCCACTTCTCTCAATGGTGTGTTAAAACACTTTTTTTTTTTTTTTTTTAAATTTATTCAAACTCTCATTCTACTATTTCCTGCAATTTTGTCAGGTCAGCATGTTATTTGATTGCCTAAAATCCTATAGATGCTGCAAGCCAAGTAAGGGAAACACAGAGCAGCAGCTTCCGCTGAAGCCCAAGCAGTGTCAGCTGACAGCTGTGTAACCAAGAAATCTGCCATGAGTTATATGGATGTGTTTATACCCTACTGTACCTTCAGATTATCCTACAGAGGATAGTCTCCTTGCAGAGGAGTTAATGGCCCAGAATTTACAGAATAAAATCAATTAAATATATATATATATTTAGTTGTCATTATACCAATGTGTTTTGAAGTATAGGTTCAAGCACCAACTTGAAAAATGTCAGTGTGCTGAAGATAGATGGTATTAGCTCAAAGTTTCAAGGCATTTAATTTAGCAGTCACTACAGCATTTAAAATTAGCAGTGTTCCAATTTGTCGAGTTCTCTTCCCTCCATCATTTAACAATACTGATCAGTAACATATTAGGTAAATAATAAAGAAGTCCTCAATCTGGTGATTCATGTACATGCTAATTCCATTGCATATGAGATATACCAAACCACTAGGTACATACAATTAGCAAAGAGTAAAATATTACATTTATTTATTAATTTCTTACCAAAATAATCATACAGGTACATTTTTTTTTTCCTTTGTAATGCTAGGACCATATCTATCTTCCAGAATGGTGATACTCTCTTCAGTATCTCAGTTCAATATTCAGTTCAAGACATAGGTTCCTATTATGCTGAAAACAGATGTATAGGAAGCTCTGTGTTATATGGCAGATCTCACTTAAGTATCTAGTAGCAGAGAATTTGTAAGTCTTCAGAAGAAATTAGAATAGCCAACAGGTTCCTAAAGCTGCTTTAAGGCTTCGTGTAGAAGCAATCAGAGTTGCTTAAACAGAGTTCATATTCGGAAGATCATCTTCAAACTAGAGAGAACTGAGATCTAAAGCCACATTTTCAGAGACTGTAAAACTACACATTTCACCCATTGTGATTTCAGTGTTTGTACGTGGTCAGAAGTCTAGCTTAGGAAGACTAATGTACCACCTCTCACTGCAAAGTCTGGTGACAGGTCAACTAATCTCATTGCTAATATTGTAATATTGTAATATGCCAAGCCACTCAGTTTTGAGTCAGTTAAAAGCACATGAATCAAAGATAAGCAATCCCAGCTAAAACAACATTACATATGGAACCTAACATGTTCTCCTTCACAGTGAATATACACATAAAAATGTAAGAACAACTATACTATGGCAGACAAAATCCTGTTGTTCAGCTGGTAATCTAAAACAGTAACCACCAACAGCCATTTAGGGAAGAGTCAAGATAGGATAGACATCCTTGTCTGAACATATAACCCTAGCTGTGTAAGTTTCTGAGACCTCTTTTTTAAGCTCACGGTATAGCTAATTATTAGTATAGTGACCTTATTATATATGACCTTATTCATTATACATTTAATATTTCACAAATTTATGGTGATTATGTGAGAGAAACAGATTCAAAACTCTAGTAACACCAAAGGAATTTATGAAAGATTACTTATTTTTTACTAAAAGAAGGTAGCATTGAGTGGTAACGGTGATTTTGCTTGTAATCATCTCACATTAGAATTATGAGCTATTCATTAACAGAAAAGACACTGCTAAGAAAAAAATATAACTGATTTTTAAAAGGTCACCCTTAATACATGGCTGCATTAGTACTACCACAAAAACAAGAGAGGAATGAGTTCAAGACTTTGGAAGATATTTTGTTTTTGTTTTTTAAAACAGTAGCTAAGCAGCAGGCAAGGACTATTTATTCTTCCCCACTTTGCAAGACTCTTGATCATCTAATGCTAAATCTATGCCATCTAATTATCACTGTGCAGAAGGATGCAGTCTTTAACCCCAAAATACAGTCATGGCAATTTCTGCAGCTCTCCCTGTTAGCATGGTTTGTACTATAGTTAGAAGGTAGCCTGTAATAACTTACTGTTCATCTCTTTCTTTTATCTGAATATTAAATACATTAAAACAAGAGGAATATATTTGATTCTTCAGTTGAAAGCAATCCATTTCATTTGAACCTGAAACTATTACACATTGAAATATACTGTTTTCAGAAGCCCCGTCTATTCCTAAGTGTTGAGTGCTGGATCAAATCATCATGTCCCCATTATGTGATTAAATCAGCCCCTGACCATGCTGTTTCTAAGTTTGTCTCTGTTTTTGACTTCTGTGGCTCCAGAGTATCCCCCTTCACCCCCATTAAAGGCAAGCACAGATTAAGAGTTGGCTGCTTTGCCTTTTTATACATACCACTTGGATCATGAATAATGAGGGGCATTTTATGTAGGGGTGTTCCTAACAACAGGACCCTGTCCAACTGCCATGTGTCTGTTAACTGAATGTTAAAACAAGGTAGGTTAATGTTAGACAAGTGTCCTTGGAAAGTTATTAACACAAGAGACTGTTTATTGCTAAAACATTCTTAAGCAAAAATAGAAATATATTAAACACTGTGTCCTAGGTTTCCAATGCACATCTCCAAAGAGAGTGTTTTAATCATTTTGCACTGTCTTTGTTCTCAATAATAGCTGCTAACAGGTCCAATAACCTCTCGTTCTTTCATTCCAGCTTCAATAAGAACAGCAAATAAGAGCATTACAACACCAAAATAATGTTCCAAGGTTTTCCAAGTTTATGAGATTTCTCAAATTATCAGTATTTATAAGTCTATCAGTTTTAAAAGCAACTTAGTTCTAGCAACTAATTAAATTATTATCTGGAGCAGGCAAGAAAGTTTCCCAGGGAATGACTTGATCAAAATGCCAGTGAAGTACTGGTAAAATCATATCACTGCTTTCCACTATTGTGACAAAAGGAGGTGAAGGTGAGGATTAAAAAAAGTGTGTTGGGGAGTAATAACAATTAATTGGGACAAAAACAATTGAGACTAAACTTGCATTTCCTAATTTCCCCTTCTTACGGCTCTAGCTCACAAGTTCTTAAACTGAGTGGATGAAGCCAAGGTAAATACACTGAGCTGAACATGACATGCACATTATTTCACATAAAGTGAAATTTCTAATTATCATTTTTTATATTCCATATTATATCCCTGCATTAGGAAGCAATTAAGAAATTAATGTCATCTTGTGCTCACAAACACTGCTATTTTCAGTTCTACGTTTACAAATCTTATAAAAATTATGAGAAAAATGCGAGGAAAGCACACACAATTTTCTGAAGATTAAGGACTGCTCACCAGAGTTTATCATTATCCACAGACCTGACAGGCATGTCCTCCATGCCCTCCTCCAGATCACTGAGAGAGAGATCAAACAGAAAAGGTCCCAGCACAGATCCTGTTGAATACCCCTTTGTTACTGTCCTCCAGGCAGAGTCTGATATATGGCTATCCAGTGTTTCACTCACTCATCCACCCAAATTTAATTGTCCTAATATACAAGAGTATTGCAGTAGATGGTGCCCAAAGCTTTGCACTCTAGGAGATAAGAGAAAGTTGAAGCGCATCCATCTGAAAGCTCTAAATAAGTGCATATCATTACTGCCATTTAATTGTTTCTTCATTGGTCTTGTTCTTTCTCACTTTTAAAGAAGAAAGAGCTGTATGTATTTCCTTTGACCACAGAAAAGAACAGCTGAAATCACATTTTCACAGAATCACAGAATTGTAGGGGTTGGAAGGGACCTCGAGAGATCATCGGGTCCAACCTCCCTGTCAAAGCAGGTTTCCTAGAGCAGGTTGCACAGGTATGTGTCCGGATGGGCCTTGAATATCTCCAGAGAAGGAGACTCCACAACCTCCCTGGGCAGCCTGTTCCAGTGCTCCATTACCCTCACCGTGAAGAAGTTCTTTTGCATGTTGGCGCGGAACTTCCTGTGCTCCACCTTGTGGCCATTGCCCCTTGTCCTGTCCTCACAAACCACTGACAAGAGGTTGGCCAAATCCCTTTGTCTACCACGCCTCAGGTATTTATAAGCATTGATAAGATCCCCTTCTTTTCTCCAGGCTGAGCAGACCCAGGTCTCTCAGCCTTTCCTCATAGGGAAGGTGCTCCAGGCCCCGTAACATCTTTGTAGCCCTCCGCTGGACTCTTTCTAGGAGACCCCTGTGTTTTTTGTACCAGGGAGCCCAGAACTGGACACAGTACTGCAGGTGAGGCCTGACCAGGGCAGAGTAGAGGGGGAGGATCACCTCCCTTGACCTGATGGCCACACTCCTTTTAATGCACTCCAGGATCCCATTGGCCCTCTTGGCCACCAGGGCACACTGCTGGCTCATGGTCAACCTGTCATCAACCAGGACCCCCAGGTCCTTCTCCTCGGAGCTCCTCTCCAGCAGGTCATCCCCCAGCCTGTACTGATGCGGTTGTTCCTTTCCAGGTGCTGGACTCTACACTTGCTCCTAGTAAACCTCATTTAGTTTCTTCCTGACCATTTCTCCAGCCGGTCCAGGTCTTGCTGAATGCCAGCACAGACTTTTGATATGTCAGCCACTCCTCCCAGCTTTGTGTCTGTCGTGGTTTAACCTGGCCAGCAGCTAAACACCACGCAGCCATTCGCTCACCCTCCCCCCTCCCTCTCTGGGATGGGGGAGAGAAACGGAAAGTGAAGCCCATGAGTTGAGATAAAGACAGTTTAATAAGACAGGAAAATAATAATAACAATAACAACAACAACAACAATAATAATAATAACTACAACAATAATAATAATAACAATAATAATAATAATAACAATGATGATAATAGTACTACTACTAATAATGTGCACAAACAAGTGATGCACAATGCAATTGCTCACCACCCATTGACTGATGCCCAGCCTAACCCCGAGCAGTCCGCCCCCCCCCCCCCCCCCTCCGGCTAGCCACCCCTATATATTGTTCAGCATGACCCCAGATGGTATGGAATACCCCTTTGGCTAGCTTGGGTCACCTGTCCTGGGTCTGTCCCCTCCCAGCTCTTGCTGCACACCCAGCCTGCCCATTAGTAGGACAGAGCAAGAAGCTGAGATGTCCTTGGCTTAGTATAAGCACTGCTCTGCAACAATTAAAACATCAGCATGTTATCAGCACTCTTCTCATCCTAATCCAAAACATAGCATTCTACCAGCTACTAGGAAGAAAATTAACTCTGTTCTTACTGAAACCAGGACAGTGTCGCATCCCTGACAACACTTCTGTACCCCTTCCAAGAGGCCAGGCCCTTTTTCCACATTTCATAAACCTCCCTCTTCCTTTTGATCTTGTCAATGAGCTCCTTGCTCATCCATGCAGGTTTCCTGCCCCCCTTCCCTGATTTCCTGGTCTTAGGGATGCACCGATACTGAAATCACCTCTTGCAGTACTTTTCTGCACTGCATTTTATATAATGAAAATGATCTCGATTTATTATCTATCAAAGACATGCCTTAAATACTATTAAGTATGAACACATGAGCCAGCATAAAAACTTCTTGATCTACTAATGCAGCTAAATTCATTTTCCATGTGTAAAATCAAAATTATTTTCCAAAACAAGAGGCTACATTTGTATTCTGAAAAGGACCGTTGAGCTCAAGGTCAAACTTGGATTTAAAGAAAAAATAAATAAAATCAGGAATCAATTACATAGACTTCTTTTGCTTTCTGTGTGCACAGAAGTATAATGCTTTAGCAAGTTATTACACTGAGAAAATTCAGCTCTTTCATGAAAATTGAACTATTTTTTATATGTACTTATTACGGAGAAAAAGGTTAGTTTAGGCTTCATTCCAGCTTAATCCTTGCAATTGCTTTTAAACACCCAGCAACGTGAGTTTCAATTAGTATTAGATGTAGGAATGTTGTTTTTGTAATAGACACACCTGTTTGCCATGAAACAGATTGAAACTAAAACCTGTTTTACATATGCTACTAAATAATGATTTCATGATAATTTCATGCAGTCTTCATTCCTCTCTCTTTATCATTCTTTATTGATGAGATTTAAAAAAAAAAAAAAAAAAGTTTTTTTTTTGAAATTGAGATTTGTAACTACAAAAAAGAAAAAAAAAAAGACAACAAACAAACAAACAACAACAACAAAACAACTGTGTGCTCTAAGCTCATTCTGTATTGATATTTCAGTGGTATAGCATCTTCTTGCTCCAAGAGGCTGCCTGATGGAAAATGTCTGGATGGTTTCCAGAGCTTCAAAATTGAGTCAAGTAAGCTTTAGTGTATAATTTTATCACCTTGACACCAGTTTAAAATGCCATTGAAATAATGCAAAAAGCATATCAGATAAAACTTCATGAATATCCAGAACTCCTGTTGAAATTTAAAAATAAAAATAGTAAAGGAAAAAGTTCTAATGTCTTTAAACAGAATAAAATCTGCTCAGCAGTTTCCAACATTACAAAACCAAATTTTGGTCAACTATTAGACATCTTCCTTTTTACTGAACACCTGAAATTTTAAACATTATCCTTAAAACAAAATCTTTCCCGATGCCACCAATTCTATCAACACAAATTGATTTTAGAAATTATACCAGGTCACTTCTCTTTTAAACCAGGTAAAACCTGCAGGAAGTTTCTTAAAGACTAATTTATTCAATATTTACTAGTGTTTTGTTTTGTTTTGTTTTCCCTCCTGTCCTGGTTTCAGTTAGCACAGAATTAATTTTCTTCCTAGTAGCTGGTGGAATGCTGTGTTTTGGCTTAGAATGAGAAGAGTGCTGATAACACCCCGATGCTTTAATTGTTGCAGAGCAGTGCTTATACTAAGCCAAGGACATCTCAGCCTTTGCTCTGTCCTGCCAACGGGCAGGCTGGGGGGTGCAGTAAGAGCTGGGAGGGGACAGACCCAGGACAGGTGACCCAAACTAGCCAAAGGGGTATTCCATACCATCTGACGTCATGCTAAACAATATATAGGGGTGGCTAGCCGGGGGGAGGGGGCCGGACTGCTCGGGGTTAGGCTGGGCATCGGTCAGCGGGTGGTGAGCAATTGCATTGTGCATCACTTGTTTGTACATACTATTATTATTTTCGTATTATCCCCATTGTATCATCATTATTATTATTGTTATTATTATTTTTTTTTTTTTTTTTTTTTTTTTTTCCTGTCTTATTAAACTGTCTTTATCTCAACTCACGGGCTTCACTTTCCATTTCTCTCCCCCGTCCCAGAGAGGGAGGGGGGAGGGTGAGCGAACGGCTGCGTGGTGTTTAGCTGCCGGTCGGGTTAAACCACGACAGTCTTTTTGGCGCCCAACGTGGGGCCCGAAAGGTTGAGATAACGGCAGATCTGATCAGAGTGTGTTAAACTAAAATTGGTGTAAGGATTAGACCTGCTTAATAGTCACTTGTCATGATGCTGATTGCTTTAATCACAACTCTGCTGCGCCTGTTTTCCAAATTGAGTATTATAGTACATTATTTTCCGTATTTGCTCTCTGTAGTGTTGTTTCTCCTCTCCGGGCCCTGGTTTCAGACCATTATGGTACTAAGTGTTATAGCAATGGCTTATGAGACGATAAGATATCTGGTCATGACTCTAACTTGGTATTTATACTCAGTAACATCGTGGACTCTGTACTTTGGAAACAGCATCTTGGGAACTATTAGCAATTATACCTATTGTTTTTCTCCATTAGAGAGTCAATCTGTGGAGGGGAAAGGGGAGGATATTTTTCCTTACTTGCTTACTCTCCCTTTCTCCTTCACCACCCCTGTATCCTCCTGGGTCACTCTGCCTTCCTCCTTCACCACCCTCTTATCCCCTGAGCTTGTCACAATAGCTCTCCAAGATATTGAATATTTCTGGAATACTCAGAATACCATAGTCTTGTTGTTCTGCCTCATGAATGCACTTCAGATTCTGCTTAAAGTTAAACAACTACTTATGAAGCTCATCCGGAGATCTGCCCGGAGGCAGTATAGTTGTGGGTGGCAGGGAGTATGGGTGGATATGGGCAGGCATCTAGAGCAGTTGGCACCCCCAGTGTGTTGGAAATTCACCCCTGAACAATGGCAAAATCCTCAAAAACTGGCAGAATGCTTGAAAAAAAGGTGTAATGATTCTGGCAGTTCCAAAGTAACACAAATCATTGTAACGTGCTGGGGCCTGGCTCATGCCTATCGAGCTGCCATTGATACTGCTGTCAACTTAGTGACAGACCCTGCGGCCACTCCAAACCCTGTGACAGATCCAACGGCCACTGTGACCCCTACGGTGGATTCTGCAGCCGCTCCAGTCCCAGCTCCTGCAGCCGCTCCAGTCCCAGCTCCTGCAGCCGCTCCAGTCCCAGCTCCTGCAGCCGCTCCAGCTCCAGCTCCTGCAGCCGCTCCAGTCCCAGCTCCTGCAGCCGCTCCAGTCCCAGCTCCTGCAGCCGCTCCAGTCCCAGCTCCTGCAGCTGCTCCAGTCCCAGTTCCTGCAGTCGCTCCAGTTCCAGCTCCGGCCGCTACTCCAGTCCCAGTTCCTGCAACTGCTCCAGCTCCAGCTCCTGAAGCCGCTCCAGCTCCAGCTCCTGCAGCTGCTCCAGTCCCAGTTCCTGCAGTCGCTCCAGTTCCAGCTCCGGCCGCTACTCCAGTCCCAGTTCCTGCAACTGCTCCAGTCCCAGCTTCTGAAGCCGCTCCAGCTCCAGCTCCTGAAGCCGCTCCAGCTCCAGCTCCTACTGCTGCTCCAGTCCCAGCTCCTGCAACTGCTCCAGCTCCAGCTCCAGCTCCTGTAGCCGCTACAGCTCCGGTTCCTGCAACTGCTCCAGCTCCTGTAGCCGCTCCAGCTCCTGTGGCCGTGTCAGAGAAACGAGCTGTAGCAGTGCAAGTTGACCCTGCAGAGGGCATTCCAACCCCTGTGGCAGACCCTGTAACAAAGTCAGAGAAACGAGCAGTAGCAGTGCAAGCTGCCCCTGTAGAGAAGGTGAAAATATGGTACAGAAATTCAAGTCGTTTAGAACGCAGAGAGTCTTCTGCCAATCCAGGTAAGGCTTCTGCCAAAACTAAGTATAGAGATGACGAAGATGATGACGACGCTGGGCCGTCAAGGATTCAGGAGGAGGAAGATGAGGATGCCGAAAGAGCAACAGTAACTACCCGAAGCCTAAACGAGCGCGAGCTACGAGATGTGCGAAAAGATTTTGGTCGCTGTATAGGTGAGCAGCTTGTCACCTGGCTGCTCCGGTGCTGGGACTCTGGAGCCAATTGTGTGGAATTAGACGGCAGGGAAGCCAAGCGGCTGGGATCCCTTGCTCGAGACGCCGGCATTGACAAAGCAATTGCAGATGGAGCACGACCCACCAGCCTCTGGAGGCGTCTCCTCTCAGCTGTGAGGGAAAGGTATCCCTTCAAGGAAGATATTTTATGTCTACCAGGCAAGTGGACCACTATGGAGAAGGGAATCCAGTACCTGAGGGAATTAGCCGTACGGGAAGTGATTTATGAGGATCCAGACCTCAATCAAACATCCACAGATCCAGATGAAGTCAAGTGTACACGACCCATGTGGCGGAAGTTTGTACGGAGTGCACCATCATCATATGCCAGCTCATTGGCAATAATGGCCTGGAAAGAGGATGAGGAACCCACAGTGGGTGAAGCGGCTAAACAACTCCGGCAGTACGAAGAAAGTCTCTCCTCTTCCTTACAGGCCTGCGTCTCAGCTGTGGAGAAACTTTCTGAAAAGGTTCACCAACTTGAAGAGAATCTATTGTCCTCCCCACCTGAACCAACCAGTGCCCACCGACCAAAGGAGAACACTTGGGAGAAACTTTCTGAAAAGGTTCACCAACTTGAAGAGAGATTATTCTCCTTCGCACCTGTACAAAGCAGTGTCTCAGCTGTCAGGGGTAGGCGTTCACCCACACAAGGAAGACGATATGGTGGGTACTCACCCCGTGCCACCCTGTGGTTTTACTTACGAGACCATGGAGAGGACATGAGAAAGTGGGATGGAAAATCTACCGCGACCCTAGAGGCACGGGTACGTGAGTTGCAAAAGAAAACAATCAGGAAAAAGGGATTCTCCGAAAAGTTTGCTGCTCCAACTTCCAGCAGACAGTCCTTCAAACACAGAAACGAGGAAGATTCTGACCAGGATTAGGGGGGCCCTGCCTCCAGCCAGGGGGAGGAAAGGGACAATCGAGTTTATTGGACTGTGTGGATTCGATGGCCTGGCACATCACGCGCACAGAAGTATAAGGCTTTAGTAGACACCGGTGCACAATGTACTATAATGCCATCGAGCTATAAAGGACCAGAGCCCATCTATATTTGTGGAGTGACAGGGGGATCTCAGCAGTTGACTGTATTGGAGGCTGAAGTGAGTCTGACTGGGAATGAGTGGGAAAAGCACCGCATTGTGACTGGTCCGGATGCTCCATGTATCCTTGGCATAGACTATCTTAGAAGAGGATACTGCAAGGACCCAAAAGGGTTCCGGTGGGCTTTTGGTATTGCTGCCTTAGAGACAGAGGGCATTAAACAATTATCTACCTTGCCTGGTCTCTCAGAGGACCCCTCTGTTGTGGGGTTGCTGAGGGTCGAAGAACAGCAAGTGCCAATTGCTACCACAACTGTGCACCGGCGGCAATATCGCACCAACCGAGACTCCCTGATTCCCATCCATAAGCTAATTCGTCAATTGGAGAGCCAAGGAGTGATCAGCAAGACTCATTCACCTTTCAATAGTCCCATATGGCCAGTGCGAAAGTCTAATGGCGAGTGGAGACTAACAGTGGACTATCGTGGCCTGAACGAAGTGACGCCACCACTGAGTGCTGCAGTGCCGGACATGCTGGAACTTCAGTACGAACTTGAATCGAAGGCAGCCAAGTGGTACGCCACAATTGATATCGCTAATGCATTTTTCTCCATCCCTCTAGCAGCAGAGTGCAGGCCACAATTTGCCTTCACTTGGAGGGGAGTCCAATATACTTGGAATAGGCTGCCCCAGGGGTGGAAACACAGCCCTACCATTTGCCATGGGCTGATCCAGTCTGCACTAGAGCAGGGGGAAGCTCCTGAACACCTGCAGTACATCGATGACATTATTGTGTGGGGTGACACAGCAGAGGAAGTTTTCGAGAAAGGGAAGAAAATAGTCCAAATCCTTCTGAAAGCCGGTTTTGCCATAAAACAAAATAAAGTCAAAGGACCTGCACGGGAGATCCAGTTTTTAGGAATAAAATGGCAAGATGGACGTCGTCAAATCCCAATGGATGTGATCAACAAAATAACAGCTATGTCTCCACCAACTAACAAAAAAGAAACACAGACTTTCCTAGGTGTTGTGGGGTTTTGGAGAATGCACATCCCAAATTACAGTCTGATTGTAAACCCACTCTACCAAGTAACTCGCAAGAAGAATGAGTTTGAATGGGGCCCTGAACAACGACAAGCCTTTGAACAAATCAAGCAGGAAATAGTCCATGCAGTAGCCCTTGGGCCAGTTCGAACAGGACCAGATGTAAAGAATGTGCTCTACACTGCAGCCGGGGAGAACGGCCCCACCTGGAGCCTCTGGCAGAAAGAACCTGGGGAAACTCGAGGTCGGCCTCTGGGGTTTTGGAGTCGGGGATACAGAGGATCTGAGGCCCGCTATACTCCAACTGAAAAGGAGATATTGGCAGCATATGAAGGAGTTCGATCTGCTTCGGAGGTGGTCGGTACTGAAGCGCAGCTCCTCCTAGCACCCCGATTACCGGTACTAGGCTGGATGTTCAAGGGAAGGGTCCCCTCTACGCATCATGCAACTGATGCTACATGGAGCAAGTGGGTTGCACTGATTACTCAGCGGGCTCGAATAGGAAACCCCAGTCGCCCAGGAATATTGGAAGTGATCATGGACTGGCCAGAAGGCAAATACTTTGGGATATCATCAGAGGAGGAGGTGGGTCGTGCTGAAGAAGCCCCACTGTACAACCAGTTGCCAGAGAATGAAAAGAAATATGCCCTGTTCACTGATGGGTCCTGTCGTATTGTGGGGAAGCATCGGAGATGGAAGGCTGCTGTATGGAGTCCTACGCGACGAGTTGCAGAAGCTGCTGAGGGAGAAGGTGAATCGAGTCAGTTTGCAGAAGTGAAAGCCATTCAGCTGGCTTTAGACATTGCTGAACGAGAAAAATGGCCAGTTCTCTATCTCTACACCGATTCATGGATGGTAGCAAATGCCCTGTGGGGATGGTTACAGCAATGGAAGCAAAACAACTGGCAGCGTAGGGGCAAACCTATCTGGGCTGCTGCATTGTGGCAAGATATTGCTGCTCGGGTAGAGAACCTGGCTGTGAAAGTACGCCACGTAGATGCTCATGTGCCCAAGAATCGGGCTACTGAAGAACATCAAAACAACCAGCAGGTGGATCAGGCTGCTAAGATTGAAGTAGCTCAGGTGGACCTGGATTGGCAGCATAAAGGTGAATTATTTATAGCCCGATGGGCCCATGACACCTCAGGCCATCAAGGTAGAGATGCAACATACAGATGGGCTCGTGATCGAGGGGTGGACTTGACCATGGACGCTATAGCACAGGTTATTCATGACTGTGAAACATGTGCTGCAATCAAGCAAGCCAAACGGTCAAAGCCTCTTTGGTATGGAGGACGATGGCTGAAATATAAATATGGAGAGGCCTGGCAGATTGATTACATCACACTCCCTCAAACTCGCAATGGCAAGCGCCACGTACTTACAATGGTGGAAGCAACCACCGGATGGCTGGAAACATATCCTGTGCCTCATGCTACCGCCCGGAACACCATCCTGGGCCTTGAAAAGCAAGTCCTATGGCGACATGGCACCCCAGAAAGAATAGAATCAGATAATGGGACTCACTTCCGAAACAACCTTATAGACACTTGGGCCAAAGAACATGGTATTGAATGGGTGTATCACATCCCCTATCATGCACCAGCCTCCGGGAAAGTTGAACGATACAATGGCCTGTTAAAGACTACCTTGAAAGCAATGGGCGCTGGGACGTTCAAAAACTGGGATACGCATTTGGCAAAGGCCACCTGGTTAGTCAATACTAGGGGATCTACCAACCGAGCTGGACCTGCCCAATCAAACCTGTTACGTACTGTAGATGGGGATAAAGTTCCTGTAGTGCATGTAAAAAATATGCTGGGTAAAACAGTCTGGGCTACTCCTGCCTCAGGAAAAGGCAAACCTATTCGTGGAATTGTTTTCGCTCAGGGACCTGGATATACTTGGTGGGTGATGCAAAAGAACGGAGAGGTCCGGTGTGTACCTCAAGGAGATTTAATACTGGGTGAGAATAGCCCATGAACTGAATTGCACCATGTTAAATAGTATATTATACTGTATGTTATCACTACCATGATTACTATAGGTGACTAATTAGAATGTATGGAAAAGAGTGTAACCTGAGCATGACATAAATGGTATGGAATAAGGGGTGGATAGATGTCCTGGTTTCAGTTAGCACAGAATTAATTTTCTTCCTAGTAGCTGGTGGAATGCTGTGTTTTGGCTTAGAATGAGAAGAGTGCTGATAACACCCCGATGCTTTAATTGTTGCAGAGCAGTGCTTATACTAAGCCAAGGACATCTCAGCCTTTGCTCTGTCCTGCCAACGGGCAGGCTGGGGGGTGCAGTAAGAGCTGGGAGGGGACAGACCCAGGACAGGTGACCCAAACTAGCCAAAGGGGTATTCCATACCATCTGACGTCATGCTAAACAATATATAGGGGTGGCTAGCCGGGGGGAGGGGGCCGGACTGCTCGGGGTTAGGCTGGGCATCGGTCAGCGGGTGGTGAGCAATTGCATTGTGCATCACTTGTTTGTACATACTATTATTATTTTCGTATTATCCCCATTGTATCATCATTATTATTATTGTTATTATTATTTTTGTTTTTTTTTTTTTTTTTTTTTTCCTGTCTTATTAAACTGTCTTTATCTCAACTCACGGGCTTCACTTTCCATTTCTCTCCCCCGTCCCAGAGAGGGAGGGGGGAGGGTGAGCGAACGGCTGCGTGGTGTTTAGCTGCCGGTCGGGTTAAACCACGACACCTCCTCTTATTAATACAATAATTCATGCTTATGCAGCACTGTTCTTCCTGAAGTGTTCCAAAAACTGTTAGGGATGATTGTGTCGTTTTGTCCAGTAGTGTCTCTTTTACCAAATACGAAGTAGTGTAGGGAAATTTTCCTCTGGTCGGTGATTTATAAATAAATGTTTTAATTATCTCAAACTTTTTTTGCTAGTTACTGTTTTTGCTGGGATATCTTTAATGTAATTGAACTGTTATATGACCAAACTGAGATATTGTTCTTTGAATAAGAAATTTACAATGATAAAAAAGACTCAAACTGAAAAATTCAGAGGAGACTGAGCTTCAATGAACCATGTTTATTGTGTGGACTTGCCAAAAACAGACCAAGAAATTTTGTGACATACTTCAATTTCTCCTCTGACTGACTTGATATGTTATTCTACAAGACTGACAGACTCCAGCTCATTACAGGGAATAAATTTGGGCTAGAGAGAATGCAGCATTGAACTTTGAACTTACTGAAGATGAAATATTTCCCTAAAATAATTTTAGTTTTCTAAAGTACTGGCTTTAACCAAACTAAAGTGTGTTGTCCTCTGTTTTAAAACACAGAAGCAAGTGCAAGAAATATACCTAAGTATACCTAATCCAAACAATATAAAGAGTGAAACCATAGCTCATGAGGCTGGTTACTGTACTACATCCTTTATTTCCCACAGTGCTTTTTCACTTTGGACAAACCATAGTCTGTGGGATCACAGTATAAGAAATATAATAAATTTGATGAACAGACATCAAATTACATCTGTAATGATGAACAGACATCATTAAATTTGGCTATATGTTACCAAGTTCAGCAAAAGCAGACAATGAGTAAAATCAATCTAAAATATTTTGCTGCAGTACATACCCTGAACTGAGACATTCCACTTCTAACATTCAAAGAATGTTAAAAGAATGATCCTGTATGATTAGCAGCTGTGAGAACCTAAGGCAAGACATATGACAATGTCTCTCCCAATGTCATCATAGAATATTGATTACATATTATTTATAATATTATTTATAATATTTTATTGATGTATATAACTGGTCTCACTGGAGACTTAAAAAAAAAAAACAAAAACATAACAAAACAAAACACTTACTTCAAAAGAATATTCTAGACTAATCTTTCTCATAATTGGTTGTTCTTCAGAACAGTGTAAAGCAAATATTTTCCTCAAGCTTCTATTTGTTAAAAAGAAGGAAAATAACAACAACAAACACTTCAATTTATAGCCAAACATTTTTCTTTTTTTCTTTTTTTTTTTCTTTTGTGAAGAACTAAAACTTCACCTTTTTATATTAATCAAATTCTTACAAAATAAAAGGCCATTTTTTCTACACAACCTGAGTGATTTTAATGTAAAAAAGAAGGAATTCAGCCTAATGAATACATGTAACTTTTTCTTCAACATTTTTAGGAAATTTCTGAATCTTGTCTAGTGACAAGATAATATGGTTTCAAGTCTACTGAAGAAGTAAGAAACATGAACAATACTTGTCAAAATATATGATATATTTCATATGGTATATAATCCTTATCATATATAACTTGCAAAATGGATAATACTAGACTTAAGAGTGTGTCTCTCTTCCATACTTGTGTTCCCATTCTTGATCTCAGCAATGACATTTGCCATCTTTTTTTCACTTTTGTAGGAAAAAATATCACAAGAAGATTCAATATTTCTCAAAGGAAGGTCACTACTTGACAAAATAAAGACTGACAAACATCTAGATATAAGGGAAAGAAAGCCTTAGAAATTGACAGGTAAGAAACACTGTGCTCTCTTCCTATAAGCATACACATGGGCTTCTCTCTTCAGCCTTTTAACCACTATTCAAGGAAAGTGAGGAGTGAAAAGCCTCACAGCTTTTCACTGTGGATTTTTTTTTATCTCTCCCACCATTTTTTCTCTTTTTTTTTTTTTTTTATATCTCATTATACATATAGTATTCATCACCAGTTGAACAAATTGCCAGTTGAACAAATAACCACAAAGATTTCTTCATAGCCTGTTCTTTAGAAAATTTGGGCAGATGCTGGTACCATAAAACAAAGCAACACAGTGTCAGGCAGTGAAGTTCTACATCTGTGCAAAGTCACATCTCTCTGCTAAATTAAACTTTTTTTTTTTTTTTTTCCCAAAAAATTCTTTTGAGGTGGTCTAGACTTTGCAAACAAACAACTTACTGTGCTTTCCCTTTTGAGACTGTGGGTGATGTAAAAGATGGAAAAAAAAAAAAAAAAAAAAAAAAAGCTTGCACTGCTTCTCTAAGCTTATTTCCTCTTTTTTTTTTTTTTTTTTTTTTTTTTTTTTTTTTTTAATGCAAACCCTAACATTCTGTTTTCACTCAAAATAGGTACTACAAATAACAAGGTAAAATGAGTATTGCCAAAGCATGGCATTATATTTTTAGTTAGGACAGTTTAATTTTACAAATTTTTAACTTTATAAGAAAATTAAAATACATAGATCCTTTAATTTGCATGCATGTACATGCATATATATTTGAATGTTTAATATATGAAATTGCTATACATTTCTATAAACTCTACCATTTCCATAGAGTCTTTTCTACAGCTGTCCTAAGTTATCCTAATGGTACTATCAAATTGTCATTATATTATCTGACGGTTATAAGCCTAGAGGTTGCTCACTTACATTAGACACAACTTGTAAATTTAAAGTGTGTCACAAATATGACTCTTTATTCTGCACTGACTCAGTGAACTTATTTTATAAAATATGTTAAATTTTAGTACAGTCAAAATTGAAAAAAAAAAAAGTTCAAAATTTCTGTTGTGAATTGTCATCTAAGAGCCATCTGTATTTTCAAATCTACATCACAGTTGTACTCTTATGGATAGCATACTTCAATGAAATACTACAATATAAAAAAGCAATCAATGTAGTGACCAGCATCATATTCAGTAATAGATTACTAATTTTCACCCTGTAACTACTAGCATGAAATATACAATGTTACCCTGAAAGTGATTCTACTAAAAGTTTGGAGTATTATTTCTATTATTGGAAAGAGATATTCATTTTGCAGAGAAGGATTTGCCTTTTAAAATACAAGGAGTTTATGAGCTGATGGATGACTGCAACTGTAATTAAAATTTCAGAATCCATAAGGTATCCTGCATCACACAAAATGTGTGGCATTTTAAGAGGACTGAATTTACGGTTCAATCCTACATAAAGTATTGTGCTTATTCCTTGAAGAAATATGGAGAATTTCGGGATATTTGTAAGATTTTAGAACATATAGAACTGAATGGCCAACTCCTGATGAACTTAAAGTTTTACTTTAGTTATTGTCTTATTGGCAATGGAAAAACAAACAAACAAACAAGAAAAAATGGGGAAGGGGGGGGGAGGGGGGGGAGGGGGAAAGGAGAGTAATTTTTCTCACCATGACTTATTTCTTAAGAGCCAAGCATTTTCTCTGTGCCATTTGTATACTGTGTATGGTCAGCCACAGCAGTTAAGAGCCCACAACCTGCCATTCACACAACTATCTCCACAACCACAGTTACCACTACATATGAATATTCACCAACAATCCTCACTTACACATTCTCAAAAATACCAATGCAAACCCTATTGGTCAGTTTTTAAAATGGCTCAGCTGCGAAGTTAATGTCAGTTATGATTCAGCCCTAATTTTGCCTGTCAACAGTCTTGTTCAGCTTCCCAGATATTCCAGTTTGTTGCCAAGACCATTTTGTAAATGAAATCTCTCTTTTGAAAATCACCATATGAATATGTCAACAGGTCATGAAATATTTTCATTACAAACCTTAAAGAAAATCTAAGCTCTAAAGCAACAGCTAGAAAAATGTCTATTTCATTAGGCATGAGTGTGAAATCTTGCTGGAAAACATTTACTTTGGCAACTCCCTGTTCTGTTGGTGGCCCAAAAGTATCCTGACTAGACTATCCTGGTGGGAGGCAGCACCAACCTTGGTGAGGAAGCTGTAGCAGATGAGCTAATCATTACAAGGATCACCACAGAGCATGATTTTTCACTATTCAAACACCTAAGCAGCTGCAATGTCTGACAGAAAGAGGAATTCAGATGTTACTTCAAAGCAAAAAGTTGAAAACTTGTATTCAGGTATTAACATATTTATCCAAGGAACAAAAAGAATCTTTTTTTTTTTTTTTTTTTTCTCCTGATGTTAATAGTGGGAATATATGTTAGGTCATTTATTGGGGTCAAGGTTCTTTCACCTTTCAGCCTCATCATAACCTTTTGAAGTTCTGCATTCATTTTACCTAAGATCCTTCAGTTATCAGTTAGGCCTAGTTTGCATCTATTTGTAATCTCTCTACATCTCCTACAGTGGACAAAAGCTGTGGTTTTAAGGCTGAAAAACATGTTCAAGTCAATTATTTGAGTAGAATCATAGAATGAAAAACATATTCAAGTCAATTATTTGAGTAAAGTAAACAAAGAGACTTTTTCCCAAATAGGTAGGACCTACTATATGAGCGTAGGACCGATCATGTGCATTTGCACAGGTGCAAGGAAAGGAATCAGCTATATGCCCTAGCCCATGAAATAGAAGAAGAAAGGCTTTCAAAGTCACACTACTGGCTTTGAACACTTTCCACAGAGAAAATTTTCTCACTGTCATCATCATCTCACCTGCTCAAAACTCAAAAAACTCATGCATAGAAAAAAAGTGAAGTCTGCTGGTTAAGAGGCCTCTCTAGAGCTGTACAAAAGGAAGACACCTACAGAATCATGTCATAACTGTGCCCATCCAAGGAGCACTTCACCTCCCTGAAATTCAGAGGATTTTAATACTAAAACTGAGTTTTAAGATTTGTGAATTTAATATCCTTTAATGTCATGCATGACCGCATTTGAGATAGACTTTTTCTTAGATAAATGCAATAAATTCCAAAAATATTATTTGTCCAAAGAAGAAATCTTTAACAATGAAGTGCACGCAGCTGAGTGTCAAGACACTTAAGTTCTGCCAGAGATTTTCTGTACACTCCATCCCCACCAAAAAGAAACATTTGTATTTTTTGTGAACTTCATGTTAATGTGATGTCTCTGAAGTATCCAAATTCTTCAAATACACTATGAATTACAAAAGCCTACCACATGCTTCCTTTAGAAAATCAATCAATCAATCAATCAATCAATCAATCACAAAAAATAATAGTGAAAAGTTCTTTGTTTTAGCTCTTTGTGAGTGTTTTTACTGAAAAACCATTGTAAGAAGCTCTTTGCAAAGAAGCCCATATATGTAGATCAAAATTTTAAAAAACATGATTTGAGAGATTTTTTTTGAGTTTTGGCAAGGTTTGTTTATATCAAATAAATCAAATGCATTACTAAACAAAACAATCTGGCAAAGTGTGAAATACGATTCCTTTCACTCTCTGTAGCAAATCACTATGCTACCAAAAGGATTAAATCATTTTACATTGAAATTGAGAAATAAAAGACAGCTTTCCTTCTTCTTTGAGATGAGCCTGGAGAGTTTCTTCCACATGCAAATGTGAAATTACATAACTGCTGGCCATGGTATGTAAACTACCATTATAAACAACTGTTGTGCCAGTGGATTGGCAGATTGCCATTGTAACGCCCATCTACAGGAAAGGCTCCAGAGTGAATCCTGCAGACTACAAAGTAAGCCTCACTGCTGCCATCACTGAGAACATGATGATAATCTCTCTTTCAAAGAGAAAGAAAGAAAAATGAAAAAAAAATAAATAAAGAAAATGAAGAAAGAAGAAAAAAGAGAGAAAGAAATGATTACTCAACACATAGAGGGATCAATAGTTTTGCTGAGAAAGCATCAGTGCATCCTCTGTAAAGGGAAATCTTGCCCCATTAACTTTTTGAAAATGCACAAAGGTACATTTGGCAAGGCTTCACATGAAAAGTTGTAAGGAAATTCTATTGTTGTGGGATTGGAGAAAACACCCTTTTAGCAACAGGGAGCCAGTTAAAGCAGAGGAAACAAAAGAAAGGGCTTAGATGCCATTTTCAGCGTGAAAAAATGTCAAAAGCAGGGTACATTTCTCATGGGTAGGTGCTGTGATCAGCTTTATTTCACCTCTTTTTCCATTAATCAGAGAGGAGAGGTGGCTGTGAAACCTTCAGGCTTGCATCTGACCTTCCTTTTCATGGAACTGTAAGGAACTCTAGGAGGGTCTCAGAGATGTGGTTGCAACTGCAACTTGCAGTTTTAACTCAGGAGTGAGATCTCAGTGTCAGCTTTGGCAGGTCTCTGAAATCATCAGTTTAGTGCACAGGCATCTGAGAAGCTAAGAAAACAGAAAGGTCACTGAGACAGAAGACATCATATTGTTGTAACAAACACTCATGCTCCCACATCTGTATGTCATTCCAGTGTTTGCATCTCACGTGGAAAGTAGACTGTAGCTTATCAGATGCTATGGTGTTAAGTAGAAGTACTTACTCCAAGTAAGGACCACTTGGTGTAAGTAGAAGGAGATCAGGTTAAAGCATATTGATCCACATCCACTGCCATGGAAAATCTGTAAGCAGCTCCTGAAGAGAAGGAAGCAGAGATGTCGTCTCTCACTTTGGAGGAGAAAAAGGTGATAGGACTAAAGGCAATCTCCTGAAAAGATATTTGGTTTTGCCTTTGCTAGAGGTAGAATACTGTTAGTGGATGGAGCTGGTATTAGTCTAACCCTGCTGAGCATTTAGTCTCTTGTATGTTTTTTCTAAGTCAATATAGACTGTAAGGAGGATACTAACTCTACTGACTATGCTTCTTACACACTAGCTCCCAGACCAAATGCACTCAACAGAGTTATTTCAAGACACAAACAGTTAGGCTGAAAGTGTAAGGGAATTCTAAGACTCCTCCCTGAAAGGCAATTTCTTCCTGAAATTTTTTCTGTTATTCCTAAACACATAGTATTCAATAATGAAGTACTTTTTCCCTGTAATGAATACCTTTTTCCACAGCAACAATTACTCAGTTTAATTCACTTATTTACATTTCTTGTGCAGTGTGGGAGAATTCCAAAATCTTTGTGCTAGATATAGAGAAATTTATATTTATAAGTACTTTGTGCCTGAGTGTCATCACGAGGCACTTGCAGGACAAGAATCACAGAATCACAGAATTTCTAGGTTGGAAGAGACCTCAAGATCATCGAGTCCAACCTCTGACCTAACGCTAGCAGTCCCCACTAAACCATATCCCTAAGCTCTACATCTAAACATCTTTTGAAGACTTCCAGGGAAGGTGACTCCACCACTTCCCTGGGCAGCCTGTTCCAATGCCTCACAACCCTTTCAGTAAAGAAGTTCTTCCTAACATCTAACCTAAAACTCCCCTCGCTCAACTTTAGCCCATTCCCCCTCGTCCTGTCACCAGGCACGTGGGAGAACAGACCAACCCCCACCTCGCTACGGCCTCCCTTGAGGTACCTATAGAGAGCGATAAGGTCGCCCCTGAGCCTCCTCTTCTCCAGGCTGAACAAGCCCAGCTCCCTCAGCCGCTCCTCGTAGGACTTGTTCTCCAGGCCCCTCACCAGCTTCGTCGCCCTTCTCTGCACCCACTCAAGCACCTCGATGTCCTTCTTGTAGCAAGGGGCCCAAAACTGAACACAGTACTCGAGGTGTGGCCTCACCAGAGCTGAGTACAGGGGGACGATCACCTCCCTAGCCCTGCTGGTCACACTGTTTCTGATACAAGCCAGGATGCCGTTGGCCTTCTTGGCCACCTGAGCACACTGCTGGTTCATATTCAGCCGACTATCAACCAATACTCCCCGGTCCTTCTCTGCCTGTCAGCTCTCCAACCACTCATCTCCCAGCCTGTAGCTCTGCTTGGGGTTATTGCGCCCCAGGTGCAGGACCTGGCACTTGGCCTTGTTGAACTTCATGCAGTTGACCTCAGCCCATCGGTGCAGCCTATCCAGATCCTCCTGCAGAGCTTTCCTACCCTCAAGCAGATCAACACAGTCACCATGGGTTTATGAAAGGCAGATCCTGCTTGACGAACCTGATCTCCTTCTATGACAAAGTGACGTGCTTAGTGGATGAGGAAAAGGCTGTGGATGTGGTCTACCTTGACTTCAGTAAGGCTTTTGACACCATTTCCCACAGCATTCTCCTCAAGAAACTGGATGCTCTTGGCTTGGACTGGCGTACACTTCATTGGATTAGAAACTGGCTGGGTAGCCAAGCCCCAAGACTCGTGGTGAACTGAGTTAAATCCAGTTGGAGGCCAGTGACTAGTGGAGTCCCCCGGGGCTCAGTACTGGAGCCAGTTCTCTGTAATATCTTTATCGATGATCTGGATAAGGGGATCGAGTGCATCCTCAATAAGTTTGCAGACAACACCAAGTTAGGTGTGTGTGTCGATCTGCTGGAGGGCAGGAAGGCTCTTCAAGAGGATCTGGATAGGCTGGGCTGATGGGCTGATGCCAACTGTATGAGGTTTAACAAGGCCAGCCAAGTTGCACCTGGGGCGCAACAACCCCAAGCAGCACTACAGGCTGGGAGATGACTTGTTAGAAAGCTGCCTGGCAGAGAAGGACCTGGGAGTATTGGTCGATAGTCGGCTGAATTCAAGCGAGCAGTGTGCTCAGGCGGCCAAGAAGGCCAACAGTATCCTGGCATCCTGGCTTGCATAAGAAACAGTGTGGCCAGCAGGTCTAGGGAAGTGATTGTCCCCCTTAACTCGGCTCTGGTGAGGCCGCATCTCGACTAATGTGTTCAGTTTTGGGCCCCTCCCTACAAGAAGGACATCAAGGTGCTCAAGCAAGTCCAGAAGGGCAATGAAGCTGGTGAGGGGTCTGGAGAACAAGTCTTAGGAGGAGTGGATGAAGGAGCTGGGATTGTTCAGCCTGGAAAAGAGGAGGCTCAAGGGTGACCTTATTGCACTCTACAGGAAACTTAGAAATCTCTATTGAGTCTTTGTGTCTTTTAACGCACTAATATCCAGGCTGTGTACCTGTGTATTTTATGCATGCTATCTTGCTTTTGCAGACAGTGAATTTATCACTGGCAATCTAAAGAACCTGTGTACCTGTTGCTCTCATAAATTGCACTTAATTGCATTGTTCTTAACCATGATAGTTCCCACTGGATGTGTCTAGACTGAGGGCATGACACATTATTAGTGAATCCATGACTGTGATAGTTCAGTACTCTGAACCTGACCAGACCCATAATGGTTAATTGGCTACACCCCTTAATGTGACACATGCAGGGACACCTTCCACTAGACCAGGTTGCCCAAAGCCCCACCCAACCTTACCTTGAACACTTCCAGGGATGGGGCATCCACAGCTTCTCTGGGCAACCTGTTCCAGTGCCTCATCAGCCTCTAAGTGAAAATTTTCCTCCTCATCCTAATCTAAATCTACCCTGTTTTAGTTCTGTACTGGGTTTATATGGCAAAGTTTTGGCAGTGTGGGCCTGCAGGAGTGGCTTCTGTGAGAAGAGTCCAGAAGTTGCCTCATGTCAGACCAGAGCCAGTTCCAGATGACTCCAAAAGGGACCTGCTGTTAGCCAGAGCCAACACAATAAGCAATGTCGTTTGCACTTTTATGAGAGCAGATTTAAATAAGGGAAAAATAGACTGCTGCTGAACAGCAGTAAAGAGGGTGAAGAGTGAGAACCAGCCCTGCAGCCCCCAAGTCAGTGCAGAAGGAGGGCAGGAGGTGCCTCAGGCATGCAGCAGCAGTTACCCTGCGGCCTGTGGAGAGGCCCCTGGTGGAGCAGGCTGTCCCCCTGCAGCCCATGGGTCCCACATGGAGCAGATCTCCACGCTGCAGCCCCCCCATGGGTGGAGGAGCCCCCGGTGGAGCAGGTGGATGTGACCTGAAGGAGGCTGCGGCCCATGGAGAGCCCCCGCAGGAGCAGGCCCCAGGCTGGAGCTGCAGCCTGTGGAGAGGAGCCCACGCAGGAGCAGGGGGTATGGGGGGAGCTGCGTCCCATGGCGGACTTGTGCTGGAGCAGTTTGCTCCTGGGGGATGGATGGACCCCATGGTACGGAGCCATGTGGGAGCAGTGCTTGAAGAGCTGCTGCCTGTGGGCAGCTCCTGCAGGCTCAGTTCATGAAGGATGGCATCTCATGGGAGGGACCCCATGTGGAGCAGGGGCAGAGAGTGATCATGAAGGAGTGATTGAGATGAAGCTTTAGGGGCTGACCACAACCCTCATTCATCCTCCTCTGCAACACTTGGGAGAAGGACGTAGAAGAGGGTGGAGGGGGGGCGGAAGTTGTTTTCAGTTTGCTTTTAGTTTCTTACTGCTTTACCTTGTTAGTAACAGTCAATAAATTACTTTAATCTCCCTGTGCTGAGTCTGTTTTGCCCATGATGATAACTGCTGAGTGATTTCCCTGTTCTTATCTCAACCCTTGAGCCCTTTTCATTGTATTTTCTCCCCCTTTCCCCTTGAGGAGGGAAAGTGAGAGTGATTGTGATGGAGTTCAGCTGCCTATCTGGATAAAACTGTCACAAATTCAAAACCATTCTTCCTTGTCCTATGCCTACACTCCCTCCTTTCCTGTAGGCCCCCTTTAGGCACTGGAAGTCTGCTATAAGGTGACTCCAGAGCCTTCTCTTCTCCAGGGTGCACAACCCCAACTCCCTAAGCCTGTCTTCATAGGAGAGGTGCTCCAGCCCTTTTGATCATCCTTTGAACCTGCTCCAACAGGTTCATATCCTTATGTTGGGAGCCCCAGAACTAGAGTTCTCTAGGAGAGCTGAATGCAATACTTCAGGACCCAAAAAGGACTAAAACTCAGTATCTTCTTGCTCCTGTCATGGTTTCAGCTGGTATAGAGTTGGTTTTCCTTCTAGTAGTTGATATGGTGCAGTGTTTCAGATTTAGGATAAGAATAATGCTGATAACACACATATGTTTTAGTTGCTGCAGTGAGTGCTCACAGAGAGCCAAGGCCTTTTCAGCTCCTTGTGCTGCCCAGCCAGTGAGGAGGCTAAGGGTGCACCAGGAGCTGGGAGGGGACAAAGCCAGGACAGCTGGCCCAGGCTGGCCAAAGGGAGGGATGTTCTATACCATATAACATCATACTGAAAAATTAATATGGAGTTGGGGGGTCGGGGGGCTTGGGAACAGGCTGGGCCTTCATCAGCAGGTGGTTATCAATTGCATTGTGCATCACCTACTTTGTACATTCTGTTATTATTATTAATATTACCATTATCATTATTAGTATTATTTCTCTTCCTTTTCTATCCTATTAAAGTGTCTTTATCTCAACACATGAGTTTTTACTGTTTTTTCCTTCCATTTTTATCCCCCATCCCACTGTGGGTGTGGGGGCCAGGGTGAAATCTACAAACTGCTGTGTGACACTTAGCTGTCTGCCAGGTTAAACCACAACAGCCCCTTACTGGTACTTTTATTTTTAGGTGTCAGAATCAGATAGAGCTACTTTTCGTGGAGAAGCATCCTATCTACCCAAGAATTGAGAGGAACTGCAAGTAATTTCTCCCTATAATTTGGCCGCCCAAATTCACACAGAAATCTGCCCATAAAAGAGACTTAAAACCTTTATTTTAAAATACTTCACCTATTTCTTGGGCACAAGGCCAATAAGTGAAATACTGTAAGAAGTAAAACATGTCTGTTTAACAGGAAACTTTTTATACTAAACAATAAAGGATAGTAAGGTTTTGGGGAGAGTTTTGCATTAAAAGTTCACATTAATACTTAAAATCACTCACACTTGCCGGCACACTCAGGTCTTCATTATGTATTATACAACTTTACCATATTGATGTAATGCATGTCACAAGCATATGTTTCAGAGACAGTTTTATGGATCAACCAGCTGGGCAATTGCTGAGGACCCCAGAGGCCAGAAGAAGGAACTTCACGTGGACAAGTTAATTAGCAGTACAGATCATATAATGTATGGGTGGGACCAGGGAGGTGACCATGCATCAGCCTGTCTGGAGCCTTGGTGTATACAAAGACTATTACTATTCTCTTGCCCTCTTCCTCATCCATATTAGAGCATCTGTGTTGCTACTGTAAACAGAAAAAACATTCAACATAAATTTTACAAACATACTACAATGGTTAGTCTGCTGGAAATAATTAGGACTTGCTGAAAAACAAAAGGAAAGATTGCTAACACACTAATTGCAGATTAGTGCTCTACAGCATCAAAACAAACAGCTGGAAGACTTTACCAACACCGGTATCATAGTTTGTGACGAACACTGGATAATTCTGCTTAAAGATTTCACTTGACTAATGAAGGCAATTTTTACAAATATGATTGTATTAGGGATTATACACCATAGTATTTACAATTCAGGAGGACCTATGTATTTCAGAAATATATGCATTTTTATTACAGATTAGTTTTTTTTTTCCTCAATCAGAAATACATATAATTTAGTTTACCATGAAGACTGCTACTTCTTTGAAAAGGGTTTTGAAAAGCTGAATAACTAGAGAATGATTCAAAGTCAGTTTATGCATGAAAACATATTCTTTTATGTCCTTTCATATTCTTTTATCTTTTATCAGGACCTAAGAATTAGTGCAAAAAATACACTCTCAAACTCCTTGCACTTTCTTGTTGATCTTGGTGATCCTATTTTTTATAAGTGGTCATGAATGAATGACTTGCAACATATCACAATATAAAATTTTTAAAATTCTTTCACTATAATATACCTGTAGGAATTTTTTCCCAGAATTGTCAAATAATTAATAGTACTTTGGAGCACCATTAAATAAAAGCCAGAAGTAGACCTGTTAACTGATTCTGAAGTTCGAGAATATTTTATAAACTGAGAGTAACAGAAGGCAGAAGACACATGAAGGACTTAATTAAATATCAAATTTGGGACTGACTCAGTCTCTCTCTTAAAAAAAAATAAATAAATACAGATGCTAAACATGAAAATCCAAATCATTCAACAACCCTGAGGATCTTACTGTGATGTTCACTCCTATCTGACTGATATTTATGCCCTCCATGTTTTGCTTGTCCTTGCAAGAACAACTTTTTAAATACAGAAAAACTCCACCTTCCTAGTTTTGCACAGGTTAAACATGATAATTTAATGTTGTGTCTGACTGATTCATGATGTACCACCATGTTCAGATGATTTTCCACAGGTGTAGACAAGATGATCCTGTCCACTCCATTTGCATGCACTCCAAATGCATGCATATGATGTTGTGAGCATTCCAGAGGTGGGGTTTCCCGATTAGACATTTCAGAAGAAACTTTTAACAAAAAACATCTGCAAAGACTTTTACAAATACGTTTACTGGGTAGATGGTTTCCAAATAAGATTAAGACCCAGACTATTTCAAAAGCCACACCTGGATTTTAGCCTCTGCAAATATAATTCCTGCTGATAAGAGAAGTCTTTTGCACATGAAAAAGTTGTGCTTTAAATATTCATTAATAGGAAGATTTTATAAAGGTCATGGGTGGAGGGATAGATACACAGGCAGATTTCCTGCACTAAGTGTTTGGCATCTTGGAAATTCAATCTGTATATGAAACTTATAATCAATAATTCATTGGACTACCATGAAGAAAAATGTAAATTTGTATGAAGATAATGTCTATAACATCTTTACTTTGGGCTTGGTATAGTTTCAGTTAGGATAGAGTTAATTTTCCTCCTACTAGCTTGTAAGGTGCCATGTTTTGGATTAGGATGAAAAGAGTGTTGATAACATGCTGATGTTTTAGTTGTTGCAGAGCAGTGCTTACACCAAGCCAAGGACTTTTCAGCTTCTCACTCAGTCTTGCCAGCGGACAGGCTAGGGATACAACAGGAGCTGGGAGGGGAAAAACCCAGGACAGCTGACCTAAACTGGCCAAAGGGGTATTCCATACCATCTGGGGTCATGCTGAACAATATATATGGGTGGCTAGCTGAGTTGGGGGGGCTGGCTGCTTGGGGATAGGCTGGGCATCGGTCAGCAGGTGGTGAGCAATTGCATTGTGCATCACTTGTTCCGTACACATTATTATAATTATAATTAATATTATATTATTATATAATACACTATATATATAATATATATATATTATAATATTATATAATTATATAATTATATATTTTTTTTCCCTGTTTTAATAAACCGTCTTTATCTCAACCCACAGGCTTCACTTTCCCATTGAAAGAGGAAACAGAAATATGTGAAAGAGAAATATGTGCAAGAGGAACCAGAAATAGCTGAAACAGGAACCAGAAATACTTTAGGTAGTTGTTATCCTGATGGCAAAATATTGACCGATCTGTTTAAATTTCTGTCATGCTTTTTACCTCCTTGAGAATTAAGATATTTGTTTTTCTGCAATGTCTCTGAAACACTTGTTCAGCTGTATGGTGTAGAAGTAATTCTTTTGCCGGAGGACACCATTTGGGGGATAAATATTATGGTCCTACAATTAGAATAGTCCAATGAAGTCACTTAAGTCATCATTTTTCTTAATTTTTATTTTTAGGAAAAAAATTGTAATAATAAATAACATACAATAAACAATAATATATAATAATAATAGACAATAATATATAATATATAATGGATAAATAACATACAATGATGATAATAATGAATAATAAATAATAAATAATGAATAATAAATAATGAATAATCCCTGCCCTGACAACCTGTGTAGCCTTAAAATCTCATCTTTCAAAACATATCAAAGAGTAAGTCTTCAATATCAGTATTATTATCTTGAAAACTGAAAAATTCTCAGACCAGGAAGCAGACATTCATATCCTCCCAGCACTCAACCCACAGGAATCCATCACCAAAAGAGGGGAGGGACATGAGCTGTTCCCAATGTTATTCCCAATGAATTTATGGACTCTGCTTATGGACTCTGAATGGCTTTCTTAGATTAATAAGACTCTTGTGTACCCATAAGTTACCCTAGGGCTTCAATTTAATCTGAGAGCTTGAGATTTGTGACCAACTTCTATATCTGTTCTCAAACTGTGCTCAGTTTGAGAAAGGAGTAGAATTTTCCCATATACTCCAAGGAATGCAAATATACCCACAAAATATATGACAAATGGAAAATAATAAGCTACCTAAACAGAATCTTAGGCAGTAGACAGACAGCAGTGATTTACAGGGGAAATCCCATTTAACATTGATTAAATGAGAAACACTTATGGAAATCATTGAGGTATGTATAGACAATAGAAGCAAACTGCACCACACATGTAACCTTCATCTGAAGTGACACATTTAAAGTGTTCAAAATCACATTAGTTTTTTGTTTGTTTGTTTGTTTTAATTAGTATCATTATTATTGTTTTGCCTGGACTGACAGCTGTGCCTGGTTGGTGAATAGATGAATTGTTGTGATATTCCTTTTCTGTATCTGGATATACTAAGAAAATGAAAGCTAGTTTGGGCACTTCAAAAACAAAGAACTGGCAGAGGAGCTGGCCAAGCCACTGTCCATCATTTATCAGCAGTCCTGGCGATTGGGGGAGGTCCCAGTTGACTGGCGGCTAGCAAATGTGACGCCCATCTACAAGAAGGGCCGGAGGGCAGACCCGGGAAACTACAGGCCTGTCAGTTTGACCTCAGTGCCAGGGAAGCTCATGGAGCAGATCCTCCTGAGAGTCATCACGCAGCACTTGCAGGGCCAGCAGGCGATCAGGCCCAGTCAGCATGGGTTTATGAAAGGCAGATCCTGCTTGACGAACCTGATCTCCTTCTATGACAAAGTGACGCGCTGGGTGGACGAGGGAAAGGCTGTGGATGTGATCTACCTTGACTTCAGCAAGGCTTTTGACACCGTCTCCCACAGCATTCTCCTCAAGAAACTGGCTGCTCTTGGCTTGGACTGGCGCACACTTCGTTGGGTTAGAAACTGGCTGGATAGCCAGGCCCAAAGAGTCGTGGTGAATGGAGCCAAGTCCAGTTGGAGGCCAGTCACTAGTGGCATTCCCCAGGGCTCGGTGCTGGGGCCGGTGCTCTTTAATATCTTCATTGATGATCTGGACAAGGGCATTGAGTGCACCCTCAGTAAGTTTGCAGATGACACCAAGTTAGGTGCATGTGTCGATCTGCTTGAGGGTAGGAAAGCTCTGCAGGAGGATCTGGATAGGCTGCACCGATGGGCTGAGGTCAACTGCATGAAGTTCAACAAGGCCAAGTGCCGGGTCCTGCACCTAGGGCGCAACAACCCCAAGCAGAGCTACAGGCTGGGAGATGAGTGGTTGGAGAGCTGCCTGGCAGAGAAGGACCGGGGAGTATTGGTCGATAGTCGGCTGAATATGAGCCAGCAGTGTGCTCAGGTGGCCAAGAAGGCCAACGGCATCCTGGCTTGTATCAGGAACAGTGTGACCAGCAGGGCAAGGGAGGTGATCGTCCCCCTGTACTCAGCTCTGGTGAGGCCGCACCTCGAGTACTGTGTTCAGTTTTGGGCCCCTTGCTACAAGAAGGACATCGAGGTGCTTGAGTGGGTGCAGAGAAGGGCGACGAAGCTGGTGAGGGGCCTGGAGAACAAGTCCTACGAGGAGCGGCTGAGGGAGCTGGGCTTGTTCAGCCTGGAGAAGAGGAGGCTCAGGGGCGACCTTATCGCTCTCTATAGGTACCTCAAGGGAGGCCGTAGCAAGGTGGGGGTTGGTCTGTTCTCCCACGTGCCTGGTGACAGGACGAGGGGGAATGGGCTTAAATTGAGCCAGGGGAGTTTTAGGTTAGATGTTAGGAAGAACTTCTTTACTGAAAGGGTTGTGAGGCATTGGAACAGGCTGCCCAGGGAAGTGGTGGAGTCACCTTCCCTGGAAGTCTTCAAAAGATGTTTAGATGTAGAGCTTAGGGATATGGTTTAGTGGGGACTGTTAGTGTTAGGTCAGAGGTTGGACTCGATGATCTTGAGGTCTCTTCCAACCTAGAAATTCTGTGATTCTGTGATTCTGTAAAGCACCCCTTCTTGAAGTGCCAGGTACAGAACTTGCAGTGATAAAAATTGTTTCTCTTATACCTTAGATTTTTAAAGCACTGCAAATTTCTCCATGTTGTATTTCTTATGCCTTTATCAACGTTGCCAGTCCACTGATTATTGCCATATGTTAGTGCTGTATGGTTCATCTTAGTGTGATTTAGAACAGGCTGATCTTTGCTTTATATCAGGTGTGTGCCTCTACTCTAATTTTTTCAACATCTTTTCCAGTGCCTTGCAAAAATCAGATAGAAGTTGTCACTGGGGTTCATTGCCTTTTACCATCTTTTGTTGTCACATCCTTTTACAGCATGAACTTCCACTTTCTTTGTGGAGTCTTAAGGGAAAGCACATTAGCTGAATAGAGGCTATTCATTGAATATTATTTATCCACCTCTCCTTCTGCACAGCAATCTGACATTTTTATTTCCCTTAGTGGAGGCCCAAGATTGCCACTATGGATAGTACTATGTAACCTACGGAATGCTTCGCATTTCCTCTTTCACTACTATTTTGGAAGCTAAGATCAGAGTGAAACCACACACAAATAATAATGTTGTAAAAGAGCTTATATAGCTATTTCTAAATTTGCTTGTAACTGTTCAGTTCATTGTGGCTTCAATTGCAGTAACATCATCCTTCCTTTTAGAATTATTTTATACCTGCCCTCCTGCCATGGTTTTGACTGCAACAGTGTTAATTTTCTTCACAGAGGCTTCTATTATGCTGCATTTTGGATTTTTGATGAAAATAGTGGTAATACCACAGAGATGTTCGTAGTTGCTGCAAAGCAGCGCTCACACAGGGCCAAGGCATTTTCAGCTCCTTGTGCTACCCTACCAGCAAGGAGCCTAGGGGGTGCTCCAGGAAGACCTGGGAGGCGACACAGCCAGGCCAGCTGGCCCAGGCTGGCCAAAGGGGTGTCCCACACCATGTGGTGTCACAGTCTGCAATAACAGCTGTGGTAAAGAAGAAAGAAAGGGAGTGGGAGGTGCTTGTTTTCAGAGTGAAGCCATTTGCCTTCCCAAGAAGCCTTTACACATGCTGAGCCCTGCTTTCCTGCAAGTGGCTGAAAACCTTCTGCCAGTGGGAAGCAGCAAATGAATTTCTTGCTTGCGTTTGCTTGTATGCACAGCTTTTGCTTTACCTAGTGTACTGTCCTCATCTGATCCCATGAGTTCCCACAATTTCACCTCCCCAATTCTCTCCCCCATCCCACCCTGGTAGAGTAAGCAAGTGCCTGAATGGGTCTAGGTCTAAACCACAACACCTCCAGTATGAATATTATTCTTTCATTTTATCATTTTATTTTTTCATTTTATCATTTTGATAGCTGTTATTTTCCTGACTTGCCCTTTCTAGCTCTCCATGAGCTTCTTTGTCAAATCACCCCAAAAATGTTTCTGCGGATTTCAGCATTATATTAGGGCAGTCAAAGAACAGAAATCCACAGTACTAAGTACAAGGCAAAGCCTGCAGAAAAGATTCTTGCTTTATCAGATAGGCTTAATTTATTCACCCTTATAGCAGCACTGATCAAAATAAGGAGGACATAGGTCAGCTTGTACATTTTTGTCTAGCCATAGCTGAGCAAAAAGTTTTTTGTTTATTTGTTTTTATTATTATTATTTTTAGAGCCTGTTTATCTCTGTCTTATGTCACTTCCTTATATATAGGAATAATAAATACTTAAAATTGGTTTATTACCACAGTTAGGCCAAAGTTGTAAAGGAGAGAGAGGGTTAGCACCTTGAACAGCTCTAGGATGATAATCAGTTACCTTTAAAATCCACTGAATTAGTCAACAGATTTACTGTCAAGAATGAATGAAAACCTGAATTATACCTGTTTGCCAGAAGGCATCTGAACATGTTGACAGTAGAGCTCACTAGGTTCAGTGCCAGCTCACTGGCACATTAAATCAGCTATGCAACTGTCAAGCTTAATTGAATTTATCTATGTGTTTTAGAAATAATGAAGGTGGTCAGAGAAGCATCTGTCTCACTGTGTGTAATCTGCCTGAAGAAAGGAAAATGAGGCCATGAAACTCAAACATATTGTCTTCTTCTGAGAAGTAAATGGCCAATTATCAGTCAACTTCTGTTCTAAGAAAGTGACCTCTCTGTCCCAGGCTTTTTTCTTTTCAACAAATACAACTCCAGCCAGAGCTACTGTACTGAAATCAGATAATCAACTTGAATAGCAAAACCAATTAAATGCCATCCATATCTAGAGATTCTTTGAACCTTAAACATAAGACTAAATTTAAGGTGATTATGCAAGTTTTCCTGATGTTACTTCTGCTGAGAAACATGAGATTAAAGCCAGATCTGACTTCATCACCCACCTGTAACTTAAAGGGTATATATAATGTTGTTTAGGTTCATTCAACTCCTAATGAAAATACAACCTGATTTCTCATAAATAAAGCACAGATTTGTCACAGTTTTAGCTGATAGTTAAGTTTACTATAAATTCTTCACATTTTAACATTATATAAAAAATGACAGATTGGCACAGAATTTCATTTTTTCAGGGCAAGGAGGAACAACCATTTTGTTAATGGAAGATCTGAAAATATTTAGCTGTGGGAAAAATGTACCTCAACATTTTCTGTGTTCATTTTAAAAGGCTTACAATATATCAAAGGTAAAAATACTAATAATAATTAAAGTAAAACAAAGCAGATTCTGCAACCCTTAAAATTAAACAGTACTTATATAAATTATTCAGTAGAAATGCAAAGAGCAACCTTACATGCCCCAACAATTTGCAAAGGTTTTGTTTCTTCCCCCCCGAAGAAAACAAACAAACAAACAAGAAAAAACAGCCACCCTCCCTCCCCCCCCCCCAAAAAAAAAAAAAGTAGAAAAGGAGAGAGAGGAAACTGCAGAGCATGTTAATTTCCTAATGTTTCTTTTTCTTGCCGTTGGAAGTATAGCTATTTTAACATGAAAACAAATTAATGAAAAGTAGCAACAACTGACAGAGAAACCAAGGAGAACCTCATTTTATTTTTTAATAGCCTTTCCTTACTAAATTCCAAGTTGAAGAGCAAGAAACAAACAAACAAACAAACAAACAAAACAAAACAAACAAACAAAAAAAAAGCTGCTTACATGACTTCAAATCATTTATCCTTAGGGCAGAACCAGATCTATATTCACAATCAGTCTGGTCTGGAAACCAGGGAGCACACTGACAGCCTGACAATTTACAATTTTAGTTATTTCAGGCGCCTTCATTTCATGTATCAGCTGCTGTATAAATATACTTCAAGTCACGTAAGCAAGTTTAAAAATTCTGCTGACTTTCTAATATATTAGATAGGTTGCTGCTGGCATAAACCTCTGTGAACCTTGGCACATACAAACTAGACTCTGAATGTGCATAGAACTCGCTGATGGATCAAGATTGTGTTTTTACATGACTCAAAAGGCATTTAAAGAGCTTTTGACCACATGAAACTGAGAAAGTCTCACAGTAGACACTGGGAACTTCTCTAAGAACCTCAATAGGCTTTAAATCTGTTACTAGGCAACTAATAGCCAAGTAGAAAAAAATGTTATTTTTCTACTTTTAAATTTCCAGCAAGATTAGTAAAAGGTTCAGAAAACAATCACAAGTATTTAACAGTGCTTTCCAGCCGTGAATTAGCTTGCTTTATCATTTGATAACATAACAACTTTCACAGTTCCTAGTTATATGTGTCCTACAATATCCTGGTTTTGCTTTCTTTAATCACTTTTTTTTTTTTTTTTTTTTTCCAGACAGTATGAGATGAGCTTAATTTTAATTATTTAGATGTCCCCTTTTCCCCAGGTATTCTAAGTACTTTATGTAAGCAGAAAAATTATAATTAGCTGCTAGTGAAAATTAATATTATTTTGATCAATTATCAAGGTATTCAGTAGACTATTGTACTAGCTCTTGTCTTCCTGTCATTTAGAAAAGCAGCCTTTCTGCAGGCTTCTGCACTAACATGACAACTGTTTAAAAATAAATAAATAAATAAATAAATAAATAAATAAATATTCTAGAGCAAACACTTAACACCAAAAACTTTATGGCAAAATTCTTCACCTAGTTCATCTTTCCAATAAAATTCAGCCATCCCACTACTACTTTTTTTTTTTTTTTTTTTTTTCACCATTCCTGTCCTGCATTTACGCCACAAATGCCCAATAGCGCAACTAGTTGACAAGTGAACCACATGCTGCCCAGTACTGGGGACATTCTGCTAAGAGGACTGCATTTAGTGCCCAGTCATAGTATTCAGCTAGTGGGTTTGATTTTCAGCTGTGAGGCCTAAAATTTTTCAGAAGAGAATTAGAATGAGGATACACGTTTTCCTTGTAATTTAGAACAGCCTGTTCTATGGCAGCCCAGTTTACATCAAACAACACACTGCACATTAAGTGGAAAGAAAACTCATAAACCCATTATAAGCACATGTTGGAAGTTATTAGAAAATGTGAGGAGACCTGAAAGGAACTATGTACAGTCTAGCAGAATAAAATTAACTGGGGAATTTCCTATATTTTTAGGTTTTATACCAGTAGCTGACAGACTAGAAAAGTCTCACGCCAACCAGGAAAGCTAGTAAAAGAATAGGACCAATGAAGACTATTAGGAATACAATCTAAGGGACTGTTCCACTATTACCTTCTTAAAAACAGGTTAGTTCATGACATTTACTTTACTACTTTATCTTATTTCTATGAATTCAAAATTCATCATTTTGATATAAATTGTTCTCTCTGTTAATAGAGATTATCTACATAGAAAAAAATATAAATGTCTTAAATCTAAAACTAAAATATAAAATTTAAATCTAAAGTTCAAATTCAGATATTCTATGATTCTATGTTTCTAAATTCTGATATATATATATATGGAGATATTTTTATATTTTTTTTTCTGAGATGGTTAGATCAGTAGTTCACATACCAATCAAGTTAATAGGCACTGCAGGTTTATGCAGAAGCATAATAATGCTCTATTTTTCTCTATTACTTTCCTAAACATTCAGCATTTTTCACTGGTGCTAGGTATTACCATTTCCATAGAATATCTTATGTCAGTTAATATTCGTGGGTTATGTTCCTTCACTTACAAAATTCGATGAGATTAGAAGAGATTAGATATCTCTTATTAGAAGAGATTAGAAGAGATTAGATATCTCTTCTACCACAAAAAGGTCACTTCAGATTGACCCACATTTCATTTAAATTACCATTTTAGTGTTCATCCTTTCATTATTTTCATGTGTTATTCTTTCAGCTCTTCATGTTGGCTTCTGTCTGATATAACTTAATACAGGCAACATATTTGATTGCCTAAAAAACACCTGGAGCGAGCTCTGGGAGCACAGTTCTGGACTCACCAGTACAAGACAGAGATGAAGCTATTGGAAAAAAAAAAAAAAAAAAAAAAAAAAGGCCACAAACATAGTTAATGGACTGGAACATCTCTCCTGTGAGAAAAGATGCAGAGAGTAGGGACTGTTCAGCCTGGGGAAGAGAAGTCTCAGGAGAGATCTCATCAATGAGTACAAATGCTACAAGGCAGGATGCGATGCAAAGAGGTTGGAGGCAGGCTCTGTCCAGTGGTGCTCGGTGACAGGACAACAGGCAATGGACACATATTGAAACACTGAAGGTTCCCTCTGAATATCAGGAAACACTTTTTACAGTGAGGGTGACAGAGCACTGGCATAAGTTTCCCAGAGAGCTTGTGAAGCCTCCCTCCTCGGAGACAAATATTCAAAAGCTGCCTGTATATGGTCCTGCACAACCAGATGTAGGTGGTCCTGTTTGAGTAGGGGAGTAGGACCAGATGACTTCCAGAGATCCCTTCCAACCTCAGTCATTCTAATTCTGTGATATCAACCAAATTTTCTGTATCTATATACTTGGATAGCAAGTGAAGTTCTTTCAAAGAACTTCAACAGGTTTCAGAGGCAAAGTATTTTATTCATTTCAGGCTATTTTACAATAAAGGAAGGATTTTTAAACTAATTTAGGGTCTACAGTTCTTTAAAGTTCTAGAAAATTGTTTTTAAAGATCCACGATAACACATTTTAGAAAGCAACTACTTCATACATTAACACCTTCCCAAAAGAATTCCACAAGTTCTGCAAGCTAGCCAAGTTAATTGGCTAAACAACAGACTTAATTTTTTCCCCTAAAACATATGATCCTTCTTTTTAAAATACCCTAATAAAAATAATAATGAAAACCTCTATACAGTGCTAAAATCATAACTCATTAAACAGATTAGAAAACAAACCAATTTAAAATTTGCCAACCGACATCCCTTTTTTCTCCTTTTTTTTCTCAGTTTTTATTACAGATTATATATACAGACTTGGGACGATTTATAATGATCTAAGATTCCCTTGTATCAGTTCCAGAGTACTAAGTGAACGATTCTCAAGAGGAAGCTTGAATTGAACATCTGCAAACTGCTGCAAAAATAGCATATACTAGAAGAAGCTCTGAGAAACTTAGCTCTGAGGAACTTTAAAAAACACAAATAGTTTGCATGGGTTGTGTGTGGTTTCACCACTTGAGAGAAATGAAGTCTGTATAACTTCTCACAGAGCTTTCAGAAATTCTCCTTTAAGTACATGCTGTCATTTGGAGATGTGGTTATGACTTGCAGTTTCTCATTTCCAAACCCATCTTATGACTTCCCACATCACCTCTCTTAAGAAAATTTTGTGGATGTGCAACTTCTATCACCTTCTCTCTCCATGACAGACAGATTGGCTAGACAGCTCCTTTACAAGCCTGTCACACATGAAGACTAACTAAATAATCAGGTCAATTGTTTATAAGAAAATGCACATTTTCATGAAAAGTTGCCTTCTGCAGTATGTTGTAATATATCAGCAAACCTGACTGTAAAGCAGTAGCTCCAGTTCTAGGCTACTGATCAATACGAGACTGTTCTTTGCTTGTAGATAGAAACCAAATTAGAAAAAGGTCATTTGATTTTGTTTGTGTCATATTTTGTATGAATGCAGAATTACTAACTCCCTTGAGAAAAAGCAAAATAATCTTGACTGTATGTTTAAGTTCACAGCCTAGATCAGCCAAACCCACCAAATTTCATGCAGCGAAAATGTTCTTATTTCCACACTGAATACTAGGTAAAAGAAATGTGAAGGCACAAAACTCATGTGTGCACAGAGTTAACTCTGCAAGCATTCAATTAAAAGTGTCAGAGCTCCTGATAAATTTTAGCCAACTAAGTATTTATTTCAACCTCACAAAAGTATTGTTCTGTCACAGGCACCTCAACAGATTTATGCCCTTTTCCCTTCTTACACAATAATTCTCTGGTAAAACAGTGAACAGGAATTTTAGTATTTTGCCTCTCACTCCAGTGTTCAAGGTACTTCAAGAACAGCATTGCTAGCTGGCTGAGTAAAGGAATTGGCCCACTCTGCTCTGCACTGGTGCAGCCTCACCTTGAGCACTGTGCAGTTTTGGGCAGCACAGTATAAGACAGACATAAAACTATTAGAGAGTGTCCAAAGGAGGGCTCCAAAGTTGGTGAAGGGTCTAGAAGAGGAGATATATAAGGAACAGTTGAGGTCCCTTGATTCGCTCAGCCTATGGAAGAGGAGAATGAGGGGAGGCCTCATAGTGGCCTACAACTTCCACAGGAGGGGAGTAGAGAGACAAGGTGCTATCTCTGATTTCTAGGGACAGCTTGGAGCGGCAACAAGGGAGGGTCAGATTGGGGTTATGAAAAGGTTCTTCACCGAGACGGTGAGGAGGCACTGGGACAGGCTCCCCAGGGCAGTGGTCACAGCACTGAGCCTGCCAGAATTGAAGAAGTGTTTGGACAACACTCTCAGACATAGGGTCTGATTTTGGGGTGGTCCTGTGTGGACCTAGTAGTTGGACTTGGTCCTTCTGGGTCCATTCCAGCTCAGGATATTACATGATTCTATCATTCTACTAGACCAGACTTCCAATAGAAAGGACTCAACAATGTCCTTTGAAAATATTACAATATTCAAAGGGTCATAATGTCTCACATTTTCACCAGATTTTGAAAGAAAGACATGAATATGAAACAGAGAAGTAGGATGGAAGGAGCAATTGTGCAAAAATAAATAAATAAAATAATTATTTATTTAAGGAATCCCCAGCCCAAACAGCCACAGCTGTAGAAAATGGATCACATGGTTGACAGTGACCATATTTCAACAATATGAGGGGAATTACAGGTATTTTACCAGTTAAGTCAGAATAAAGTGATTGGAAAGTAGTATAAAAAGTCTGGATTTCTAAACACTATGGAACAATTTCTATAGAAAGGTATTGATGAAGAAACTGATATCACTTGCATCTGTACTGGCCTCTCTCTAAGTATTCATGGTATTTATTCCAGGGATGAAGATGAGATTGCATAGGTATTCCAAATAAGTGAAATAAGTGATGTATAATCTGTCCCATTTGCAATAGCAATAAATAAATAAATAATTCTCCCAACCACTGCAAGCACCTAAATGCTGATGACAAAGAGGGGTCTAAATCTTAGTTGTATTAATACAAGATAAATATCTAAATGTAATAGAAGTCTCAGTCTTAATGCAAGCATTTATGTTTGCAGAGAGTAAATGTTAAATGTTATCTTACTTAACTTTATTTTCTTTTAAAAATAAGGATAAGATGGTGTAAAATCATCTTATATACTACTTTATGTGATATTAATGTTTCAGACATCAGTCTGGGAGATCCATTCACTGCTACCACTTTCTTTATCTTTTGATTATGAAATATGCAATAAATTAAACTCATTTTTGAATGACCCCTTATTTTCTACAGATGCAATTTAACATAGTCTAACAAATTTCATTCCACATTTTGCATAGCACAGTATTTAAAACAGACAACCCCAGTTTTTATATATAACGTAGAATCATAGAGTCATAAAATCATTAAGATTGGAAAAGACCTCCAAGATCAACTGATCCAACCATCCCCCTACCACCACACTAGGATGGATAACAACACGGACTTTTCCCAAACGATATTTACTGAAGTAAAAATTTAATGTCAGAATTTTCTCATTTGGGCTTATTTTGTATGTGTGTGTGTAGGGAAATAGGGATTTTTTTAATTTTTTTTAGAGGTTTTTGGTTTTTACCTAATAGAATTACAGTAACAGTATTGAAAATGTCATAATAATAATTATATGTGGGGGTTAAAAATTCACTGTGGAAAAGTAGGTTAAATAATCTACTAGTGTAAAGTATAAACCCAACCTCACATAAATTAAAACCACCTTTAAACAGAGAAAAGAAAAAAGAAGAAAAAATGAGGGGGGAGGAGGGGAGGAGGCAATAAAATAAAATAAAATAAAATAAAATAAAATAAAATAAAATAAATAAAAGAGAGAGATAAATAACAAAAGGATGGTTTTCCTTAACAAAATAACAGTTTTCTTTTGACAAATGGCATAGAACAATAAAGGTCAAACTTTCAAAAGTAATAAGGTTTTTGCTTGAAATATGTCCTTTCCTGCAGATCCAATTTCCTTCGCATCAATTTCTTTATTAGAGTATTTGCTGCACAGTTCTGCAGTACCTTCCTATTCTAAACCTGGATAATCTTATTTAAAACACCACAAATGTTAACAGGGAATGAAAGATGATCTTTTAATGGCAACAACTACAACAACATTAAAAAGAATGGCAGGTTTAAAAGTAACTTTCAGGTCCTTTAAGAAAGAAGTTTCAAAAAATAAAATAAAATAAAACAAAAATCCTTAAATCCTTCATGTAAAACTGGGCATGAGCAAAAGTCAGAAAAGCATGGGTCCATATCCAAATTGCTTTGAGGTTCAGCAGCAGTCAGTTCACATCTGCTTTGAAAGTGTCAACAGCATTGTTACTCAGCTGGGGATAACTTTCTGTTCTTAAAGGTGGTTCAAAGCAGAAAGATATGAAGTAATCACAAAAGCAGGGGATGTTTAAAGAGCAATAACCAGAAATTTGGACCACCTCTACCTTCTTGTTAAATACCCCAAACTCATTTTCCCCCAAATGAGACATTTACAAGTCAAGGAATAGAAGATACTCTAGGAAATTAACCTAAGGCAAAACTGAATTATTTCCTGTTATTTCAAGTGAATATAAAATTTTGGCCATTCTTGCAGTGTTTTTGCTTGTAGCAAAATTTGGATGTAATTACATGATGAACATGCAGACATATTCAAAATTGATTACTCTTCTCCTGACAAGGTGATAAAAGGAGATGTTTCAAATCTCTGGGTTAAATATACATCCCTGAGGCTTAGAACAGAAAAGGTTGCACCAGCCAGCCCTTAGAGCACCAGACTGTCCTCCCCTTGTTCTTCTGGTGGTACAGAGAGCATTAGAATTTTACAGTAAATTAACCCCTCCTTTGTAGGTCCAAAAGAGCTTATATTTAAAGGATTTGCCTGTCATAAAATCATAACATGAGAAGTATTTGATTATTCAGCTATGTCATTTCTATAATACCATAAGAATTTACATCTCCGTAGCAAATTCCCATGCCGCTGGAGCTCCCCTTTCACAGATGAACAATTAGCATTGAGGAAGCTGTATGTCCCTCCAGATGTGTTAGGAAAACAGCAGAAAACATACCCTTGTCTGTGACCTTCGGGGGCTTGCTTGGCTAGCATCTAACAGACATGACGAAGTATTCACTCAACGTCCTCTGTTTTGAACAGCAGAAAGGGATGCACGAGTGGACGAAGACCACTTTGCTTATCACAGAGATTATTGTACAAAGAAGAGATATGCTGAAAGTGTTTCTTTCCAAAGTTGATAATAAGCACTATTTTCTGTAAAACAGAATAGGACTTCAAATAACTACTGAGAAAGATCATGCTGTGTTTCACAGAGAAAGCGTGTTCATAGGGAGAATAGATAAGTGAGTGCACTCTGCATGATTCAGCATCTTTCCTTTTGAGGGTTAACTGGGAAATTAATTTGCATAGAGTTCCTTCTCCAGCTGTTAAAAAACATGTTTTGAAATATTCTTCCCTATGCCACCAAAGGATCAAGACTCTCCAAATATATTTAATAGTATTTTTTCTCTGATGCCAATGCCTGCTGCAGAAATTGTTTGAAACCACTCATAAAGGCTGTTTGAGTTTCACTCATGAAACTCAAAACCAGCTAAGCATAGCCATAAGATTCTCCCATTAAATGTAGTAACCTCTATACCCTGTAGCAGTTTAAGCCAAAGGCCGAAAGTCTTTAACCTAAGTCTCCCTAGTGCAACACACAGCTTCTTTTAACTGCTAAAGAGAGAGAAGGCCCAAAAGTACAGGAAATAATAAAGGAAACCAGTGTAACTACTCACATGAGTAGAAAGAGTGAATGGAAGTAGTCTATATACACAGTTATTGTCCTCAGAAGACAAATATTACTAATTTATTCTGACAAGAAAGAACTGAGCTGATTTTCTTATGCTGAATAAGAGTATTCATGAGCAGATCTTCACAAATGATGAGCAAAGAAAAATGTTATAAATATGTCAGTTAGCTTTTTAGAACCACACCAAAATTGCTATTTCCCAATATTTTTATTTTTATTTTTCAATAAGAATGATACAATATGTGGTAGCATAACAGCATAACTAGACCAACCACCATTCAAAACCTCATCTGAAATTTCTTAACATTAATAAAGTCACAAATGGCATATAAAATCATGGAAACTATTCAGATATGCTTGTAATTGGTTACAAACATATCTGCAGTTAAATTAGGATCTACAGATCTGCCTGTTGAAAGAAATGTGGCAGTCAGTTCACTTTTCTCCTCATTTCTCTTTACCTTTAAGAAAACAAAGTTTTGTATCTAGCTGTGCAGTCCCAAGAACAATATAGGATACAGGATTAATATAGTTATTTTATTTTTTTATTTTATTTTATTTTTTTTACAGCTTGCCTAGCGTACAATGGAACAGGGTATTTTTCCAGATGCAGATCAAGCATGTGGTGTTTGTACACACTATTTAACTCATTTCATTTTTATAAAAGTTATCAAAATTTTGAATTACAAGGAAACATACAAAAGCAACGGCAGCAAACAAAAAGAATTATTATTATTATTAATAATAATAATTACAACCACGAGGTAAACAAATAGCCAAAACCCAGGAGATACAATAGCAGAAGTGTATGTGAATGGTTTGGTTTTGCCTTTCTGAACCTGGACAGAAATTAGAGTACAGCCTGGCTCATTCTCAGAACACCCACTCGACAAAAGAGGTTTACAACAGCCAAACAATCCTCCTAACAGCAAGAGGCATGTTGTAAAAGAGGACTTTATGTTATGCAAAAGCCAGGTTTTTCAGCAAAACAGCTTTTAAACAAGGGCAAATGCTGGAGAGAATTCCAAAGTATCTTTTCTCTACTAGTCTGAACAACTTTAAAAAATATTAAGACAGTTTTAATTTAAAATAGCAATATGCATTTTCCAACAAAATCTTTATATATATATATATATATATATATATATATATAACAGGGGAAATGAAATAAAGTCACTCACCTTCCTGATTTTCTATGAGGGATACACATTCACTCTAGGTAAAATGACCAAGCAAGATTACAGACAAGTATACCACATTAAAATACACTGATGGCTACAGAACACGGTTACAGTTTTCCCATTCTATGCATAAAATACATCAGAAAATTAATTATAAAGCAGCACTCAGAAACAACTTATAGTCTTCTTAAAACATGTCCTTAGAGCTAGTTAATAATGAGACATCCTGCCAGCCTCTCCAGTGGTATTAAAGCAGTGGAAACAATGAGTGGTCTTTGAAGATTTGGCCCAGAAGTTCTACAGTAATACCTCCATTGAAAAACTTCCTATTAAAATATGCTCTGCCATACATCGCACGTTAACCCTGCAACTGAGTTGAGAAAACTTCTGCTTGCAAAGAAGTGTGATGTTTCTCTTCCCTGGGCAAATCTTATATTGATGTGTGGTTGATAACATTCACTTTATCAGTTTTCCTGAGCTAAAGTACAAATCATAGAATCACGGACTTGAAGGGGTTGGATGGGACCTTGAAAGATCATCAGGTTCAACCCCCCTGCCAAAGCAGGTTCATTAGAGCAGGCTGCCCAGGTAGGCATCCAGACGGGACTTGAATATGTCCAGAGAAGTTCTTTCACATGTTGGTGCGGAACTTCCTGTGCTCCACCTTGTGGCCATTACCCCTTGTTCTGTCCCCACAAACCACTGACAAGAGGTTGGCCAAATCCCTTTGTCTACCACACCTCAGATATTTATACACATTGAGGAGATCCCCTCTCAGTCTTCTTTTCTCCAGGCTGAACAGACCCAGGTCTCTCAGCCTTTCCTCATAGGAAAGATGCTCCAGGCCCCGTATAATCTTTGTGGCCCTCTGCTGGACTCTTTCCAGATATACTTGTTTACTATTGGTTATTGTGAGTTTAGCCAGTGGGAGATGGGGGGGAAGTGAGGGGGAGGGGAAGAAGAGGGGAATGGAGAGGAAATGAACACTTGTTTCTCTCAAGTTCCAAGAGAAAATAATTTGCTAATTTTCTCTTAGAGGACAAATAATGACATTCCAGGTAACTTTACTGCACAAATATTACTGAAAGCAACAATCAGTGGTAAAAACACTGCCATTGAGATTGACTTTTTAAATAAATAGCTTGCATAGATGGTGATAAAAAATAGCATTTTTAATGATTTACAATAGGCATAGGTTCTAAAGATACTTTAAAAGACACTTTATATTCTAAGGACACTAGACAAGTTCACAATACAATGGCAGACAAGAATCATTTCTGGACCAGAAGAGCAGCTCCTACTTACTGAAATTCTAATATCAACTATTTTTAGGCAAAAAAAAGATAGCTACAGACAAGGTAAAATACTGGTGGTGTATCTCTCTACCCTTCAGTTATACTCATTTGAAGTACCAGTTTTAATTTTTCTTCTAAATTTTACTTCCATATTCCTTTCTGACCATTACACTTTTAATAATTTCTTTAGCATTGGCTGAAACCGCTCAATATCCACACTGGGATTATGAAGTTTATGATAAAGAAGTAATGGTAGAGACAATTTCTCTGCATGCCTGTAGGAGAGTCTGAAAGCGCACACAAACCAAAGAAATCAGTCTTCCTGCACAGTTGTTTATGTTTTCCAGAAACAGCAGCAGACACATGCTATCTTTTTTTAATGACGGTGAATAAAATTGCAAATGAATAGTCAGCACTGAAACAACCATGCAAGTGGGCTCAAATGTCAGGCAGAGATTTACAAGCAGGACTGCAGCCACTGTAAAACCAAGCCACTGTAAAAAAAGCCACTGATAAACTCCTAATCTAGGTATTGAGCTACTAAAGAAGCTTTCTATGGTGGAATGTGCGGGCAGGATAGGAGAGAGATTTAGAATATCAAGAGATTCGGACAGCTGAGATTATAGTATAGAAAAGTGAGATATCTTTCTTTCTGTTCTCTTCTTTTCTGCCAAGAATGCATAAACTTTACTAACATTGGGATTATTCCATTTAGATTATTGCTTGCGTCAGGTTAATGTAGTGTAGAGCCTGCAAGCCAAATCCTTTCAGGTAGATTTCATACTATGTTTAATTACATTTGACAGTAATATACAAGCATGAAGCTTGCATTATATTTGGAGTAATAATAGTATGACATAGAAAAAAATGATTTGAAGGAGGTATTTTTAATTGTGATCCTCAATATGAAATGTAAAAGTAAAGACATACAAAAAAAAGATGAAAAACTTTAGATTCCAAGACAAGCAAATAATCCAAACAACTAAAACACAGACACCCCCACTAAATTTCAGCGTAACAGAGATTTTGAATTATGAACCTCACATGGGACTGGCAGAGTAATTTGTTAGAAACTTAAGACTGGCAGTTACATCTGTGTTTTTTCCTGCTGGAATTGTTCTTGCAAAAATTTATGAGATATGAGCATTCTTCCTTCACTTATTCATAAAAACAAAACACCACAAATTTCATAGATGTACAGGCAAACCTGTTTGGGATTTACTTAAGGTATAGTGGGTTTTTTTATCATTTTTTTTCTTCCTTTTTTTTTTTTCTTGAATATTTGTTCTTTAAAATTTAAGATAATATCAACTTTCAAAAATTCTAATGTTTCACTTAAATGAGTTTACTCTTTGGTGATTCTAGATTTTTCATAAACAAGTGTTGTGCACTCTCTGTGATAATCATATTAGAATATTCGTACACAGATCAGTCAGGCAAAACCAGTATTGCCATAGGAAATGTTTTCTGGTTATAATTATGCTAATTTAAACTTGGTCCATCAGGAATGAAGATGGTTGCCTGGAGGATTTTTCATAGTTTTTTTTCCCCTTCAGTTGGGGAAAAAAAAAAAAAAAAAAAAAAAAAAAAAAAAAAAAAAAAAAGCTTTTATTCTCCAGATAGAGAATGTGGCTTTCTTTTCTAGATAGAGAACTAGTCTTGATTGTGGTGAAATTTTTTAATAGTACTCTGCCTCCACCACAGCCAAAGCAATCACTTAGGGGAGAGTATACAAACAAAGCAAATATAAGCGTATTTGAAACTCAGATAAGTCCTTGATCAGAAGGAATATCTTCATATTTAATAGCAATCCAAATGTTTTCTTCTATTAATCCACATAACTTTTAATTTTTACCTTTCTATTCTTTAATTATGTACATTCTGAAGAAAAGTGCCTTTTCGTCCCTTCCCTCCTCCTCCTGCCTTCCTTCCCCCCTGCTTTTAATTTATCAAATACCATTATAACTTGATGATTCCCCAGTTCTTGGACTGGAAAAAATAATAACCACCTATTCTTTATTCATGGGCTATCCATGCCATTCATAATTTCATGAGCTTCAGCAGCCTTTCAGACAAATGAGCTAAGCTAAGATAAAACCTACAACTCCCCATGTCTCTCCCACCAACAAACAAATAAATAAATAAATGGTTACCATTCCCTTCAGTAGCAATTGATCAGTACAAATAGTGTATTTTTTTAAATTGCTCAAACTGTGATTGGTCATTTTGCTATATCTGAAAACCTCATTTGACTGTTTTATTGCAGAGCATTTAATTCTCCTTGAGAAGAATAAAATCAAAAGCTGTAATGCTTAAGCCAAAATCTCTCATCAGGCAGGACCCAGCATCACAAACCAATTCATGTGAGCAGAATAACCAAAAGGCCTGCTTCCTTCACAGAATCACAGAATCACAGAATTTTCTAGGTTGGAAGAGACCTCAAGGTCATCGAGTCCAACCTCTGACCTAACGCTAACAGTCCCTTAAAATATTCCATTATTGAGTGATTTGATGCGTATGTTTCACTTCATTTTATAATTACAACAGCAAAGAGCAAAAGATTTAAAACAGTCTCACCATCATCAGAGGTTCCTTACTCCTCATGCAGTTTCTTCTGCATCTGTATTTTAAACCGCAGAAGTCCAGGTCTGGAAAAGTTTCTGCCCCTTCAGATGTGACTTACTCTTTTCTTACTCCAGCTCTCTTTCTTCTTTATTTTTCCTTATGTAACCAATCTTGTTCCTTGTAATTGTTAGAAACAAAACTGAAAGGACATGAGCTGTCCTGAATTTCTCCACTTTTTTTCTCCATGTGTACTTGGCTCTGTGTAACCTTTCCCCAGTAACCATCAGAGAAAACACTTACAGAAAACTGGTCCCTCTGACTGCATGGAAAGCTAGGAAGAACTAAGGTGGACACACACCTCAAACAGAAAGTGCTAAAGAATTGGAAAGGGACATATTTATGTACATCACATCTCTCAATTAGGTATACAAGAAGGGAGAGGTCAGAAGTCAAAAGAAGGAGGATAGACACTGAATAAAGGCAGTCACCCTTCTTAGAGGTTCCCTTTCAAATTTTGCCTTTGGGTGAGGAAAAAATAAAGTCAGAATGAAGATAATGAGCTAGCTCACTGAAAATCTTTTCTACTGCACTTTAAGGCATGTCTATTTAAGAAATTATATATTAGCTTCAGTAGCACTTAGGAGAATTGTGCCAGGTATTTTAAACTTTTGGTCATTCTCAAAAGTGTGGGACGGGAGAGTAGCATATTTCAGATCACCTTATATCACCACAAGAGCTATTCTTTTCATGACTACATGTGCCTACAAAACCAAATTATCAGCAATGTATATCTAACCACAGTCTAACACACACTCTTTATACAAACAGGATTATTTAGAAATCACTTGCACACTGAATAGTGTAAGAAACAAAAGTTGATACACAGACAAATATAGGATTTCCACAAGGCTATAAGCTTGTCGCACTCTTATTTATTCTTGATGTGAGGAAAGTAGGTATATAAGAACACTGGATATAGTTTTGAATGAATATATTACTAAGGTGTTAGCAATAAGAATTAGCAGATGCCCTAGACTTATTGAGAACAATCTATGTATTTGCTTGGACAACCAGAGTGGTCAGGCAAAACAAAGACATAGAGGCAAACCCTAGAAAAATAGTTTGCAACAGTTGGCCAACTGAAAGTGCACAAGTGACTTCCAAGCTGGGACTACAGATTGCACTGTAGTGTGTTCCTCATCTCAGAAAAGCATAGCTACAGTAGGAGGACACAAGAACATAATGAATGCAACAGGAGCACTTACAGATAATTTCCAGTGGCTTCTGCCAGTTCCAAGAAAACAGAGTTTAAGTTATGTGCTTGCAATCCTAACTCTTCATTTCCTCATCAAGCATTTGCTGAACTCATTATCCTGGGAGATCACATGGTGTTAACCCATAGCCTTTAGCATTTTCATTTATGCAAAGTAGGAATTAAATTTACAGGTATTAAGTGCAAATGTACAAAAATATACTTCTTCAACATGAACCAAATATATTTTCAGGGCAATTTTTTGCTCTATAGAGAACAGGGTGTCAAGACATGAAAGGCAGAACTGAACTGGAATGAACTAGAATACATATAGTTGTTCAAGTAAACAGTTAAGCAATGGACTTTAGGAAAAACAAAGTAACTTATCCCTTTTAATAAATTTGTTGTTTCTTCTTTATAAGTATTAAAATTGTTTATTTTTTGATTTTAAAGTTATTGTGTATTTCCAAATGCAAGAATGCACCTTTGGGGCAAATCAGTTGAAATTGTTTGAACTATCAATGGAAATAAGTGATTTTTAAAAGGTTTAAATATACAAAAGAACTATCATAAGCCAGTGTCTTATATCTTAGTCTTTCTAGATGCGGTATCAAGGAAGACATATGGAGGTAGAAAACAGAAGAAATGCCTCAAAAGAAGGGATGTGTAAATGATTGACTATGAAATGTTGCTGTATAAACCACGCTTTTATGTAAATCTCATTATATACAGGCATTAAGAAAACTCCCCTATGTTTTCCATTGTGCCTATATGGTCTAAACTGATCATGCCTGTGGTCACTATTATTCAGTGGTATGTCCCTTTTGAGAGTAATCTGTCACTCACTTCACATATTACTTTACTCATTTAAAATATCTTTCCATATCAACAGCAATTTTGTTCCCACTCAGTAAATGCAAACGCAGTGTGAGATTTTTTTGTAATTTTTGGTTTAGATAGTCTTATCATTTTTAATGAAAAATCTTATTCTCTGCCTGGAAATTTCACTACTTAAGGAAAAAACTGAAGCCGATGAGTGATCATGACATCTTGTCCTTTTACTTATTTGGAGAAGAACACTCATCATCCAGCCACAGGGCTGAATACTGTTTTCCGTAGCGAGACAAATACTTTGCCAACAAATACTTCTCTAGGTTCACTAAGAATTATATGCCCTTTGAGACTTTAATTCCTCTAATTTTTCTGTGCTAGAGATGGTTCATGCAGAAGTTTTGAAGACAAGAATCTCTCACTTTGCACTTTATATTTTTATTTAAATTGACATAATATGATTTGTAAATAAATAGAAATATGTTGTTTTCTGCATTCTCTTTACTTACATTTGGACTTGCCCCAAATTTGGAGGGCTTTAGTAGCTCTTTTTAACATACCTTTGGAAGTAAAGATGAGTAACTTACACACATTAACCCAGCTAGAAAACACACAAATATAGATGTTAGTGGGCATTTTGGCAAAAATGTAAAACCAACTATAGAAGAAAGAAGGATGAAGCTTTATTTGTTGGTCTTTATCTTAGACAAAAGAGAAAAACAAAACAAAACAAAAGAAAAAAGCAAAAAAAAAAAAAAAAACACACACCCTTACAGTATTTAGTTTTGATTTATTTTTTTCTTGAATAATGTGAGATCTTTTGTCCAATGTTTGTCTTTTTTAAGATATCATGATATCAGCTCTTTTATTTCAATTTCTTAAGTATATTGAATGGATACTGAATAGATGTTAGAACTGCTTGGAGAGTTTTGCAAATAAATGTGAAAAAAAAGTCCTCTAGTCCAGTGCCCTCATAACAGATCTAGTTCATCTGCTTGTTGGTATGAAAGGCATGCCATCTAAATCTTCCTTAAAGTAGTTTCTGTTTTTAATCCATATTTTGGTCTATATACATAGAATATAAAATTCTACAAAGGTATCTCTTTTTATGCCAGACAAAAATCATACTGATCCTACAAAAAATGCATTTACCATAGTGGAGTGAGATAGACAGAAAAATGTGGGAATTATACACTCCAACAGAATTCACTGGTAAGATATGGGAAAACAATGCTAAATTTCTTCCCCTGAATGGAAGGTGAGAATCACAGTCAAGATAATTTTCACAGCTCCTATGAATAAAGTCTGAGAGAGCTGGGAGTATTTAGCCCGAAGAAGAGAAGGCTCAGAGGAGACCCCATTGCACCTTTTCAATACTTAAAGGGGGCTTATAAAACAGACGGAGAACAACTTTTTGCTCAGGTGGATCGTGACAGGATGAAAGCGGGGGCGGGGGGGGGGGGGGAGGTGGGATGGTTTTAAACTAAAAGAAGGAAGATTTAGACTAGATATAAGGAAGAAATTCTTTACTTAAAGGGTGGTGAGACACTGGAACATATTGCCTGGAGAGATGGATTCCTGGAAGTGTTCAAGACCAGGTGGCTTTGAGCTACCTGGTCTAGTGCAAGGTGTCCCTACTCAGGATAGGGGAGTTGGATCTGTGTGGTCTTTCAGGTTCCTTCCAACCCAAACCATTCTATTATTCCATGATCAGAAAACACGGTTTTCCAGTGAGTGTCACCACGCACTGGAACAGGTTGCCCAGAGAATTTGTGCAGTCCCCCTCCTTGGAGATCTTCAGAAACTGTCTAGACATGGACCTTGGCAACTTGCTCTCAGTGACCCAATGTCAATCATTCATTGTGTCTCTGATCCTACTACAAGGTAATGGTTCAGCCAATTCAAAGCAATCACATTCAAACAAAAAAAAGTATATGGACTCAGTGTTCTGCAGATAAGGTATACCAAACTTATCCTAACACTAAGCTTAAGTATGATCATATCAGTTTCTGAATCCCAACTGAAAAATTCCAACCCATCAATCTAAATGTTTTTAGGAAGCTAACTGAATACCAACATTTTCTGGGGAAAATAAATAAATAAATATACAAATAAATAAATAAAATAAAAAATAAAATATTTTCAACTGAGCCCTGCAGGAAATAAAAATAATGTTCAGGATGTTATCTGTGTATTAATGTAGACCTTGTATTAGGCTACAAAGACCTCTTTTGAAGCATCTTACTGTGCAAAAACATGTTAAGAAGTGCAAGAGAAGCTTGTTCCACCATAGATGCATTTTTTTTGTACTGGGATGGGAAAAATGTTTTATGAAAGTAATTCTCAGCAGCTAAACAAATAAAAAGTCTTTGACAAGTGAGTTTATAAGGTAACAGGATGAACAGATAGATTGATGTTTTTAGGATAACTTTCAAGATGCACACCTTTGCCTGCTGGCACCACTTCAGGAGAAACAGTCTTTTTCTTTCTCTGTCACTTTCAGACACAATATAGTCTTCTGATATTTACTTATGGTTGCCAGTTGGTTCCACCACTTAGAGTGGGTCTCTTGGTTATAAAACCTCCAACTTTGCTATCTGTATTGATTTCAAAATAACAAAATTATTTGATACCTATCTGTGCTTTCACTCCTTGGACTTTTAATTCACACAGAATCACACAGAATTTCTAGGTTGGAAGAGACCTCAAGGTCATCGAGTCCAACCTCCAACCTAACGCTAACAGCCCTCCACTAAACCATATCCCTAAGCTCTACATCTAAACTAAAGCAAGTTACCTAAAAATGTCTCAGAAATAAATCATACTTATTAATTTCCATAAAATTACAAAACAAGTTGAGCCAAGGACAAAATGACTACCTGGCCAGAATGCATAGGTTTGTTCACTATTTAACTTTCTAACACTAGCTTCTGTGAACTCCCCTTGGTCCTGTCCTACTGAGGTAAAAATATCTTGCAGCACAAATTTTGACTGTGTGCATAAAAGCTCCCTGGCAGCTTTCAGTGATGCCAAAAATATCCTTTACTTAGGCTAGGAGGTAGGAGGGAGGATAACAGTCAGCTTCTGGCTTGGTGTTCCCTTTTATCTTTGCCCTCTACAACGGCAAAACAGCAACAGAATGAAGCCATTGTTTCTCCACAGCTACCAAGCTGGCTGTGGTGCTTGAGCTCAGGGAAATTCAACCTTATTGGCTTGGCTTTGTTGTTGTTGCTATTGTTGTTGTTGTTTTGGCTGCCCCCTCAAAGGTAATTACATAACAAATGGGTTATTCATATCACTAAGCACCAGGCTTTTAAGAAGAAGAGGTGTTTCCTAGTTCACACACACACAAAATGGCAAGTAAACATTTGCAATTTGTTGCTATTCCATGCTTTGAAATCCTTAAATTATGCAACACTAGTCATTTTGTGAACATTTACATTTTTCCAGGATAAATTCTCCTGCACTGGTGAGAAGTACTGACTATGTAAGGATGAGTCAGGAGAGTAAAAATGTATTTAGCTACCATCCAGCAAAGCAGGTCAAAGCTCCAACTATATCCACTGGAAAGACACCTATGACCATATATTAATTTTGGTATTGCAAAAAATTTAAGGTACAATCCAAAGTAAGTCACAAAACTTATGAATTCCATTTATGGTTCTACCACACTAGCATTGCAATTTTGAATAAAATAAATAATTGTATTATTTTATTATTTATTTGTTCACATTTAACAGAACATTTCCACAGGCCCATACTCCATCCTTGCATGAGAAAAGAATTATGATATACACCTGGAAGGAACACCAGTAAAGGAAAGACTAAGAGATAAGTCAGAGCTTCACAGTTTATCCACAGTTTATCCAGTAGTTTATTTTACTTAATCTGGCCCTGAGAAAGTCACTATTTTCATACCTGATATTTTCAGGTAACTGTATAAAACTCTTCAGCAGATACCTCATCATATCTATACAAACCAATTATAAGTTGTAAGTAATAATAACCAATTATAGCAGTTGAATCATACCCCAACAGACAACAACATTCACATGTTAAAATAGGTTAGAATGGCCCCTGGTGTATTAAATTAACCATAAATCATATCCTTTCAAATGTTGTGTACAGTTATATCTTATAACTCATCAATATTGATTTAAAGTGATAACAATATTTAATTGCACTGGTTAAGTGAGCATCATTCAAAATAAAGAAATAATTATGTATTACTTTAAACCCGTACTGATAATTACAACGTATCTGTCTTCATAACTAGTACTACACAAGGACAGAAACTGCTGTCACCTAACAAATGACATCCTTTCAGATTTCACTCAAAATCATATAATATTTTTTGTTCTGTGCTGGGATTTGTTAGACCATTGATGGAAACGGACAAGAAATGCAACATCAGAGCCATTCAACTCTGTACATGCCTGCTGGTAACTGACAAGCCAAATTAAATGGCTAGGAAGAGAGATCTTAAATTCCTCTAAGCCATTTTTTTTCTTTACTTCAGATAGGATATTCATTTCACTAGTGTCATTATATGTCTTTATGTCATAATAAATCTGTGATATCTTATGAATTTCAATGTTGCAGTCTGAAAAATGTATTTCTGGTTTTATTTCTATGAGTTTTATTTACATCAGCAAATCAGCAGAATTTTGGTCTTGTCTTCCCTGTTTCTTTTTCACTGCAGGGATTATGTGTTAGTGAGCCACTTCTGTCACGTTTTGTTTTCTAGACCCTGACATTACTTTCAGTCCAATAGAGTAAAATTCAGACTTACATCTGTAAAGAGTTAAAGGCCTTATCCTCTAGTTAAGAGATGCTATGTATATGATTTAGCCCTTATATTACTTGTGAATCTAAACCAAGATAATTTTTGAATCTTAACAAAGGTTAAGATCTTTAACCAAGATCTTTGTATGTGTACAAATGTGCACCTCCTCTTTTGAAATTTGAAAACACTATGAATACCAAATCCACATTCTCTTGTTGGAAGATTTTATAAAAGTTTAGTTATGCTTGTTTTACAATCACATGTTTACTGATGAGTCTATCATTGGACCACTTAACTCAGTTTCATTTCATTTCTGACACTTCAGAAATGATACATAAATTATGAAAAAAGTTATGGATTTATGGACTACAAAAATAATGTGAGGAATCAAGGAAACATTATGGCTCATAGCAAATGCTTTCAGAAAGTTAGTTTAATAACTAACATAATAATAGATTTTTTCAACATAATTTTAAGTGCCTGCATAAGTTTCAAGAATAGAGAACTCAACTGATAAATGAAGGCATAAAAAGATCTAATACCTAGATACAGAAGCCAGGCTATTTTGGAGTAGAAACAGTTAAAAAATATTCATTATCAGAATTCTTTTATAAATCTAATTGATTATTATAATTGATTACCTAAGAATATAAGAAGAAAAAAAAAAAGTAATTCTGAGGCTATCACTTTTCATTAGTATAGCTTCAAAATATATATATTTTTTCAAATAGTTGATATTTCAAAACAAAATGCTGCTGTAACACAAAATACTCGCATCTTTTCTGAGAATTTTAAAATATGTTTAAAACATGATCAAAAAAATCTTATAAACCTTTTGTTTCAGTTTTAATGAATCTGCATTTTCTGACAACAATAACAACAAACAAAGAAGGCGAAGGCGAAGGCGAAGGCGAAGGCGAAGGAGAAGGAGAAGGAGAAGGAGAAGGAGAAGGAGAAGGAGAAGGAGAAGGAGAAGGAGAAGGAGAAGGAGAAGGAGAAGGAGAAGGAGAAGGAGAAGGAGAAGGAGAAGGAGAAGGAGAAGGAGAAGGAGAAGGAGAAGAAACAAACAAACAAAAACCAACCACATATCAGTAGTATACTGTTCAAAGATTCCAAAAAGGTAATGATCACGACCACCCAAAATGAGAAAAATTGATGCTTTCTGGTGACGGGCATCAGAAAAAATGTGTTTAGAAGGAAGGGTTCTGTTTTCTTTATGCAAGCCAGGCAGAAACAACAAATGTAAGGCATCAGCTCAACAAAGACTCTCTTAGCTGGGCAACATCATTGAACTCTATGCTGCTTAGAAATGGAAGAAAATGTTCTATTGACAAAAACATCTGAGCATACTCAGGCATGCTTTATACCAGGATTATCTCATGGCTGCACTCCAGAGCTAAATGCTTTTGTCCATCAAAGCAAAGCTATGAATACTTCTGAATGACAGATTTTATGGTGTTTTATCCAAATGTGTTAGAAAACTATTATTGTAGTGTATGTGTTTTTGTCACAACTGCTGCAGAATTGACAGAGAAAGAAGGGGAAATGCCTGATAAGAAAGCATTGCCTTGGGTGACTGATACTTTAAACTGCAAGAGGTAACTCTCCGGAGCTGTGAAAACCATAGTTCCATGGATTAACAGTCATTATAACTTTAGTCTAGGTAACCAAGTTAAAATAGCCATCAACTCTTCAGAAAGACTTACCTGCATCCTAGATGCTGTATCAGACATTCTGTGTTTTATTTGTATTGTTTTGTTTTTGTCACTTTTAATTCCATTAAATAAAAAAATAAATAAATAAATTATGATATCTTGCCCACAACTGTTACCCATACTGCCTCTGAAAATTCGCAGATATCTTCCCACAAACAGCTGCAAGCAGTTTTACACATGGAAAGATCTATAATGCTTTACACAAAAGTTTACTTCAGTAGAATCATTCTGTTCAATTTCCAGTGCAGGTAGATGCAACAAACCTTGTTGGTCACCCCACATCTTCCAAAACTATATTTCAGGTCTCTGGGAATGATAGTGGTAACATAGAATTACAAAGGAATTTTTTATGATTTTTTATCTTCCTTGAAAATGCTGGAATTCACATTTAATATGTTCTCCACAACCAGGGCAATTGTAAACTTTTTCTTTCCAAAGAAAGATTTCACATTCACACAGTTCCACAAGAGGGAGCTTGAAAAGAAAAAAGAGAAAAGGAAAAAAAAAAAAAAAAAAAAAAAAAAAGACACCAAATACAAATAGAATTATGATAAAAAGCATGATAAATGCTGTATTCTCAGAGGTATTCTAAGCTTTCCTTTTTATTGTTTGAGGAATTAGATGAGTATATCTGTATAAACTAAAAACAAGTCAAAGTTCATGTAGTTTGACAGAGAATTAACAGATACTTTGTCCAAGATATTCTGTTATAATGTCATAAATAACTATAATTCTTTTTACTAAAGCTTCATTGTCACTAACAAAGGAAGTAATAGTTATTTCTTCCTTCCTATCTGAATAACCTGCAATGAGGTTATTATCATTTTTTTTAAACCATGAGCTAGTTTAATTTTCCTTCCTGGGAGGACCTCATGGATATTACAAGTGATCCATCTCTCCTGTGTGGAAAAATATATGTATATATAAAATGATTGCTAAAATTACTCTGTTGAGTTTTGAAGTCAGAGATGTACCAAAGCTAAGACTCCTATGACCTCAGTTACGCTTCCTAACATATATGTATATATACTCATATATTAAAACACACTACAGTTTTTTAGCTTTATGCATTTCACTCTTGCTTTCTCAAAATCCTAAACCAGATTGTTGTGTATGGCCATGCATTATCCCATATATGTCAATAACAGAAATCTAAAGAAAACAATTCTACAGAAGATAAACAGGAAGTGCTATTTATGCTAAAGACTAAACCACATAAACTGTGGTTTCAATTTTTGGAACTTCAAAGCATTAAAAAAAAAAAAAAAAAAAAAAAAAAGCTAACACAGATGTAAGTAAACTCCTTGAGCATGTCCATGCTCAGACCAAGCTAGAATTGCTAGCTCCATTGCAAAACTTCCTATTTTGAAGTCAAAGCCTAGACCAGACTAGGTTAATGACAAGGAAACTGCCAAACAAAGTGGCTTGTCAGCACTTGCTTGACTCTGACCATTGCAAATAACAATATGATAACGTACCTTTGAAAATAACATTATTTCTGTTGATTAGATGCAAATTAGTGTGTAATTTTATCTGCAAGTAAAGAGTAACTAGAGGATAACAACCCAACCATAACAAAAATGTATAAAGGAGAAGCCATAAAACTGCATGAGGACTTAAGAAAAAGTGATTTTCAATAATTTTTTTGGTATAGGTATAAAGTCAAATTCCTCTGTGTTAGTCGTACACCCAAGTATCTGTGTGGCATGGGTAGAATTAAAAACCTTTAATGGTTTGGTTTGACATTTACTTCACCATCACTCAATCTTCTCATTTCACAGTTCTCATCCACCACTGTCAGTGTTGTCACTTATGATTCCTGCACACCAATGCTTCAGGCAAAGTCAGCAAAAGCTCTAAGCTAAACAATTCCAGTAAGATGTCAAACTCTCTTCCCAGTGTAGATGTAGATGTACGAGAGGAGAGTATAGCTGACTTCTTTAGTCCTTAATTCCTGCAAATGTCCCTGATTTTCTTTAAAAATCGTATGTGGAACAAACCACTAACAGTCAACACATTCGCTGTAATAAATTACCTTCAGCAGTTTTGGTGTGACTGCTTGATCCATTGTTTGTGTGAGCCATGTGTAAGCTGGTCTGTGATTTCAGCTTTTGGGGAGTGCTTCATTTGTTTGTTTGTTTGTTTTTTTTATGGTGGGGGGTGGGGTACTGGCTACTGACCACCTAAAATTTCTAAGAGGTGTTTCATCTTGGAACATCATGGAAGCTTGCAAATAAACTACACACTGAAAACTAACTACTACTACTGTATAATCCCAAGAAACAAATATATTTATACACAGATGCATACACAGACTCAAAGAATCGTTGGTCACAGTCATTAAATAATCCACCACTAAGACGCAAACAGCCAGAGGCCCTATATTTAAAATAAAATAATAAATAAAATAAAATAAAATAAAATAAAATAAAATAAAATAAAATAAAATAAAATAAAATAAAATAAAATAAAATAAAATAAAATAAAATAAAATAAAATAAAATAAATCATTGTGTACCTGCACTGCATGCCTAAAATCTCTTGGCACTCACTGTCGCCTGATGTCAGAGATCAATAGCATGGTCTTGATGGATTGTTGTTTTCACCCAGTCTTCAGATTCTTATGTCCTAGTCAGATAGCACCCTGGGCACAATTCTACCCTCAAGGTGACAAGGATTTTGTCTTATTCATGTCATCAGGGTGTCATACAAAATATTCACCCAAAAACAACACAGAAAACAGAAAAAGGAAAATCTCAAATTTGTATGTGATTCACAATTTTTTTGTTCAGTTAAGCATGTAATTCAGTTTTGTAACTGATGAACCCATTGCCTGTTCATTGTTTCAGCACAAATTCTTCTCTGTTGTAATGTTTTTAGAGTTTTGTTTTGTTTTGCTTTGTTTTTCCACACTTATTTGCATCTTTGAGCATTACTACATCAGCATGATGACCATTTCATATAATCATGGTTCTGTTATGTTTTGCAGTCTACATACACACAATAAAAGTTAGAAACCAAAGATGTTTATTAAGTACCAACCTGATCTTACAGATGGGTAAATGGCAGAACAATGGGAAAGATAGTGAAACTACATGGAAAGTCTGTTAGAGTTAAAAACAGGCTTACCATTCCAATTAAACAAACAACAAAAGCAAAACTATATCCGCCCATATATTATTCTTCAAAATCAGCTTACCTATTCTAGTAGGCTTTTATCTCCTCCCCGTGCATTTCTGTTTACACTCCATCTCAATTTTTTTTTCCCTCAGAAATACATACTTTTAAAATTTTGTGGCTGATGAATGAATATATGAGGAATTCCATCATGCTTATGACATCAAAACATAAATTCAGTGAATATTACTACTATTTTGACATCTCAAATATATATAACACTGGATTTGTCCAAGTGATACTGAAAACTGTTTCGTTTGTTTGTTTGTTTGTTTGTTTGTTTTGTCAAAGACAACATCAAGGTTATGAATTTTACAGTCAAGAATACAATTGTTCTGACTGTCTAACAAATAAAAATTCATCTTTGTTTTTGAAAGCCAAGTTGCTGGTTCCTATGTTCCATTCTATCTTTCATAATATTCATATAATTCCACTGTCCTAACCATGAGAGGTGAGACTGCATAATAGCTTAGAAGAATACCACATCATTTCTGTTTAGGTTATTTGGCTTTTACCACTGCTGTGTGGTATTCCAGACCTGGAAATACTAAAACAAGACATCTTTCTAGCACTTCTTACTCAAGTAAAACACTCTAAACTTCATTCTAGGTATATTTTAAGTGGAGAGGTAGAACTGAAAGGATATCCATAGAGTATCTATAACAAGCTTTCAAGGTATGGGATAATTCTCCCTGATTTTAATATTTCAGTTTCTTGGTTGAATAAGTTATGAAAATAAGATTCAAAGAAGTAAACAAACAGACTAATACATTTCAAAACCATGATTTCCAAAAAATGAAATCACTGTAATGTTATCTACAATTGAATCTCAAAAATTACAGAAAATCTCTTACTAATGGTTACTACATTTATAAAATAGCAAAGCAAAGTTCTAAGATTCAAGAGAAGGTTTTTCACCGGAGTCAGTGATGCTACTGGAGTTCTTCAAAAGCTTACTTCTCAAGTAACAGTGGCTTGTAAACAGTGGCAATAAAAATCAGTGGAATAACCTTTCACTTTCCTTGTATGTGTTATTTAAAAGAACCTGGTCAAGAACTATTAGACACTGACTGTACCTGAATGCTTCTTTTTGCTTTTGGACACTTCTGGCTGTTGAGTAAACAATCCAGCCCTCAGAACAGGCTAAGAGTGTTTGCTAATACAACCACTTTGTTAATTTGTTAATAATACTGCATATAAAACTGAAAAAGTTACCATCCAACACGTGTTCTTAGTCTGCCTGTTATATAGACACGGTGTCACCTACCAGTAACAACACCAGCCTGCCCCAGCTCTCTGCACTTTACATACATCATATGTAACATATGAGGATAATGTATGCTTCCAATGACCACAGTGGGACCTTGACCAAGTAATGACATTCCACATAATGAAACAAGAAGAATTACTATTGAGTTAGTCAAATCAACATATTGGCAGATGTTATCATGCATTATTTGCTATAATATCATCACTCCATAGAAGGATTATCTCAGCTATGCATTAGCACTTGAAAATGACAGTGTACCTCTTTTCACTTATTGTGCACTCTTCATTAATGTCATTTTTAGATAGAGCTGTTATTTACATTAAGATTTAACAGCAAGTGTACCCTGGAGATTATTATTCAAAAATAAAAACAAGATGTTTGAATTGTGACAGACTATAATATTTGCAAAGATGAAGTATCTCAAGGCAGAACTAATATTTTACATTTGTAGGCTACATTTTTGCTAATGTTTCCCTGAATTTTTTGTAAAACTGAAGAGCCACACTCTGTACTTAGCTTAGGAATGCCTCTAGTTGTAAGCCAAGACTGATCATAGTCTGTGAATGATCACATTCTTGCAAAGTGGGAAATCAACTCACTCAGAATTGTCACTGCGTTCTTAAGCCTATAAGAATACATTAAGATGCACTCTTTAATTATCCACATGTTTATCCACAGAACTCCTGTCTCATTCACTGTACTGACAAACCGCAGAACCAACTTTGTCTATATATATACTATAGATCTATGTGACAAAATGTGAACATCACAGTGGACCTAGTGGGCTGTGGGCATTACCAGGGCAGCTAAATCACTAAAAAAAAAATAGAATCAAGATTCACATCTAGTAATAATAATTTTCATTAACATATTTAAATTGAAATATGGACCTTATATGGAAAATCACTGACAATGTAATTTAAAACAGTCCACTGACAATGTAATTTAAAACAATCTGCCTTACTCTCATACTGTTGTAGATTATGCTATTGCAAAAATGGTGGAATAACATTAGTAGGTGGATTGCTCTTCCTGTATGAATAGGAGCATACAAATTCTGTCTTCGCAGAAAAGAGCTGAGCATGGTCAGAATAATTCTGGAAAGCAATAATATATTGTTAAATATGTACTCTTTTCTAGACCACTGTTTTGTACTATAAAAAGAAGAGGACCTTAAACTGGCAAGATATGAAAGTGGAATATACTTTTACACAACTGGGGAAGAAGAGAGGAGACAAGAGGACCCATTGATTCACAGAAAATTTGAAACCCTCAGGGCTTATTTGTTTTCAGCAAAGTTTTCCTACCCACTGAAACCAGTGGAGACCCAATTCTGAGTATCAAAACAGTGCTGAAATACTGAAATACTGAAATGCATTCCAGCATGTAAGTTGCTGAGCCTGGTTTTAATTGGCACATGTGCTATCCATTATCACCTAACTGCTTAGACTCATACTCACTGTAAAGCTAGTTTTCTCAAACTCAGTAACTGTTTACAGTAGATTAAATTTGAAATAATACTACATATTTTCAGAATTAGATATATAACATTAAAATTAAGCCTTCAATATCTTTGCTTGAAGAGGAAAGGTTTCAGTGTTTTATACTTAACAGAATATTTTGAGGAGTATACCTCAAGAATGTAACTAAACGAGGAAGCAGACTGTGGTCAACTACTTTCTGAAAGATAAGTGTAGAATTGCAATTGCATATAATATTGTTATATTGTACAAGGGAATTCAAGGTGACAGGTTGCTTCTCTTTCCATCTGACTTCCAAAATTTTAACATGGATTGCAATGATGGGACCCTGGTAAAACTTTTCTGCCTTAAGGAGGTCATTATGAATATAAAGCAATTTGAAGTTTCTAAATATGTTTTGCTTTGTGTTGCAACGGTGAGTTACATCAGCAGACTTGAAAGATTCTTTGTGTCTGTGCATAACCTGTTTGTTCACAGCATCCTTCTCCCTCATCAACATCCCACTTATGGCTGGATTATAATTCAGAACTTCACAAGACAACCCCAAATCTGACCACAGAGAATGTAGTTTGAAAATCTGCAGGTAGTTACTTGAAAATAGAAGTTTTAATAGGTGTTTGGTAACATATCTTATGAGACTCTCAGTTTCAAATGTTATATCATGTGGTGACCTTTCTCTGATGTCTCACAGCATGGCTGAGAGATGAATTTCAGCACTGACATTCATAACATTTTAGATAAATCTTGCCCTTCATGAAAGGGCATTCTGTAAAATCCAGCTTTTCAATAAAAGTGAAGATGAGGAAACCAAATCCCACTAAGGATTCAAGGACCATCAGGATGTAGTCCTATACCTCCTGAGCATTACCACTATCAGGTAGGCTAGACATTGTAGTGGTAGCACAGGTAAAAAAGAAGGGACAAAATCTTGTACATCAGTTTGATTGCCTCCCGTGGTCTGATCTTTCTTTTATTAAATGTCTGTTCCATTTGTCCTGTCCAAGGACAGAGAAAACAAACTCAGACTTTTCAAACTAACAAGTGAAAAGAAGCCAGAGATAATAGTTCAGAAGTCTCAAAGTATTAATATTCCAGGAACTTACATGGAGTTATTAGAAAAATCCCCACCTAAAACCAAAGAAAACGCCTTACATAAAATATTTTCTTGTGGCTTAAAAGGCTTAAGTAGAAATATTTACAGGTATATATAATTCACATACCAGATAGACGAAGTCTGTTGCAGTAAGTAAGAAAATAAAGAATTTCTTACAAGTAGAAAGAGGCCTATAACATACTTCATGTAGTAGTATAGTTGCGTATTACACACAGAATGTTTTTGCTGAATCCACCTAATGATCAAGATTACATCCTGCACTGTGATTGTTATCCTTTGATGGTACCTTTACAGTTTAGAAAACCACCTACACCAGTGCTTATAGTGAAACAACTACACCTTCTGGTAAAGTTTATGACCCATTTGATTTGCTGTCCTTTGTCACGGAATCCTATAATTTTGCCAGTAGCTGAATTGCCAGACTATTGTCTTTGCCTAGCCTTCCCCAGGTGCTCACATTCTGACCTTTCTACCCACTCTCACCCATCCCCAACGGTGCAGGAAGAACTTTTTTCCTAAAATGTCAGTACTGTTTTCCCTAAAATGTCAGTACTGTTTTTCCAGTACTGGTCTACTTCCAATGTGGTGAAAACACCTTACTTGCTTTGTATTTCAAGGAATGTTTTTACAGATCACAAGACCTTCAGCTTCAGTGAGGCTGGACATCCAATCTTCTGTGCTGAATCACAGAATTCTACTCCTCTCAGTAGAATCTGAGATGATCTGAGCAGATCTTGGTTCTGCTTCTTTACAGCTTGCTTCAGCTACTAATCTTCCTCATCCTGCTTGTTTCACCAGGAGACTGCTAGTTTCTCACATAAGAACTTCTGCAAAACTTCTTTTAAGAAGTGCTGCCATGCTAGGCATGATGTTGCCATCTCTGAAGTTTTATAGAACCTCTATACATGTGTTATACACGTATACACGTATTTTTAGGCTTAGATATTTTACCTACAAGGGTAAAAGCTCTGGAATATGAAAACGAAGTCACTGTCTATCAAAAAGAAACTGCAGGAAAATAATATTATTAACCTTTACTATACTCTTCATCTCGGAAAGAGTTTTTATTTAAAAAAGATCTAGCACAATGTGTCATCTGGCTGCACAACTGTATGTACAATAGGAGATCCCAAATACAATATTGTCTCACAATAAGTGATAACATAGTTAAGGTCACTTTTTCTGTTAGCTTTTCTTATGAATTTAAAATCAGAAAATAGAAAATATATTCTCATGTGGCATTTTTATCCCAAAGTACTAGGGGTGTTCAAGCACAGGTATGCCTCAGCTCAAATGAAAATCCAGAAAACAATTACCAGTGAATATGTATGCTCTCAATGGACACACTAAGATGTATGTAGCAAGCACAACTCATTGTGAAGAACATATCTTTTACTGTTTTTTCTACTTACATAATTTGAAAGTAACACTAATAGTAGTAAATACAGGATAAGCAATTTAATGTAAGATATGATATTTATATCTATGTAGTTTCTTCAATGGAGACTGAAAATACCCAGTATTACATAATTTTGTGTATTTTTTTTTTAATATAAATTTATCACTTTTCTCTCAGTGATTATAGATGTATAAATAGAATAACTCACTACAGACATTGTAGATCCTAGTCTATATCTGGATACAGAATCCATTACAGATCCAGAAACAATAGATTATTTCTAAACTGGGTTCAACTGGAAGAAAAAGAAATTGTCTCAAAATTGAGATTAGTTGATTAGTTGAATGAGGAGTCTTGTATTCAGTTCTTGAGTCTGTGTCCTTTTCTCTGTGTGTCACTGAGAGTGCTCACTTTACAGCTGAGAAAACATTACGCAGAAGCTGGTCAGAGGTAATGAAAGAGTTGAAGTGTTGAACATGATGCTGTGCACTTTAAAATAAGCTTATATTATAATAATAATGTAGGGACAGGAATCCCTACATAGACTCATATTATTATTATTATTATTATTATTATTATTATTATTATTATTATTATTATTATTATTATTATTATTATTTAATGACAGTGCTAGAACTGCCATTTCTGCATATTCCCTTATTAAAGAGATCCCATGTTATAAGTTAATTTGATCTTAAATCTTTCATAGGTCATTTAGACACTTGTTTTTTTTTTGTTTTTTTTTTTTTTTGTTTTGTTTTGTTTTGTTTTGTTTTAAAGCAAATATTAAATTAGTCTAAAATTTTTAAAAAGGAGCAAATTTTCATTTTCCACAGTCAACTGAGATATTCTTTTTCTTACTTACTTTTAAACTTATCTTCTTAAAAAGCTGAAATCTCATTGTTGAATATAATTTCAAGGACATAATAACTTTCTAACTTGAAGGATGTAATAAATGAAGGATGTAATAAAATCTTGGGGATTGGCTTAGAAGAAGAAGAATCTATTTCTTTATATCAGATTACTGTAATTCTGTAAATACTACTCAGTTGAAAAGTGAAACTCAATTTTAAAAGCCCTCTTGCTATTAGCTACAAAGAGATAGTTATACACCATACACTACAAAGTTGATTAGAACTACTCCTAAAACTAAATGCTTCTTCAAAGATGGCCTGCATACATTGTAGCTAGTGAGATGAACCACTTTTTATGATGTTGCATGTGATTTTTAAATTTTGAGTGTAATCCAGTTATTGAGGAATATACCATTAAAAGGTGTAAACGACAGTTCTCTGGCACCCCACCAAGTAAGGTCTGGTCAGTTTTACTCTTCTTCAGAATTTTTAACTGTGTTGCTAAAGTACAGCTTTAAGGTAGAATACAGGAATCAACATACGGCTTTTAAATGGTACAAAAGTAATGTAACGTCCAGTACAATATAGTCTTTATGTTCCCTGATCTAACGAGCATAAGCAGGGAAGAAATGGTACAGGTACGGATTTCACATGCTTTACTCATCTCCAAATTCCTTAGAATCTCTAAGCTCTAGAAGATCTCTAGAGCAAATGGCAGCCAGCTGCCTTCACAGCTCCATTCATCTGGGAGCTTCTTGGCAATGAACAAAGATGCAGTCCAATCCAAAATATATTCTGTTATGAAATGAGAGAAAACTTTTTAAAAAGTCTAGTAAGTGTGGTTTGCTTGGAGAAAGGTGAAATGTTAATCTCAAAGCACGGGAATTTATTATCCTACAGGGCATTTAGTACAGTTTAAACCTTTAGAAGAACACTGAAAAGAGTAAGAAACAGGACCTACTTTTGTTTTGTTTTGAAAACTTATCTCTCATTTGCCATAGGTTTCATCTTAGTCCCATTTTACAATGTAACAATGGTATTTTAAGCTGTGAATTTTGCCCTTTATTAGCACTTACTGACTACATCTTGGCAGTATTAGCAGACATACCTTGAGAAAAATAAAAAAAAGGAAGGAAGGAAGGAAGGAAGGAAGGAAGGAAGGAAGGAAGGAAGGAAGGAAGGAAGGAAGGAAGGAAGGAAGGAAGGAAGGAAGGAAGGAAGGAAGGAAGGAAGGAAGGAAGGAAGGAAGGAAGGAAGGAAGGAAGGAAGGAAGGAAGGAAGGAACAGTATATAAACCTGCGACTTGTTCTGTCTATTGCTCTAAACTAACTACAGAATCTTTCCTTTTCAGCATGTCAGTATCAGGCTTTGCAAGACCTCTGTGAGGTATAAGGTTTAAGAACTGAAGCATAGTACTCAGGCTACACGTCATAGAGAACAGACTTCTACAAGATGCAGCCACTTGGAGAATCTAATTAAGAGCTTGGTTTGGGGCAAGCTAGTATCTTTTAAAGATATACACCTATTTTGAGATCTATTTGAGTTTCAGTCCAACCCAGCTGGGACAAATCCAGTGCCACACTGTACCCTTTAATACTCGCAAGGAACTAAAGGCACTTGTGGAATGCAGCAGTTTGCTGGGAACTTCACTATCAGTTGCTCAGAGTTAGGCAAGCTGCCTGTATAAATGGAAGTCATTTTCCTTTGCATCTAAAAGGGAAAGATATTTAATTAAGAATGCTGTTATCTCCAGTTAAAAGGAAATACTTTTATTTTTTCTGGTAAGTAATGCAGCATTTATGACTCTAGTAGATCATGTTAGCAAAAAGCAAAAGAGGATTGAGAAGGATTTTGGCTAGCATTATTTAACAAAATAACACAAATTTCTAAGAAAAAAAAATGTGGGATTAGCCCACAAAAACTATATAAATTATTATATGCTATATAAAATATTACACACATATATATAATTTATATTATATATAATTAAATATAACTATATAATTATATATAAAATTATTATATACTATATAAGTTATATACTTAATATAGTTATATATATAATTATATAAAATTATTATATACTATGAAAATTATTATATATAAATTATTAATACTGTATGAATTATTCCAATTTCTACTGATATTACTTTAAACTCTTTAACCTAACCAAAAAGTTGTTTGATAAAATGCTCATATACACCCACATTTCACTGAGTTTTAGTAAAAGATTTTCACCTCTGAAAATAAAATGTTGATATTTTGAGCATTTTTAATATTTTCAAAGTTTTTTTCTTATCCATCCATCCCAAGTATATTCTGGTTTATCCAATTACTTGTTACATTATTTCTACATTACGTTATTTCTAGTTCATAAGGTACATTGTTCCAGAACTTACATTAGAGGTCAATTTCTGTTTAGGTTTCTGAAACCGTCAGGCTTCTTTGCAATTTGGTTCAAATCTCTGAGGCTCTTAAAAGCTGCAATTTTTATTTCAGTATGTCCATGGGTGTTAAAAAGTTATATATAAAAATGTAAAAGGTCTCTTTGCTCAGTGTAACTTTTACCTCAATTTTCAGCAAAAGTTCTGCATTCAAGCAAAGTGATTAGAATGTCCTTCAAAATATTGCAATAAATGGTTAACTACCTCTAGGTAAGAAAACAAACTGGGTATTATTACTACTCTGATTTGGAAGATCCCTACATTCTTAACTTTCTGACTCACACATGTACTGACTTGTTTCTCTCTTGCCCATAGAGATTACATGCTCTTTTCATTTGCAGTATTATACACCTTACATGACACAGAAAGCCAGGGCACGTGAACAGTTTTTCCAGTATCAGCAAGAAATACAATTTGTGCTCCAGATAGTAAGAATAATCAAGTATCAAATTAAACAAGAACTAGAAAAATCAGTCTGTTTTATAGACCGAGTTTTGCACTTGTAGTGGATTACGTAGATAGATCATTCACATCCTAGCTAACAGCTTATTGCAAGTAGAAATCTGAGATCAGAATTAAGTTTTAAATATAAAATAAAATAAAATAAAATAAAATAAATAAAATAAAATAAAATAAAATAAAATAAAATAAAATAAAATAAAATAAAATAAAATAAAATAAAATAAAAACATTAAATAAATAAATAAATAAAATAAAATATAATAAAATAAAAATAAAATAATTCATCAACTTTTCTCATAAGTGCTTTTGAATTTTCTTAACCTTTGTTTTGTTTTTTTTTTAACCTTTGTTTGTTTGTTTTTAGAAGCTTATTAAATTCCTCATATCCATTACTGTATTTAAATTTTTGTTTGTTTGTTTGTTTGTTTGTTTTATGAAAACCATTTTGAGCACAGAGCTGATTATAAGTGAATGCAACTATGTCATTGCTATTGCATGTCAGTGCATGTTTTGTTCCATGATCTAATGTCAACTGTACATTTTTAATCCCATATCAATGACTAAATCAAGTCCTTTTCTCTAGCAATTTTTGCTGTGATGCATATCTTCTTGTTACTAGTTATGTTACCTCATGGAAGAATATTTACATAGTTAGGCAAACAAACAGACGGGCTTCTGCCTTTTTAGTCAAGACTCATGACTGTATTGCAGAGGTCCTCAAGTGTAATTTCAAAGTTTTTCTCCCACCTATAGAAAGAGCTTTGAAATTGATTTTCTGAAGTGATACAGTTACATTATGTGGATTTGCTCTTTATACGGATAGTCACGCTTCTTGATGAAAAAATAGCATATGTTATCATAATCAATAAATAACTGCAAGGATCCCCAGGGGCAAAGAAACTTTATCATTTGATTTAACTGAACCATACATTCATTACCATAAGTGATATTCATCCTGCCAGTTTGAAGTTACTTCTCCATAGAAAGCCAAAATATAAGATCCAGTTATCACTGGGCTTTTCAGAGAAGAGTTTTAGCAGACTTGTCCTATTCTCAGGAAATCATTAACAGATCTCAGGGTCAGCCATATTCTTCCAGGTAACTGCTATCTGGATTCTGGGTGCCCCAATAAAGGAATGGACTTTGAGTCAGTAGCACTGAAATAAGCAGTAGCAGAAATATTTACAGTTTATTGTGTCTTGCAAAGCACTGGAAAATCCATCTGTGACCTGTCTTTGCCAAGTTACCTTGTCCTCTAACTCCTGAAAGAGTCAACCTTGCTGTTGAAGTGAAACATTCTTAATATTTTTGTTAGATCCATTTCCACATTTAGAGGCTCCTGATTAACCTTAGATGTTTCCAAAGCTTGAAACCTCTTAGATATGATCTACACACCTAGTTTTTATGAGCTGCCACTGTGACATGATTTTTTTCCTTCTGGTGCTCCTTCCATAGTCAGTAATCTCAGTACAGACAAGCTCCGCTATGTACTTGGTTATTCAAAGTAGCCTAGTCCATCAAGAGGGACTTGTGTCTAGGTCAAATGCAATTACATAGATATATGTATCAATTATACATTTAAGGTAGGCAAAAAACTGCTTTGACAGTTATTAACCCAAGCAAGATTAATATAAAGTAAGAAGAAATGGTCTTCTCTTCCTGAGGCTGAAATATCAATATGAGCATTAACAGAGATATGCAGGTACATAAAATAAATAAATAAATAAATAAATAAATAAATAAATAAATAAATAAATAAATAAATCTGAAGTTGTCAGTCTCTTGATGATAGCCTCAAAACTGACTTCTTCTCTTTGGAGAGTGTCTCTTCTAAAAGTGTGAAGAGGGGAAAGAAAAGGAAAGAAAGGAAGAGGTCCGTACTTTTCTTTAATATAGTTTAAAACAAAGAAACAAACAAAAAAAAAAACCGAAGAATTTGAAATACCGCACTCATCATGACCCATTCATTTAATATGAGATTACAGATCATACTGTGCAAAGTTCTTAATTTGGATAATATAGCACTATTATCAATTGCATCAGTAACTCTTGGGCATTTGGTTGTATGCACTTCAGAAGGAACTTGAATTCTTAGGACACTCTCTTTTGGCAAGCTTCACTCTGCAGCACGGTAGACTCTGTCAATTCTGCTTACCCACTGTTCAAGCCACAGTAAGCAGATTTCAAGAAGAATGCAGCATTTCATCATTGTTCAGACCAAAGTAGCCAGAAGGCTATGCTCTTTAAACAGACATTAAAATTGAATAAATTTGGTAACATAATATTAATGGGTAAAAATAACATCTTAATAAGCATTAATGATAACTGATTAATATTCAGAATATATACATGATTATTTATTTATTTATTTATTTAATGACTGGACCTGATTTGAGACTACAAAGTGAGTGAGTGTTAAGAAACAATCATTTTTAAGAAAAAAAAGAAAACAGATACAATGGTTGTATCTGCCATGACTACAGCTCATGGCAATGGTTATCTCAAAAATTTCAAACCATCACATTCTTTTTCTGCTTTATATCAGGAGGAAAAAAAAATCATTTGAGATTTAAGCACAACAAGTTGAGACACAGCATATACAAATGAATACTGCTATTCAGATTCCCATGACACTTCCAAACCAGTGTTTTCACTACAAGGCTGCAGAGTTAATCTGTCAGTGGACCACAGGTTTAAAGTAGTTAATTAGAAAGATTCTGGACATTAGTTACGTGTACTAAATTTTGTTATATACAATGTGGCATTAGACAGTATTGATTAAATTAATGGTATTCATTTTCAATCCTTTTGAGATTGATTTTCTTTCTAAAAAAGAATGTACACACACACTACTTGGGGCTTGACTAAGTCAGTGTTAGATCTGAGTATCTCTGAATGGTAACCAATGGTATCGATAAATAGGCAAATCAAAGTGATGTCTTTAAGTATTCATGACAAATAGAAGAAAAAGAGTAAATTTAAGACATTACTTACTAAGAAACCTCCACTTACTCTCCAGTACTATACTCAGAGTTTTTAAATTTCTTGTTATCAAGACTAAATAATTCTTCAACATTTTACAGGTAAGCAATTAAAGTGTACACTACATTATGCAGAGATAAGCCATATTTTCCTGTATACTGACAATACCCTTTCACTGAGGACTGGGAGTGGTAACACCCTGTTATTGACGTCAGTAAAAAGGGAAAGTTAAATCATTAACAGACGTTAAAAATCAATTTGGCTACTTCTGGCAGGTGAAGTCACATATTTCATTATAAAATGATGAATCTTTTGGCTCTTTCTTTCAATAAATTGATTTTATGAAATAAAGAGTGATAAGGGAGTTTTATGAAGTATAAACAGTATATATTATAAATAATAACACATGGCCCTAGAGCAAATGGTGCTGTGATTGATCACAGCAGCAGAATCCCTTGAGTGACTTACAGCATTGGTATCATCTATTGTACAATCACATATAACATATGTTAACTAGATAACTGCCTATTGTGGAAATTTATAAAATTAAGTCTAATGAAACGTGTTTTTTTATTTGTTTGTTTGTTTTGTTTTGTTTTGCTAGATCCAACTCTCTCTGCAGAAATTATGTAAATGAATGGAAGCACAAGGAAGGTCTTCAAAGGAGCAAATCCTACCAAATTCAGAGATAAAGTTCTCTAAAAATGAAGAATAATTTTGATTGCACCTTCTTAAGATAATCAGAAGAGAGGAGAAAAAATACAAGTCATAAAACACTCAGTCTTTGCCTGTACCTGCTAGTTCAACTGTATCAGTGCAGTTCCCCAAAGTGAGCACTGCCACCTTTCAGAGCAAAGGGACACAGTGATCAACACCAGACAATACAGATTCAAAACTACACAAATAAATAAGTAGGCTCAACAAGAGTTATCATACCAGTGTTCCAAAACAGTTCATGTAGACCATGTGATTCAAGCAATGATGCAAAAGCTCAATAACAGATGTCCATATGGAAATATCAATAAAAGACAAACTTACAGGACCCTCCCAACTAACACAGCAGCTATTTCTGTGTAAACCTGTTATGGGAGCAACCTGGTTCTAACTCCCTATGACTGAGTCAGCACTTTGTTTTCACTTTTCAGCAGTGAGTTTATGGATCTTGACTCTGCTGACATTTGTTTCAGAGAGGAAAAGGAAAACTGGTCCATAAAGTTCCCAATGGCTGAAAAGCTAAACCTGGAATGCTTGTGTGAAAATTGAAAGCAGATTGCTGGGTGGACTCAACTGCCGGGGGTCTTGGAACTTGTAGGCCTCTTCTTACCAGCTCTTGTTACAGAAATGACTTTAAAACTAGCTTGCTACTAGCTGACTGGTAGCTCACAGGTAATAAGGCCTGAGAAAACAGGAAGAAAGCTGCAGCTTGGTATGCTAGTACACAAAATGACAGCATGACTGCCTTTTTAACCTTTCTTAAGCATGATAAATAAGAATACCTATCATTAAAAACAGAGAAGTTTTTTCATTCCAGTGGTTAGAGATGTCCATACATAGCTTATCCAGCAAACATCAACTGTTGCTATGCACCAAATAGTCAAATAAGCTACTCTCAGACAGGTGATCTATGCAGTAGTAATGCTCAAGTTGCGATTTTGGATGGAAAAAACTATATTCTTTTTCATATTTTAACACATTACTATTTTCTTTTATAGCCTTTCCAGTTGTGCTGGTGCCAAATATGTTATGAGGTAATGTTTGCACCAGACAAATCTTCAATTCCAATCATCTGTCAAAGGAAAAAGTCAAATAGTGGCACTGCTTCCACACCTGGTGCTTGAAAAAATTCATTGTACTGTATCTTTATGACAACCTGTGAATGAATTATCATTTGCTTGAGTTGGAAAAGCAGTGGAGGAGATCTCATTAGAAAGCCTTCAGTTCATCTTTGTCAAGAGACACACTAGAACACAAATGTGATGACATTAAAATAGCTCTTCTTCACTACTCTATCTAAACCAAAGGCTTTTCTCATCAAGCTATCTTATGGTTCACTGAATTCTCCACAAATACATGGAAAGAATTTACATGTGGTCTACTAACAACACTACCCTTCTCTCATCTCTTCTTATACTCAGCTAGATAGCGACTTTCAATTGTCTGGCACTTTTTGACTATCATGGTCCTTCCTACTGCCAATTCCAGTCAAGTGCCACGATTTTATTTTGACATATCAAATGCAATAAAATTTTCTATTTTACATTAAACAGCATTTGGTTCATATGAGGATCGGGAGTGCCTTTCAAAGTCTTTAAAAGAAACAGTCAAAAATACATGTCCAACAAATTCGGGAAAATCTTATATTATGGGAACAATCCTGTCCCCCATTAATTAAGCACTCTTATTCTTCTGAGAGTATAGGAATGTGGAAACTGAATAGTGAAAATTTAATAGGCAACCTCTTTAGAGATTGCATCTTTAATACACCAGAGAAAATATCAGAATCATATATTGTTCCTGTCAAACTGATTAAAAACATGACTAGCCAATTTTCAAAATATATCTGTGTTTCTTTCCTTGGTCTATCAGTTTTCCACAAAAATGACTCTTGGCCACCATAATGTTAACTATATTTAAATGAGTACTTATACAGTGCAAGGCTAGTTTGACACTATAAAGACATGAATTTGTTCAATATTTGTAAATGGTTGGTTTATTATATTATTACTTTTTCTCCTGCTAGCAGCAGGTGGACATAGGTTGTATCTAAAAATTATTTTAAAATAAAAGAACATTTCCTTTCATAACTGAGCTTTATTTTGCATATTCTTCAGTGTCAAGCTGTTTTTGATAGAAATAAAATGAGTAGTTCTCTCTAAGTATGAATATTTGTATAAGAACTATTCTCAAATGTCACCTTATTCTTATCTGTACTTGCAAACATACATATATACATGTATATATATAAACTTAAACATATATATACGCATTCTTTTAAAGTGGGCTGTTACAAGGGGTGTACAGTTTGTTTTATTTATTTTTCTTGAAAAAAAGAATGCTGTGCTAAATAATGAACCAGTAAGATCACAGAACATGCAGTACATGTTACTCAGGAACTGAATGTACCCACCATACCATACATGGTGATTTTGGCAGGTTGGCTCAGTCAACTTTTAGAAAAGAACAGGCTAACAGTTGTTGCTCTCAGCTAATATAGCATTCCAGCAAAGCACTAAAGAAAAAAATAACAAATACAAATAAAAAAAATCTTATAGTGTTTATGTTCTCTTCAGCTCTAATCTAGCCTACTACCATTCAAATTGTTCAGTGCCCTCTGATTTTTTATAGCACAGCGTCAGCTAAAAACAGAGGAGTAATTCTGCAGCACGAGATTCAAACTTCACCTTTTCTTTGAAGGAAATGATGATCATGCTAAGTATTGTTCTCTTTTAGATTATTTGATCTAAACAGCGTTCCTATACAGTCCAGGATGGTTCTCAAGCAGAAGTAACATGTGCAAACCTGCTTTTCTGCTTTCCCACCTACTTAAAATGGCATTACATACCTTACAGAGTCAAAATATGCATCTTTGGCTAATTGCCCACATTCTGGAATGTGTGCTTCATTAGCTCTATTGAATTTGTCCCTTTGTGGTTAAATTTATCTCCTGCTGATACTGACCATAATACGAATGGCACTACAGAATTCCTTATATGCTCACATATCTAATATATAGCTGATAAACATGTTTTTTAATTATATGTGTCTGATGTGCAACTCTGCTGCAGTGCTATGAGCTAACTCACATGAGCAACAGAAGACCTCCAATAATATGGTTGATACTATATAATTTAATCCTCATGTAAGTGATAAGGATCTGTAAAGAAACCCCAGGAACCAGCAGGCTCCCAAGTCCAGCCTTGTCCCAGGACAAGGTCCCAGAGCAGTCTTGCACCCCTGCTGCCTCTGAGCTCTGCTTACCAAGATGTCTGGGATATGTCTGTGGCTTTTAGCTTTAAGAATATTTTGGCATAAAACCCTGGGTTACAGGGTCTGCCGTTTCCCTCTGCCAGTTCAAATAACTATATTGCTCAACAAAAAACATCTCTTATATCATGTGGAAATGTTGTCTTCTGTAAGGAATAAATAGCAGTAGTTTTGAGCAATAATGTTATTTCTGTATAATTAAAAATAAGTAATTTTACATTGATATATGGGGACTCCTACAGCTAAATTTTAAATTTAATGTTCTAGTTACAGATTCTTTGGGTAAAACTCTATTCAGAAAGTGAAAATAAGATGATCAAAACAGTGTTGAGCTGTGTTTAGATCATCTACTCTACTCCTAATTACACTTTTCCACGTCAGTTATTTGTAGCAATTGTCTGGAAAAGGGTGCTAAGTTCTGACTGCTGTTAATATCACCCTTGTTTATTTTTCTTCTGCAAAACTAAAACAAAACAAAACTAAAAAAACACCAGTCATACAGCATCATTTTCCCCATCGTTTTCTATCCTTCTGGATTTTCTGTGTTTGTGTCTCACTTACACACAGCTTTACTCTACCAACTCTGCTCTAATATCACATTTGCTCTTCCCTGCTTCTACCATTTATAGTCATATATCTCTTTTTCCCTGCTTATTAAGTATATGTTGGTGGCTTTTGTACCCACCATGCTTTTTTTCCTCTCTTGATCACAGGACTTCAAAGATAGACTGATCATCACCTTCTTATTTTTAGGTCTCCAGGGCAGGACTGTGTATATATATATTAAAAAAAAAAAAAAAAAAAAAAAAACTTTCTCTAAAGTTTTCTGTGAAATTGTGGCAGTGCACATGCAAGATTTGGGGTGAGGATGGGGGATGAACACAGACAAATATTAGTGGAGAAATAATATCAGCATTATAGCCTGAGTTTTTAATTCAATAGTGCCTATTAATTCACATCTGGATAAATCAATAAATGTAGTTCTTAGTTATTCGGTGTTAATTCACTTAATCCAGATTATAAATATTAATTGATTTTTCTTTAGATATTTGTTTTTGTTATATTTTGTTATATTTTATTTTAGATATTTGTGGGGGTTTTGTTTGTTGTTGTTGTAGTTTTAGCTTCTAAGAAAATAAGAATAAAGAAATGTTTTAAAAGCTCTATGACTTTTCCTAATGTAGAAAATATATATATTTTTCAGTTAAAAATGTATGCATTAGCAATTTGTTTTGGTTAGAAAACAAAAGATTAAAGAAGATTCAAAAAGTTCTAATTTTCTGTTGGTGCTTTCTTTGTCATATTTCCTTCTATTGAACGAAACACAGCTACTGAGAACAGAGGCCTATTTATCTAAACTAATCTAAAGTAAAAGACTGACTAGGAGGATTGATCACAGTGTGAAATTTAATTACGATACTAATCAATATGGAATGTTTGGAGAGAGCATGACGATGGATAATAAAAAAAGCTGGTAACTAATTATTTACAAAAAACAATTACATGTCAGAGAGGCGACCCAGTTGGGGGTATTTTTTGTGTAGGGCAAAAAAGAACAGGGCTGCACAGAGTCACCTGGGTCACTAATTTCGCATAAGAGGCCAATTTCAGAAAGCTCCACAGCATGCTTACCACACACATACAACAAAAATCCACTGGGAAGGATGGTTAGACACATCTCTTTTGTACAAAGGACATAAGGTCACAAAACAGTACACTTCACTAAGAAGGGAAAAATCGAACACATCATTGGCACCCCTACAGCAAAGAATTTGTTAAATGAAACTTCCCAGATGACCCTGAAAAAGTACAGTGCTGCTGACCTAAAAATCTGGCAAGTGGTTTAAGAGTGCAGCAAAATGACACAACCAAGCACCAGGGAAGTTTCTCAAGTAAACAGCAACACTTGCACATGCAGCTCAACATCCTTTGAGCCATGGCAAATGTCCAGAGCTTCAGAGGAATGTGGGTGGAGAAAGAGGGGGAGGGAGAAACAAATATCTGCATTAGGCGAGGATGTAAAAAATTCTTCCAAGATTCTGGAGATAACCAACACGTCATCCTGTTGTTCAAGATTATGAAGAAATAAATTCCTGTATCTAATATCACTGTTTAAGTACAATTAATATAATTAAATATTTGTATTAAAATTTGCTTTGAACAATGCAGGATGTGTAATTGTGTGGAAAATTGTTCTTTTTGGTGGTATACTTGAGGAGGTAGAAGAGGAAGAAGAGAGACAAACATGGGAAAAGGCATGTGTACATGTGTACAAAATGCAATGGTTTTAGCAATTACTCAAAAACAAGCTAATATCAGCATGTACCAATTTTAAATTTACATATATGTTTAAAAGATGAACAGTTAACCAAAAGAAGTCCAGTTCTAAAAACTGCATCAAAACAAATGAAAATTTAGTTACAGGCTTGTTCAAAAATATTAAGTATTAGGGAACACTGGAAGGATTTACTTAAGTGATCATGTTGTGCTTAACATAATTACATTCTGCTTATCTTCTTGGTTAATTTCTGTCTATACTTTCCTCTAAACCCCTTTCCAATGTGCAGTGTATTACTGCACATAAGTTTAAAAAATATCTCCTGTGAGATTCCCAAACCTGCATGGGAATTTCCCTAGGGGTACTCAGTAACTGAAAATCCATGGTCATCTTCTATTCTGTCCTCACAGCTTCTTCTGAACCATCTCTTTTCTCATTTTCTTGACTCTTTTTCTTGGGAACAATATTCTCCAAAGTACGCTGGTCTGCAGATAACCCTGCTAGATTCCTGGATTCATATAATCGGTAATTATGACAAACAAACAAACAAAATATATGTAAACCGTTTCAAAGCATTATTGACACACAGTAATAAGGACATCATAGAATAACTAGTTTTGTTTCCTTTCCTTGTTCTCATAATGCTTAAAAAGCAAAACAATATAGCAGTTTTGATATATTTCTTTTATTTTTTTTACTACTGCAAGTACGAATAAACATTTATTATCCATGTTCTTTAAATGCTGTGAGTTATCTGAACAAGCTTTCCAAAGGTGAGTGTATTCTTTTTTGACCATCAGTTTAAACATAGTAATCATGCTTTATCATTATAATTAGAGCTGAAATAGTTGCTGCTACTAAATACAAAGTTTTATTATATTGTACATAATTATTTTAAATACTTTTAAAATAGTTCTGCTTGAAATTCATGCTTTGTTCTTACATAACTCAATGACTTTTTTTTCTTGCACAGCAATGCACAGTAAACCCTCAGGCTTCAGTGCCCTGCAGAGATTTCCTACTTTCCACATTCTGTTGACAAGATGAAAGATGTGTTCCTTCAGTTCAACTATGAGAAGTTCAAGGAGATTTTCTACCTATTGTTGACCTCAATAAGATCAATGACAAACTCATCTAAATCAATCAGACTTCACTATAGGTGAGAAGCCTTGCAATTTCCAAATTTAATGATCTGTGGTTTCTGAGAAAGTCATACAAAACCATAATGTTGGGTTAGCATCAAGTGAAGCTGCCATTGACCATATACCAGGTAACCCTTTTAAAGTAAATGCACACAAAACGAGGTCTTAGTAGTAACATGAAAACTGAAGGTATACACGTATATCCAAGAATCCCCATGCCTATTAGTCTGTCTAACACACACTGGGGGGTTTAAAATTAACTAAATTTAAAAATCTAGTATCAGTTACTTATCACCCTCAGAATTACAAGTACAACTGTCAGAGCTCTTTTGAGTGATTTTGTAATAACTAGTAATTTTGCATCCCTAGATTTCATGTATCAGATGAAATAGGAAAATTTCTATCAGTTTGAAGTCCTACATTGTCTTCATCTCATGGAACTATCTGCATCTTTGTAACTTAGGCCATCTTACAAATTCAGTCTTTCATGTATGCATTTTGGAAGATTTAAAAAGAATAAACAGAATAAATGTCCAATAAAACTAAATATCAAAAGCATGAAGTGTGTCCAAAGTAGCCCTAAAGAGTTAAAATAAATAAATAAATAAATCCGCCTACTCCATCTACTTTGTTACACCAGGATGCAGTGGACAAAAATAATTGCTGTAAATATTATTTTGGCCTTATTATATTTGACATTCCGTGTTTGTTTGTTTGTTTGTTTGTTTTCTTGTGTGCAATCAAGAGTCTGTTCTAAATTCTGGGTTCATGATAGATGCCACTACTGATACTAACTGCCTACTGCAAGAATTGCAAATGTTCAAAAAAAAAACAAACGTGTTCATGTTAAAAAGTCCTGATGACAATTTTGCTTACTATAAGGTTTCTGTTTGATATAGACAATCAGCTAGACACATATACCAATATGTATAACTGTAATTGGAATTTTTCATGAAGACGGTGTATCCAGAATATGTGTTCTGCCAATCTTTTGGCTTTGTTGCCTCTATTTCAGCTATTCTAGAAAGTGTTGACAAAAGCATTAAAACACAGTATAAAGAAAAGTAAGTTTTCTTCTTAATTATGTTGTACAAATTGTTTTCCAGAGCATCATTTTATCCATCATTATAGACAAACTTATCAGCATCTGTAGTCCTGGAAAAAAACAGAATATCATAACTAAGGCAATGGAAAAAAACACTGTAAAGAAGTTTGGAGGATCCTTGTTGATGACTGATTCTTTCTTTACATGTCGAGGACTTTGAGACTTTGAGGACACCACTATAATGTTGTTATACAAGTACAAAAAAAAAAAAAAAAAAAAAAAAAAAAAACACAGCAGACTCTAGCTGAACCTTAGTGCTGAAATTCAAGTCTAATTTCTATCATTTTAAACATCATATTCATGTGTTAATCCTGTAATCCAAAAATATTCAGCAAGCAAGAATGCAGCTATCAAGGGTTCTTCTATTAATGTCTGTTTGTTTGTTTGTTTTCCATTGTTATTTAAATTTCAATGTTTTCTGGTAAACAATGATAAGAGGTAGGTCACATCGTGCTGTGTACTGCATGAAGAACATACAAATTCCTGCTTTCATACAAACCAACACTATAAAAGACACAAGAAAATACAAATTATTTTCTCTGTTTTACAGATTTACATAAAGACTATAAAAATGTAGGGCAACTAAGAGACTTTAGACATTCAAGACATCAGGGAAAACTCTGTCAGAATCTATAAAAATAATATCATCTTTTGCATGCAGAGTTGTATGGGTCCAGGAAGAGAAACAGGGAGGTAAAAGGTGTTCAAGAGGCTCCAATTCATAGCCCAAATGAAAATAATAATAAGATTCAGCTCTAATAGACATTAGAGCTCCCCTGCAGTCTCATGTTTCTATATACACCAGTGTTTAAGTGGTCTGCAAAAGACAAGCTGCAATTGCTTTGCCTGTCTTGCTGTCATAAGATTTTTCCCCCCAACACAGAAGCAGGAACTATACAGAAAGTTTTATTTTTCTTTAACATTTGAGGTTGAAGGGAAAACCTTAAATATGGTATCTAAGTTTAGATTTATGAAAAGGATAATGCTACCTCTTTTTTTTTTTTTTTTTTTTTTTTTCCTTCCTTGATTTCTTCCACTAATCCATTTCCTCTTCTCAGTCACTTTCAACTTGTTTTGGTACTTGTATCCTTTTCTAAATAGTCCATATCAACCCTGTCTCCCTGCTGCAGGATATAGCACTCAGAGAAGTGAACCTTCCCCTTCTGTCCCCTTTGGCCTAAGACCAAAGAGATTTTTCTGCAAGTATCTCTTCTCATCCCTAAACAAACAAACAAACAAACAAACAAAAAAAAACAGTTGAAATGAAAAACAGACTTTCCCTTCTATCCATTATATCCATTATACATAATTTTGCACCTCTCTCCAACCTCTTTATCAAACATGGGCACACACACACATCATTGAACTCTGGCCTTTCAAGAACATTTTTAAATTGACAATTTATTAATATACAAGGGGAATTTTCCCTTAAATTAGAAACTTACAGCCATTTTTTGTATCTAGCAAAGCAGTCAGTAGACCTGTTCTGTAGCTTGTCAGTACAACAGCTATATCAAAATGTTATTAGTCCATTTTTATTACATGCTTATGTTACTGTTATTCAAAATATTTTGTCTATATTTCAGCAACACTGTCAGTAAGTACAATAATTTTAAAACTTCCTGATGTCTTTGTGGTTAACTCTTAAATTTTACTAGATAACTAGGCACCTTTATGTTCCAGGACAAGTTTTTTCCTCTAGGAGGAAAAATAAGAAATTAATTTCATCTGCTCCCTCACAATTGATTAGAGGCAAAAATCACTCAGATTACATCAATGGTTTGGGATTTCTGCCTCCCCAAATAAATGCCTGCTAAGCACGCTTTCATTACATATTCTTTATTAATGTAGAAATACTTGTGGAGAAACAATATGCCATCTGAAAGAAGTTTTGTTTGAAATGTTGACATTACCAGCCCCTCCTACCAGGTCTCTCCAAACCTTCATTTTTATATCACTGCTCAATCATTAACATTTCTGTAACAAAACAATCTTTCAATTGTCATTGCACTCTCCAAAATTGTTTTAATTTCTGATAAAATAATTTATTTTTGATAGAACTTAAAAATAAAGGACGTTTCATTTTCAACAGTCTTTACAAATCTATTCCTCCTGCTAGTCCTCTTTCTCCTCAGTTAGGTGAAGTATAATCATCTTAAGATAATCACAGTTGCTTCATAGCTTTTCACAAGGCCAAGGAGGTTTTGTGTTGAAGCTGACAGTGAGTTCAAACTTCTATTATCTTTCATGAGTAAATAACCAGGGCTACATGTCTTCCTTTTTATATTAGTTTGTAGATTGCTTTCAGTGTTTAACTTCATGTAAATGTCTTCCCTTCCTTCTCAGATAACTGACATTGATTGAATTATTTTAGTGGACTTTTTCCTGGGTAACCCTGAACCAGACAGAGCCATGTAACTTTATATTGTTTTTATATTGCTTACGTTCTAGAACAGAATCTATAGACTTCAAAATAATTTGATAGTTGTCATGGATTAACATCCTTTCACTACAAAAAAGACAAAGTCTGCAATAAATATTCCTACTATAAAACGCAGTTCTACTTGGTAATACAAGTCATCTGTAAACATCTGTAAACACTCTGAATAGAAACACAAGTATATTTTGTAAAAAACAGTTGGAAAAATGTAGCATAAATTGGAGAGAACTTTTATTTTTTCTTTATTAAAATGCACTCATGTATATTATCGTCCTATAGAACTGCATTCCTAAATAGTTACAGGACAGGACTATAACAGGACAATCCACAGGAGAAATCACCTTATACCTAATCCATTTACCTGATCTACCACTGGCTGATTTCAAATTACATCTTATCATATCTGACTTGATAAATTCTATGGACCTTTAATCATGAAGTAAAGTGGTTTTATAAGGCTCTCATGTTATGTCATTATCTATCTATCTATCTTCATTATCTATCTTTAGAAAATAACAAGAAAAAGATATCCTGGGTAAGCCAAATAGTAGGTGAAAGGAGTGTGTCAAATTGTTAAAAATCAGTTCAGAAAATCAAAGATGTCAACCACAATTCTTTAAGCTTATTTTAGAAAGTCTTAAAACAAATAGGAAGAACTTGAAGCAAAATCTAAATATATCGCACCACTGCATTCATGGTGCAATGAAAAAAAAAAAAATAGTTTATCTTTTTCTGTTGCTATTTCACTGAAAATGAACCGCTTGCAGAAATACTTTCAAAATTTTTTTCATGTCTGGTGTACAGAACTCAGAAGTAACAAGATGTGCCAGCAGTAGTATACTTCTCTTAGTTTCATGCGTTGTTATTGCATAATAATCTCTGCTCTTATCTGTCTGTTAAACTATATTTATGTGATCCCACTTCATTTTGTTTTAAGACTACTCTTCAAAATACAGAGACATTACATTTTGCACACATTTATCTCACTCAGAAGTATAATTCTAAGTACCACCATTGTTGGTCATTTTTAGACAGCCTTTTTTCTCTTCTACATCAGACCTTTCTGTTTGAACTGTAAAAGGAATTCAACATGTTGAACATGCATAACTAAAGTTACAAGTATAGGGATGGTGATTTTGTGCATCAAAAATGCTTGTCCTCTAGCCCATGCCCAAACCCATAGCCAGCTATCACATTTACTTATTACTAATCTAAAGGTAAAAGTTGCTGTTGGACAATTCTACTTATTTCAACATCTTCATCATCTTCTACTTATTTCAACATCAACATCACTTGCTTCCTAATAAAAAATATTCCTTCCCATAACATACTGAATTCATAACACTAGGCTCTTGCAACACTCATAAAATCAGCTGGTTAACCTACTTGTTCGTGATCCATTCCTAAACACAAACCCCAGATTCAATGATATGTGGTCTGCTCTATCTGCGGCTAAATCCCATGACTGTATCTTCTATTTAAGGCAGCCTGCATACCCCAGTCTCCACTTAAGTCTGGAAAAAGTCTACGGTTAGTCCATTTAATTCTATTTTCCATAAACCTAACTGCAGCTTGATATCTGTCCTTGTCAGGGCATGTGGGCAGTAGAGCAATAAGGAAATAGGAATGTGTGTCCCCAGACCAGCCCATCTCTCTCTCAATGGTAGAGATCAGCTGATGAAATCAGTTCTTCCTGCCAGACTTCCTAAATCCTCAGCCTAGACTTAGCTTTGGAAAATCAGCTTAGGTCAGCCATTTACATTCAATTTTGTCCCACTTTTACATTTGCTTTTAAATTCAGTCCTTCACAGTTCACTTTGTTAACAAAGTATCACAGATTTCTTAGGAAATTTTCATTTTTAATTAGCATTTGTTGGAAAAAATTTTATATTTAAAAAAAAAAAAAAAGACAAAGTAAAGCACTGATTCATTATTAAGTCTCTATTAATCATAGTTTCCCTCTTAGCATTGGAACACATTTACCTTGGGAGCCAGGAATTCTCAAAAAATTAGTTCAGTTTTTGTGTACTGCTATTGCACAACCATAGGCCATGAATGTTGTACAATCTTATATATGGAGCTTCACCATTTTGTCTTTCTTCCCTTTAAAAGGAGAAAAAAAAGGCAAAAGAAAAAAAAAAAAAAAAAAAAAGAAAGAAAGAAAAAAAAGCTTTCATTAAAATTTGGGTTTTTTATTGTTTAACACTTTTTTTCTCTCTGTAACTGAAGATTCTAAATCTGATTCCTCTAGCGTTTTTTTTTCTTGTTTGATTATTTTGTTTTGTTTTGTTTTGTTTTTTATCTGTAATGATATCAATCATAAGAAGCACTGAAAAAAACAGCTCTTTTTCTTGTGTGAACATACAGTGATTCTTCAGCTATGCTTTTAAGTTGCTGTATGTACACAATATTATTGCATATACCTGCCCCAGAGCACCTCTGTCTACAGTTTTTGAAGCTATTCATTTGTATGAATTATTCTTTTTCTTGTAGATATTTAATTCTAAATTGTCTGTGAATTTTTCAATTGCAATTGTCGGTGAATTTTTCAATTACAAAACAATTTTATTTTCACTGGGGTAATTTCTTAAAGTAGTGGGAGAATGAACTGCCAGTCAATATTGCTCTTACAATACACATAAAAGCCTGAAATAAGTTATATTTGTCAGAATGCAATGCAATGGTATATTAAGTGATCTTCCTCCCCCCCCAAAAAAAAATCTATGTTATATAATAATAAAATGTAAAGAAAAAGAGGTAACTGTGTAGAGGACTTTCAAAAAGTAAATTTTGGATTTCATAGCTGAAAGTAAAACTTTCTGACTGTAAAACTTTCTGACTGAAAATGCGATTGTATTCCTGTACTTGCTGGGGAAACACATTCAAACATATGTATCTAAGAACAGGCTTTCTTCAGTCCAAAAACCTTTTTTTTTTTAAATTCATAACTTGCCTGTTTTTTTGTTTATAGTTTTTCATGGGTATATGAAAATATTGGGTATTTTTTCCATTTAAACATACAATTGGCCCTTTCTCTGAACTGCAGGAAACTGATTTCTATCCAAGAATCTAGGGGCATTAGGAAAATATCTATTCCTATGTGTGTAAGCCTGGTGCAGTAAATGATATTTATATATTCATACATATTTTGTCAGACACATTTTTTTCAACCTAATAAGTGTATTTTAGGTACTTAAAAAATAGTTTAGCAAAACTTTTATTTCTCCATAAGCAGATATTGTAATCATACCCAGAGTTTTATATGAGCCAGTTACCCTGCAGTATCAGGAAAGTGAAAAACAGACACACCTCTTTCCCTTTCATTGAAGGGAGTGGGGTCAATTTTCTAAACTGCAGAAGCCAAGGCTCACCACCGAATAAAATTTAAAAGCGGATGAAGGTTTTCTAAAGTGTCTCACCTTTTCTATCAGGAAATAAAAAAATAACTGCACACTGTGAGGGGCATGGAAGAACTAGGGCAAAATTAGACTCTTATTTTCATTTCCTCTCCTGTTATTAAGCAGGGAAAAAAGGCCTGTCAGGTTGGCTTCCAAAAGATGCATTCAAGCTGCCTTGAACCAAACATTTTTATATATATATTATATTATATTATATTATATTATATTATATTATATTATATTATATTATTATTTATATTTATATTTATTTATATTATTTGCTGTCTTATCACAATCCAACCTCCTCTCTAAAGAACTCAAAAATCTTATAATATTGAGGAAGCTGAAGCAACTACCTCAAAATTTGCTATTTTTTTGATCTGGTTTGCATCCAAATATCACCAGGTTAGATCCAACCCATGCCATTTACAAGAGGAAAGGGAACATGAAGAACAGACTACATAAAATAATGGCCTTGCTAGTTACAGTTTGTTGGGCCTTATCCGATTCTCTTTCCATGATAGGACCAAACAGACAATATCCTTCTCATATAGCAATCACCAATAAATAAATAAATAAATAAATAAAAATCACAGTATACATAAAGATATAATTTCCTATGTTTTAATTCCACCATAATTTCTTAAGTGTAAGCAAAAATTCAGGGCACTTTTAATACCTTTTTTCCATTTAATGCATTGTTTGGGAAGGAGACAAACTGGTAAAATTGATGTACCTTTTGTTTGTTTGTTTGTTTTTGTTATTGGTCTTAGCCTTGATAAATCAGGTGAGCTTTATCAACAGCAGGATTCAATATTGCTATAGAACAAGCAATTTTGCATCTTAGAAAATTTGAGAAACTTAAAATACAAGAAATTCGGAAATGATCATATCAATTTAAGATTGCTGCTTGTTCCTTTTGTATTTTACTTAAACCATCCTAAAATTCTATGTGTGTACCCAGAAAAAACATGATGTGAACAGACTTGGAGAAGATAAAAACTAGGTGCACAGAATATTTTACCTTAACTGAGGGGTCTTGTTTGTTTTTAGTTAAAAATAAATACATATATCATAGATCTGAAAGCACTTATTAAGGTATATCCATCTGGGTTATCCATGACAAAGAAACATATAACAGTCTTCCTTTCATAAACAAGATGAACAGCTAAATAAGCTGTTCCTGTGATTGTAAAATTTACATAGAGCAAGTCAGAAGAATGAAACATCAGTGTTCAGCTGCATGATCTTGAAGACGTCTTTGTAACATTATTAAAGCATTTTTGAGAAATAGATTTCTGCAAAATTCCCTTCTCACATGCAATATGTCTCTTCTCTTCTCTTCTCTTCTCTTCTCTTCTCTTCTCTTCTCTTCTCTTCTCTTCTCTTCTCTTCTCTTCTCTTCTCTTCTCTTCTCTTCTCTTCTCTTCTCTTCTCTTCTCT